>NW_027186296.1:105663105-105766765 GCF_028583685.1 Petaurus breviceps papuanus
CCCGTATGTGCTTAAAAGAGTAAAGAAACAGTCATTTAACGCCCACCTCCTCCCTTTCTCTGCTCTACAGCTTTGTTCTGCCCTATCCCTCACGCAGTCTGCCTTTGGTGCTTCTTTACCAGCTTTAAAGTGCCATCTTTGCGTCTGTCTGTCCGTCCCAGGCTAGCATAGGGAATCTTCCTTCTCCATCCCCCACCAAAGCAGTCCTAGATAGTCAATTTAACGAGCGCTTCATGTGTGACAGGGGCGAACCATGTGATTATTTTCGAGAGCCGCCTCCTAGGTAGGGCCTAGCAGCGAGTGTAGCGGACGGCAGCTACCGGGGGTCAGTAAGTACTTGTTCAATGAATTAAGTATTTAATGGCAGGCACAGGGTAGGTGGGGTTCGAGGGACCGGGGAGGGGGTGGGGGTTCGGCAACTTGTAAAACTAATTCTTCGTCTTGCCCTATCCATTAATTTTGAGAAATTTCAATTACTCTTCAGGAAAAAAGTTTCTCCCGGCTCCGAATGCCAGCGGCGCTCGGCTCTTCCGACAGTTAAGACAGTGACTTCTCAGCAAGTTGCAGATCCCGAGCCTCCGGCAGACCTGATTAAAACGGACGGAGGGAGCTGGCCGTAGGTATCCCCGGCCGCCGGAGCAGAGGAGTTTCACTGGGACGAACAGAAACCTTGACCGTTGCCTTTTCAAGCCACCGGTGCAGAAAAAATTGCTCATTTGTGATGATGGAGAAAAACAAAACCTCGCCCTAAATTTAGCTGCAGCCACGCGTTAAACCCGGGGCGAGGCAGAGAGGGCGAGCGGACTGGTGTGGAGAGAGACTTCCCCTGGTGAGCGGGGCGTGGGAACGCGGGCCGGCCACGGAGGGGGCGCGGCTCGGGTGGGAGTGCGGGGCGCGCGGGCTGCGCCAGGCAGCGGGCGGCTCTGGGCGTTGGGCTGCGAGCGAGCGAGTGAGGGGGTGGAGTTGCCTTGCAGGGCGGGTGCGGGCCGGCTAGTGCCCGGAGGCCCCGGGCGCCCCATAGGGCCGGCGCCGGGGTGAGTGGGTGGGGGCCGGGGACGCGCTCCCGCCTTCCTGCGGGGGCGGGCTGGGAGGGAGCCTGGGCCAGGCCGCGCGGCGCGGGGCCCGCGGGCTGGGCTGGCGGTCTTTCTCTTTCACTTTCCTTCTCTCGGGCTGGCACGCTGGCGGGCGGCGAGCTCTGCGCTTGGGGCTGGCGGGTAAGGGGCGGCGGCGGCCGCAGCGGGGTAGGGAGGGGGCCCGGGGCGGGAGCGGGCAGCGCTCGAGCTCCCGCCCCCCGGAACTTTGCACCCTTCGGGGAAGCGGCCCCTTGGAAGCACCTGCCGCAGCTGCCCAGCGCCGCCGGCGGCGAGGGGAGCGGGCGAGCCGAGACGGCCCTGCCCGGATCGAGGCGGGGAGACCCTTCCCCGAGAGCCCACCCTGCCCTCTGCAAAGCGGGAAGGAGTGTCGGGTGAGGAGGACTGGGGAGGTGGGGGGGACTCCATTCTCTCCTCCACCCATTCCGAGGAGGAGGAGGGGTTAGTTTCTAAGTCGCGTGTAAATGTCGAGAAAGGAGCGAAAACACCACGTGTTGACCTATTGGAGCCAGGCCCCTTGAGCATCCTTATGAAAAACGGGCCTCCATTTAGGTGCCCCGGTCATCCCATTTAATAATGGTCACCGAGCCCACACCCTACCGTGCCTACTCACGGACACAGAGGCCAAAAGAAAAGGTTTTACAACTTTTAAAGAAGGCTTTGGATCTTTTTTTTTTTTTTCAATTGCCTGTCTACCCCTTTCGATTTCTCATAGCACTTGGGGTTCCTTTCTGGTGCAACATGTTCCCACATTCCATTTTATAGGATTGGCAGATGTCTGTATATAATCTACTAACGGAATTGTAACTGTAAACTCCTTGAGGGCAAGGACTCTAATCTATACACTTTACAAAGTTTTCAGTAGTTGCTTAAGAATTGTTGATTGAATTGTATGTTGAAATGAACTTTTGTGAACCATTAATTTGTAGCATATCAATAATCTGTATCGTTCTTGAATTATTTCGTTTTCTTAGGTTGTTAGAGCTGGAAGGACCTTTGGTCATCTTAAATCTAACTCCCCACCCCCCATTTATCGATAAGAAAAATAAGGTCCAGAGAGAGTAGGGACTTTGGTTTTGGAGTCAGTAAACTTGAGTTTTGAGTCCTGGTCTATTCTGATGACTCCTTGGGTGAATCCTTGCCTTTCATCTGTAAAATGGGGGTGATTTGCAGTACCTTCTTCACACAGATTTTGTAAGGAAAGCCGTAAATAAATTTAAAGACTTATGTGATTCAGTTTCCTCTTCTGTAAAAATGGCATTAATTATAGTACCCACCTCCTAGGATTGTTGTGCCAATTAAATAAGAAAATATCTGTTAAGTGATTTGAATACCTTAAAATTGTTGTGTAAATACTAGGTATTAATACAATTTATTTGTATTCTATAAATTAAAATTTGTTGGTCCACTGGGGTTGTAGTCAGGAAGACCTGAGTTCAAAGTTCAGGAGCATATTAACTGTATAACCCTTTACAAGACACTTGATTGCCTCGGTTTCCTTAAATGTAAAATGAGAGGCTTGAGCACATAGACCTCTAAGGTACTTCTCACCTAAAAATATATGCTCTTATTATGAATGACTGGGTAGATAAAATAAATATGAGTTATATAGGTGACAATGTGGTAAAATGGATTTAAAGTCAGAAGATCTAAGTTTGAAGCCCAGTTCTAGCACTTAACTACTTTTGTGACTTTGGTTGGACAACTCAGTTAATTCACTTTGTAACTTTGGTTGGACAACTCACTCGATGGGGCTTCAGTTCTTGTGGGTTGGGTTAGATAACTTCAGAGTTCCCTTCTATACCTAAGCTATGATCCTTTTCTTTTTCATGGGCATAGATCCTAGGTCAGGGGTGGGGAACCTTTGACCTCCAGGTCACATGTGACCTTCTAGGTCCTTGGGTGACCTTTTGACTGAGTCTTAAGTTTTACAGAATAAATACTTTTATTAGGGATTTATTCAGTAAAGTTTTATTTATATATATTCAAGAGATCGTTACAGGAAGATCCTTACACATGATGATTTCAGTAGCTAGAATGAGGTTCGGTAGGAAAAGTTCTTTTTTTAAGGAAGAGAGACACACTTAGTTTTGATAGCTGACATGATGTTTTTCCTTCTGAGTAAAATTAAGACCATTTTGCAATCCTAACATGTCAAGGGCATGTTAAATTTCATCATTCTTGAGTTACATGTAGAGCTGAACATTTATCATTACACAGAAGCTAATTTTGAAAATTATTTTTGTGACATGTAGTAAACAGAATTTGATATTTCCTCTCCCCCTTAAATACGTACAACAGGTATGAGAAAGCAAAACCTCCGAACAGAGTTATGAGCAGATTGATTCATTCAGATGTCTCAGAAAGCCCACCTACACAAAGAAGCACATTGGCTCCTGTGATTCAGCTTTGATCCACGAAAGCTCTTTCTTGTACAAACTACTCCACACCATCAGCTGCTCTTCGAATGGCTACTCAAAGGAGGCACTTGGTGAAAGACTTCAACCCTCACATTACCTGTTACATCTGTAAAGGGTATCTCATCAAGCCAACTACTGTGACAGAGTGTCTCCACACCTGTAAGTATTCTTTTGGAAGGTATCAGTCAACATTATTCAAGCCTTTTTAATTTGTCCCTATTTTTATGGAATTGCAACTTTATGAAAAAACAATATTTTAAAGATCAGTCGATAAGCATTTGTAAAGTGCCTGGGCATTCTGCAAGGCACCGAAGATAGAAAGACAGAATTAAACAATTCTTACTCAGGGAACTTAGTTTCTGTTGTGGAAGACAGCCCTTACACATCTAAGTACTTATAGAACAAATCCAAAATAAGGGAGTGAAAGAAAAGGTAGTTAAGGAGGGAGGGCTGGGTGGTGATAAGGGGAGCTGGTTCAAGGAAGACTTTGTGTAAAAAGTAGTGTTTGAAGTGTATCTTAAGGAAATGAGAGATTTTGTAAGGCAGAGGAGAGGATACGGTCTTGGCACAGGGGACGACCAGTACAGACGCCATTAGGACCTGACCATGGACTATGGGAAAGGGAGCAGTGTACAATGAGCCTAGAAAGATGTGCTTGAACCTGGTTTTGAAGGTCTTTAAAAGCTAACCATCAGAGTTTGTTTTAACTTAGAGGCGATGGGAAGTTACTGTAGTCTGCTGAGTTAGGAGAGTGACATGGTTGATTTGTACTTAAGGAAAATTATTTTGGTAGCTTTGTGGAAGATGGATTGTAGTGCAGAGATGTGAGGCAAAGAGACCAACAAGGAGGACATTGTAAAGTAGTCACAGTGAGGGTTTGAACTCAGATGGTGACTGTATAAGCAAGGAGAAAGGGTGGGTTGAGATTTTCTGAAAAGACAAGGTTTTGCCGCTGGTTGGATACTTAGGTCCGGGGAAGTGAGGAGTCAAGAATATGAATCAGGGAGACTGGGGAAAATGGTGGGACTTTTGAGAGAAATAGAGAAGTTTGGTAAGGGAAAATAGGGAAGTTTGGAAGGAAATAGTGAATTCTGTTTTGTAAGTGTTGAGCTTGAAATGTCTCTGGGACTGCAGTCTTAAATGTCCAGTAGGCAGCTGGTCTTGTGGGACTGACTATCAGGAGAAAGACTGATCCAGGATACTTAGATTTGTGAGTCATTTGGGTGGAGATGATAACTAAACCTGTGGGGGCCAGTGAGATAACCAAGAGAATGGAGAGAGAGAAGATGCCTCAGGACAGAGCCTTTGGGACAGTCTTCTGTTAGGAGATAGGACATAGGTAATGAACTGGCTGAAGAGACTAAGAGGAGGTGGACCCTCAGACTAGGGGAGAATCAGAAAAGAGTAGTGTCATGAAAAAACAGAAGAGAGGGTATCCAGGAGAGAGTGGTCAGTGGTATCTAATAGAGGAGAGAGATCAAGAAGGACAAGGACTGAGCAAAGATTATAACCATCAGACTGGGCAGTTAAGTTATTGATGACTTTAAAGAGAGTAGTTTCATTTGAATGATGAGATCTGGAGCTAGATTGCAGAGTATTGAGGAATAGGTCACAGGAAAGGAAGTGGAGACACGAAGTATAGACAGTTCTGTCTTAAGAGTTTGAGAAAGGCAAGAGGACAACTTGAAAGGGGTGATAGGGTACAGTGAAGTTTTCTCAAGGATGGGGGAGACTTGAGCATGCCCCAAAGCAGTGGGAAACAACCAGCAGATGGGGAGAAATTAAGAGGTAGAGAAAGGTGGGGAGAGAAGATGACAGAAGACAATCTGCTGGAGAAGATGGGAGGGGATAGGGTCGGGGGCACAGATAGAAGGGTTGGTCCTGTCAGGGAGAGGGAAAAACTTTATCATCAGAAATGAAAGGAAGGCAGAAATAAGGGCAATATTTCTAAGATTTATAGATTTTTCTAGTAAGGAGCCTTTAGAAAACTTAATAGTACCTTAAGAGTACATCCAGAGAGGCATAGTATCTAGGACTAGGGAAATGATAGTCCTCTCGTTGTCTGTCTTGGTCAGACTGCAACTGGAGAAATGTGTTCAGTTCCAGGCATCCCATTTTAGGAAAGACATTGATAAAACTACATAGCACCCAGAATGATAAAGGATATTAAAACGTGATAGTTGAGGGGGAAATGTTAAGCCTGGAGAAGAAAAGACTTGATGAAGCATTGCCAGCCTTCTGGTCTCTGAGGCTTGAAACTTCATAATTCTTGATTCTTCTTTCTCATTTCCTCTTATGGGTTCATATTGAATCAGTTACCAAGTTTTATCAGCTCTAGATCAATATCTCACATCCATCCCCTTCTTTCCACTCAGAGGCTACTAATTTGCTCTAGACCTGTATCAACTTTTTACCTGGACTATTGCTAATTGTTCTCTCTTCCTGACCTTTCTCCCCTCCCCAATCTGTCCTCCACACAGTGCCCATGAAATATCCAGGAGAAACTGTCTATCAGGCAGTTAGGTTGAATTGGAGCTGGAAAACTACAGAGATTTGGGAATCATCTACATAGAGATCATTAATTGAACCCAGGGGAGTTGATGAGATCATTGAGAATGTACACTGAGAGTACAGAACCCTGAGTTACACCTGTGAAAAGGGGATAGTATGTGGATCATAATCTAACAAAGGATACTAGAAGAGGTGGTCAGGTAGGTGGAAGAACCAGAGCAGGGTCAAGAATAACCAGAAGAGAAAGTATCTGGGAGGGAGGTGTAGTTTTTAGTGTCAAGCTTCAGTGGGGTCAAGGAGGATGAGGACTAAGAAAGAGCCACTGGATTGATTTAGTAATGAAGATATCAATGATAGTAAGTTGTCAAAAGGATAGAACAGTTCTCAAAAGAAAAATTTAACTATTAGTACCCATATGAAAGACTGTTCCAAATCAGTTATAATAAGAAAGAAAACCTTCACGTTAAAAAAAAAAATGGGAAAGATTATGAGAATAGCGTAATGGCAAGCACAGAAGTTATTAATAGCCAGTGCTAGAGGAACTTTGAAAAGATATTCACACTTATGTACTATTGGTGGACCTTTTAAGTTGCTAGAATCATTCTGGAAACAGTTTTGAATTAATGTGGAAAAAAAAAATAAAACAAAAAAAATCCTGACCAATGTCCTCTTTGCTTTGACCTAGATATATCCCTGGTAGACATTTGTCCAGGGAAGCTAAAGATAGAAAGAAAGGTCTAATATACACCAAAATATTAATAACACTTTTGTGGTAGCAAGGAATTGGAAGTAATGTAGATAACCATTGATTAAGGAATGGTGTTTCAAATTGTGGTTCATGAATGAAATTGCTGAACAGTAAGAAAGGATGAAAATGAAGAATGCAGAAAAATATGGAAAGATTGAAATGAACTGATCCCAATTAACAATAAACAGAACAGGAATACACTATGTAAATAACTGTAACAATATAAATGGAAAGAACAAAGACCCAAATTGTATGCTGTTTAATTATAAGTGACTAACCTTGTTCTCAAAGAAGAGATGAGAGGATAATCAGACTGTTGGTATGGAACATTTCGTCTGCTGCAGACTTGATCAGTACGAATTTTGTTATGAATGGTGGCTTCCTAAACAAAGGGGAGTGTGAAAACCACTACCACTTGAGGTGGACCATTCTGATTTTGAATTCCCATGAGCTGATCTAATTGCCCTGTGCACATGACTCCCAGATCAGTAGATCCAGCCCCATTTTCCTCTGGAGCTTCTGTCACCTACCACTTCTCTTTTGGACTCTCCAGTTGGATTTCAAACTGTCCAGAATGGAGCAAATCTTCTTTCCTAAATCCACCACTTCTCTTGACTGCCCTATTTTTGCTGATACTCTTCCAGCTCCCTAAGAGTAGCACCTAGTAGTTTATCCTCAGTTCGTGTTCTCATTCATCTCCTATCATTTACAAAGTCTTGCTGATTTTACCTCCACCTATTATACCACAGTCTGTCTCATCCGGGTTCTCAGTACCACTTGCATGGACTACTGCAGTTTTCTCTGCCTCCACCCTTTTTGCTTTCAAGGCTTTGTCCCACACTACAGAGCTGCTAAATTAATACTCTTGTTCATAGGCCTGGCCATTAGCTCCCTCCCCTGGCTTATTTGGTCCCCGTTTCCTGTAAGATAAATACAAACTTCTCTTTTGAAAATGTATATCCCTAGACTGATTACATCTTATCCCCATTCATGTACATTATATTCTGGCTAAAGTAGCCTTGTTGCTACCCCTTGCAGAACATTCTCTCTCTGGTTTCTGTGTTTAATAATTTCCTTTTGAATTGATTTGAGTGGAGGGGCGAATGTAAAAGTGATCTCCTTAACTAGTGTCAAGACTGTGAAAAGGAGGAAAGGGGGCCAGACCACGGATGATAAACTGGGATTGATAGATTGTTTGGGAAGGTTGGAGTGAAGATAAAGAATTGTCTTGGGAGTGGCAAGATATAGGAGTAAACTGGGTAGAAGTTGAAGCCTTGTACAGTATAGAGCAAGCATTAGACCTCGATCAGGAAGAATCAAGTTCAGATCTTGCCTCAGACACTTATTAGCTGTATGACCCTGGGCAAGTAATTTAACATCTTTGTGCCTCAGTTTCCTCGTCTATAAAATGGGAGAGTCAGACTTAGTGGCATCTTGGAACCTTCTACCTCTAAATCTGTGATTCTAAAGGAGAGTGTAAGGAAGAGGTCAGTGATCAACGGTCTCATACCCAGTCATACTCTATGCATCCCCATTATCCTTAGAACCTTTGTAGGTCATCATCCAAATGTAATTCCCCATCCTCTTTCATCCAGTTTCTTATTCCTATCTCCTCAACCTTCCCACCCCAAAGTCCCAAAATTCCAACCAAACACCACCCAACTTTTCCACTCTGCCCAGTAGGCAACAAACTTCCCTTCATCCTAATTCTTTTCCTCTCCCGCTCCTTTTGTCTTTTAGCTATTATAGAAACATGGCTTCCTCCTGCTGAACCAGCTTCTCTCACCACTCTTAACAGCTCTGACTTTACCTTCACTTATTCCCTTCAGCCCACTGGGGAGGCAGAGTTCTCCTTGCCTGTTCTCACTTCTGCTTTCTCCCCATCACTCAGTAACCTCTCCTTTGAGGTTCATGGCTGTTCATCCTCATAACCCAATCAAAATCCTGGTAGCTATTTTCTGCAAATCTCCAGGTCAATCCCCTTTCTTTCTCAGTGAATTTAATACTAAGCCTATAATTTTTCTCTACTCTCCAGTCCCTACCCTTATAGTAAGGGACTTTTAACAGTTCCTAACCAAATCACCTCCTATGAGCTCTGCTCTACCCTACTTACATACAGTAAGCCATACACTAAGATGGTAATACCTTTGATCACATCATCACCCACAAGTCTGCCCCCTTCCATATTTAAGAATTCTGAAATCCCTTTAACTGACCATAACCTATTGACTTTTTTTTTTTTTAAGCAATTGGGGTTAAGTAACTTGCTCAAGGTTACACAGCCAGTTATTTCTGGGTGTGGTGCTGAGTGTCTGAGCCTGGGATTCGATCTCCTGGTCATCCCAGCACTGGAACCAGTGCTCTTACTCGCTGAGCCACCTGGCCGCCCCTAAGCAATTGGGGTTAAATAACTTGCTCAAGGTTACACAGCCAGGTGTTTCTGGGTGGGTGCTAAGTGTCAGAGCCCGGGATTCGATCTCCAGGTCTTCTCAACACTGGAGCCGGTGCTCTTATTTGCTGTGCTACCTGGCCGCCCCGCCTATTGACTTTTAATCTCTCCCTCGGCCTTCCCTTACAAAGCCCTACTTTTTGCCCATAGCCTGACCACCAAAACCTTAACCATCCCTTACCATCTCCCCTTCCCTAGTCACTCTCTTCTCTTCCTCATCTTGATACCTTGGTGAACCAATTCAACTCTAAATTGTCCTCTTCAATCCCTTTACCCCCTTGTCATTTTGCCAATTATTCCCTGCCAAACCTCAGCCTTAAATCACTCCCACCATCCACTGCCTTCACTCTTTCACACGTACTGCTAAGCAAAGGTGGAAAAAATCATGGAACAATTCTGATTGGGTTCATTATAAATTTATGTGGGTTTTCCATATCCAGAGGTCTTTAAACAAATACTGGATATTACAACCACTTCTCAAATAGGTTGGTGAAGGGATTCTTGTTATCTATTTATCTACCATGTTCCTACTTGGTGATTCTGTACAATATCCACATGTAACATTCTCTCTGGAGCTAATCCTTCAGTTTTCCTTGAAATTCAACATGTGGGTTCTCTGAGGGTTGAGTTTCCCTATGGCTAGCTACTTCTACTACTTTTGCTCATGAGCCCCCATTGTTAATGGATAGCTTCCCATTAATAGTAAGCCAGTAAACTTAATTAGCTTTTAGCAGAGGCATTTACTAAAATAAAATGAACAGTTCATATAAAACATTGCCAAGGGCTTAGTCTACGATAAAAGAGAAACTAGAAAAGGGTTGGAAAAATATGAGACTATAACAGAGCATGTTGATATTGAAATCTGAAAACAAAGATAATAAATAGAAACCATAATATTAATACACTAGGTATGGTGAATATCTCCATTTTTCACGTTTGAGGTTTGCAAAAGTTAATTGGCTTGCCTCTACATATGCTTAATGTTGGAACTTGAACCCAGGGTCTTCTGTCTCTAAATCCAGTACTCTGTCCACTGTGTCATGTGCTGAAAATTTTGTAGCTGCCTTTATTATTACTGTAGTAAACTGAATCCATTTAGGAATGTTTGGAACTGGCAGAGGCTTGAGAAAAAGTATGAAATATATAGTATATAATAAAAATATTAAAAATGCTTCTCTGGATGACCTGATCAGAATATCTCAAGAGAGGAAATAAACCTAGATTTAAAACTCCTAGCACAAAACTTTAAAGATATACATCATCACCACATGAGTTCTAGTGAAATCAGAGATCAAAGATAATACTTTTGACAAAGAAAAGAGGTTGAGATCTTTTAAAACTTAAAACTGCTCAACCAATTATCCTTCTTGAGTGAATATTGGGAAAGTTCACTACATGATTGCATCTAGGAAGACCTGAACTTAATACTAGATGAGAACACACCTAATTCTGTTGTTCAAGTTAACTCAGGTTGCTGACATTTGCTTCCCTTCTGCTAAGAGACAAATGTCAATAACAAAATTAGTCAGCTTCCCATTCACAGTATCCTATCATAAAACCCAGTAAATCTCATCACTTCTGCCTCTTCCTCAGTCAAGAGCCACTCACAGACCAGAAGGATAAAAGAAGTCAGAGGTCAACCAGCCTTTGCCTTTTAATTGTAGATTAATTTAGTATTCTTTCTCTCCCCTGCCTGACTTGACCTCTGAGACTTTTCCTGATCCATTTGTCTTTACTTGCTTCCCAATGATCAGATTCTTGCCAATTCTGATGTATTATAACACGTCTCAATTTTTTTTCTTTAGTATACTTCTTACACTCTAACTTATTGTTTGGTCACATATAACACCAAAGTAGGCTTTTCTCACAAAAGAAAGAGCCTTCTCTAGAGAACTCGTGTATGTTATGATGTCTTCTAATTTTCTCAGCATTTCATTTTTTAACTCCAGCAAGTGCTATTAAATATGTTGCATAATGTCTTTGAAAGACCTCCAGGGGGAATCCTTGAGCTTCCAAGACTATCCCTTTTTCAGAGAAGAGTATATATCATATCTCCTCCATTCTCCCTAAGCCATTGCTTTGCTGTAATCATCCTGGCAAGGTACCATAATCTTTCAGATCTTGTACCAAGGATGGTTTGTCTCATTTTGGCAAGATATGGAGTGGATCCCTAGGATTCCATGATCCTGCGTTGGTGACCAGGCTTTTAGGCCATGTTCTCAGGTTACCACAGCTACTGCCCACCACTCAAAACTTTTGAGAAAGTCCATCTTTGGAATTTGTGTTGGATGTATCCTTGTCAAGTTCATACTTTTCCTCAGAATAAATTCCCTCAACTCTCCTCTTTACCTTTCTAGGCCCTCATATATCCTACCTGTGTTAGCAGAAGAGATGCCCCTCCTTGAAAAGGCTAACTAATCCATTTGTATCCATGGTCCCAATCTTTCCCATCTCCAAACTTTGCATCTGAGAGTAGGGACCATTTTGCTTATGTCCATTAAATGGAGGGATTGGACGCACATCAGGGCTTATATAGCCTTCTCCTGGCTCAGAGAATGTAACAACCTTATTGACCCACTGGCCAATCAAAAAGTATCTACTGAAAAACAAGCCTCCCTCCCCAGGCTTCTGGTGCACTTTAGCCTAGGGGCAGGGAAAATCTTCCAAATTTGCATTCCCATTACAGTCTCTGATACCCTTTCTAACTTTAGATTTATGGTGTAATGATCACAAAGTCTCTGCTGGTTCCTTTCCCACTTGCTATAAGATCACTTTCCTAACTTTCCTTGATCTTGCTACTACCTCATTATGCTATCACTTTCTGTCTATACTTCCTTTCTTCACTGACTACTTCCTTACAACCCAGTCAAATGGTTTGTCAGTCTTGACATCTGATTTTAGTTTCTACCACTCCTTAAAAACTGTTCTCTAATAATGACCATATTATGAAATCTTTGAGTTCAGAGACTTTGTTGCATCTGTCTTTATAAATAGTACACACCAGCACTGTGGGATAGTGGATTTGGGGTCAGAAGCCTTAGGTGGAATTTTGACTTTGCTGACCTAAGTTCTCTTGGCCTCAGTTCCCTTATTCACAGGGGTTACAATGGGTGATTCCACAAGATTATTTCCAGCTCTGATATTTTGTAAAATGTCTAATTGAATTAGTTAACTTGTAGACTAAATTATCTACTTTGCCAGTGCGTAGTTGTTCCTGAGGGCTCTTCCCTTAGTATGACCTCTAGAACAGGGGTCCTTACCTTTTTTGTGCCCTCCAGCCTTGTAGCATTGTGGTGAAGATGATGAGAGCCTTCTTAAAATGTTTTTGAATACATAAAATACATAGGATTATTAAGGAAATTAATTATATTGAAATATCGTTATCAAAAATTTTTTTAAGTTCAGAGACCCTAGGTTAAGAATGGTTAACCACTGTTTCCACTTCATACATTTCAGAAATCCTGCTGGCTATTCTGATGTTTGACCACACTCATAGTCTGACCAAGAGAGTGGACTAGATACTTAAGCAGTACTCTTTAGGTCATAGGATCATTGGGCTTTCTGGAGACAGCTGATAACCCAGGTCTCTCGTCCTTCATGGAATTTGTGACATCTCCACTGATACTTTGACTAGGAGAGTCCTTTATGTGCCAGTTATGGGCACTGTCATGGCACATACCCTACAATATCAAAATCCTCCCTTATCTCTATCAGTGACAGTGATGGCTGCCACCTTTGCATGGTCTGCTCTGGCCTGACCTACTCAGCTATTAAAGATCCTAAGAAGTCTTCAGAGGTCAAGTGCTACTGCTGAGTGAGACCTATCTTTTTAGGGGACAAGATGTGTCTATCCCTTGATCACCACTTGGTAAATCTCAGTAACAAATACTGACCTTTCCCAAGTATGTAGCAGATATCTCTTGGTTTTAAATTTGATATTCTGTATTGACTCAGTGGAGCTTGTATTTTGTCTCTTATTTAGAGCCTTTTCCACTGACTTTGTCCTTTCTCCCCTTTTAATCACAGAGCTGAAGGGAGAAATATTAGATTTAACAAACCCTTTATTTCAAAAGATTCTAGGGATGCCTCATTATTAAATAAACTAAAGACTGTGGCTAAGGGATTAATCTTGGAAGCCTAAACAGAAAGTCAGTACCCCAGTGAAAGACCAGGCTTTCCTTTGTAATGTCATGACCAGACTGGGCTCCAGAAAGAGCCAAGGATACTTCTTGGTTAGAGGGCCAATTAGATAACCTGCTGATAATCCTATCACCTCTCCCAAACAGGGTCAAGGTAGAGTTGCAGTTGCTTAACTCTCCTTTTGGTTATCACAGTCCTTTGGGCCCAGAGCTACCTACACATAAGAAGGATGGTCTGGCAAAAGGTAAACAGTAACACACCCCCCACCCCCACCCCCCCCCCCCTTTGCTTTAGGACCATAGCATATTTTTTTTTGTTTCTGTACCTTAGTGCTTCTTCAAAATCTCTGAATTCTGGGTCTTTTCCTGCCTTAACCTTAGAAACTGATCTACTATGCCTATAGAAACTTGTCTGTGCCTCATGCCTATGTTTTAACACATTGCCTACTCTGATATTCAATGCTTTTTCAGTCTTAAAAACCTTGCTAGACCTTTTGGGCTCTTGACTTACTTGCCTCACCTTGATACACACCCTGCCAAGCCATACTTGATTTTCTAGTATCTGGAGTCCTTCTCAATAATCCATCTCCTGATACCTTTCCTCATTGCACATATCATCTTTTTTAGTAGATGACTTAGCTGTATTTGTTAACTATTTCTGAAAATCAAGCCAGAGAATTCTGATTGGAATGAATTAGTATTTGATAGATCTTGTAAAAGTAAAATGAGTATATAAGGAACATTATCAAGATGGGCCCATAACAGATAAATGGGGAAATGATTAAGCAAGGAAGTTTAAAATATTTTTGGCCATGTAGCATTACCAAAACGTTTTTTAAATCAGATGTAGCAAGAAGAGAAATTGCTGGTGTATGATAAGCTGCTAAACATTTATCGTGCCATCAAGTACCTATGTGGAGACACAATGCTAGATGTTATGGACCCAAAGATAAGTGTAATATTGATCCTGCTCTCAGGGAGCTTACAATTAAATAGAAATGGCATGTGTGAAAATAATTTTGACGTAAAAGAAAGCGAGAGAAGCATAAATGGAGAGGGCTAGTGTTAGGACAGGTTTACAGATGAGGGTGGGAGGGAGAGAGAGCTGGTGTCTGAATTGGTCATTGAGGACAGTAGGGATACTGAACAGATGGATATCGTGTGTACGCTCTAGGCAAGGACAATAATAGTGTATGCGAAGACAACTGAGGTGGGATGAAAACAGAAAAGCACGTGTCGTCCACTTTGGTTTGGGCATGGTACATGTGCCATGGCGCGATCTCAGAGCTTCCCTGGGATGTTGGAGCCAGAAGACAGAGGGCCTTGAATGCCAAGATGAAGAGGATTTGCTGTATTAGTGGATGAAATGTTGAACATGGTATCAGTAAGACCTGGTTCTGATATTTAGTAGATCTGTGACCACTTAGTGTAAGCCATTTAACATCTCTGAACCTTAGGTTTCTTTATCTCTAACATATTTATTTTACCTGTCAGAGGATTAATTTGAAGCTTAGATGAGATCATATATGTAAATCACTTTGTAAACCTTGAATGCTATGTAAATGATAGTTTTTATTGTTATGTTGGTGGTAGGGAACCGCCTGAGGTTTTTGAGTAGAAAAGTTATGTGAGGGCGGCTAGGTGGCGCAGTGAATAGAGCAGGAGGCCCTGAGTTCAAATGCGGCCTCGGACACCAAACACAAAAACTAGCTGTGTGATCTTGGGCAAGTCACTTAACCCCAACTGCCCTACCAAAAAGGCAAAAAAAAATTGTGACTGGAATGTTGGTTAGTTACTCATGTTAAAAAAAAAAAGTTGAAATGGAGTATTGCATATTTGAGATTTTACTTTGTGAACAGACTTTACATGACAATATGTAGTCAAACAGGTGTCAGAGATTTGATGCAAGTAGTGTTTGCTCTACAGTGTGAGAGAGATGGAAGGACCATGCAGATCACAAACAGTACAATTTCTGTGCCATTTTTTACAGTAATTTCAAGAAAAAGTTGTTCTCTGTTGAAGTATGGACACTGGGCACAAGAACAGAATAAGCCGCCTTCATGTTGACCTGTTTTTATGAGAGGTCAGATAAGAACCAAGCAGATAAAGATGCTACAGACTCATGGACCTTTCCCATTCATGGCGATTTGCTCTGCCAGACTGTTCTTTCTTTCTGTTTGGTTCCTCTTGTAACCATTGGAATTCACTTGTGAGGTGAATAGTCAAGGTTAATCCAACTAGATCAGACCATAGAGAATAATCTGCATTATACTTCTTAGTGCTTCCATTTAAGTACAACTGTAGCAGAGGTGTTCACTGTATACATGTCCACAACATGGCACCTTCCTTGAGGGGTTGTTGTCTGGCCCAAATGAGAGAATGCACATAAAGGACTTTGCGAACCAGTTACCAGGTTCCCAACCTCAGTCACCCTGGACATTTGACTCTTGCTTTACCCCCATGTCCAGTCAGAGGCCAGGCTTCTACTTCCACCACCTTTCTTCTCTTGATTTCCAGGGCCAGCACCCTGGTCCAGCTCTTGGCTACTTCTTGTCTGGACTCCTGCATTAGCTTCCTAATTGGTCTCCTCATCCCCACTATCTCCAGTCCATCCTCTACATAGCTCTCCGAGTGCCATTTCTAAAGTATGTGTCACAGCCCTCATCCAGAAGCACTGGCCTTGTATTGACTCTAGATAAAATAGAGACTTACTTTGCAGCCTGACTATCTTTACATGTTATCCTCCTGTGCACTGTGGAGTCCAGCTAGACAGGCCCCTTCACGAGTCTCTCACACACAGGAGACAGTGGGAAGTTGTGTGGGATTTAGAGTTGGAGGGTCTGGATTTGAGTTTTGGTTTATTGTGTTTGTGACCTGGGGAAAGTCACTTCATTTCTTTGGGCCTTGGTTGATTACATGGTCTTGAAAGTCCCTTCCAGCCTTGAATCTGTGATCAGCACTTCATCTCTTCTGTTTGTCCCCCTGTGCCTGGAATGCAGGCTTTCCTCACCTCTGTGTCTGAGGGTCCCTCACTTCCTTTCCTCCAGTGCTGTCACTCACTGATGCCCTGCCTGACTCCGTCACCTGCTTCTGCCATTCCCCTTCCCAGGCTTCTTTCTGTATGTCCTTTTATATCCTCGTGGGTAAAACTTCTTTTCCTTGATAGAATCTTGCTATGTGAGGGCAGTAACTGCTGTGTTTTTTGTCTTTGTATTTCTTTTTTTTTTTTTGGAGGGCAGTTGGGGTTAAGTGACTTGCCCAAGGTCACATGGCTAGTTTTTGTGTTGTGTCTGAAGTTGGATTTGAACTCAGGTCCTCCTGACTCCAGGGCCAGTGCTTTATTCACTGTGCCACCTAGCCGCCCCTGTCTTTGTATTTCTAGCACCTTGCACAGTGCTAGGCACTTAGTAAATGCTTAGTCAGTGGGTATTGATTGCTTTGTTTGATTGATGTTTAGGTGTACCGATATTTGCTTTCTTAGGTGTGGCTTTGAAAGGAGAAAAATGTACTCTTGTGCAAACTTCAAGCTGCTGATTACAATTAATTTATGTAGATTATTTTATTTTTGTAAGTACACCTAAAAATTTATGTATGTCCAACACATGCCTGTAGCTATATATTCTTATATAATAGCAGTAGGATTCTATGTTAATAAAGTTTAGATACAGTGTAGCAACTCTAAGATTTCTTCAAAGTGTAATGAATCGTAGTCTGCTGTAATAGGTGACCTGGAATGTTTAATCAGTAAATCAGCAAGCTCTTATTAGACACCAGATATGTACCAGACATTGTTAGGTTCTGGGGATACATATACAAAGAATGAAAAAAAAATCCTTATTCAAAAAGAACTTGCATTTTTTAAGAAATATTATCAGTTAAATTTCACTTAACATTGTCTACATGAGAGTATAATATTGCTTATTGTTTATTATCTGACAGAGCTTTTTCTTTTTCCTAGTTTGTAAGACTTGCATAGTCCAACACTTTGAAGACAGTAATGATTGCCCAAAGTGTGGCAATCAGGTTCATGAGACAAATCCATTAGAAATGTTACGGTAAGTGAACATGTATTAATCATAGGCCCCAAAATGGAAATAAAATATTGGTAGTAATTAACCATTATTTTTATAATCATATTCGTGGTATATTGGCCTAGATTAATATAATTCTTTCGAATTTTAAATAGTCTTGCTGTATTTATAATTTGTTTCAGAATTTTAAGATATTTTATAATATAGAACTAGAATATAGTATTATGATGCATTTTTTTATATTCTAACGTTATAATGGAAGTTATTTAATCTTAATTACTATTCATCTTTTCTTGGAATTAATTACAGGATAACATAATTAGATAATTACACATACATGATTATTGTATAAAGGGCATTGGAGGTGGGGTTAGGAGACTTTGATCCTTAGATTAAGTTAAACTCTTTTGGTTTGAATTCCTCCTGTATAAGAAAAAGAAAGAATTCGTTTCTTTTTTTTCTAATTGTGTTTATTTATTTGCTTTTTTGGAGGGGGGAAGGTAGGGCAATTGGGGTTAAGTGACTTGCCCAAAGTCACATGGCTAGTTTTTTTGTGTGTGTTAAGTGTCTGAGGCCGGATTTGAACTCAGGTCCTCCTGACTCTAGGGTCAGTGCTCTATTCACTGCACCACCTAGCCACCCCAAGAATTCATTTCTAAGACCTCTGCTACTTCCAAAATTCTATGTCTAAATTTCATTTGCCTTAATAACTTTGGGTTTATAAGATTTATATTGATTTTTTTTATTTATCTGTTTCATTTTGGACACTATGGCTATAAATTATGCAACTTACCACTCCAGTAGATAGTGATGGTGGCAGGGAGGTGGTCCTCAAACCAGATAGTAAAGTTTTTGATATGTCCAATTAGCTAAATCAAACAATATACCATGAGTTTCTACTTTGCTATGTTTCTTTTTTCCTACTTAAAAGATCTCTATTTTTATAAAAAACAATTTGTCTCTTACTGGATTACTAAGTAATCACTAATTGCTATATTTAAAATGGTGTATTTAAAGAAATTAAAGGTGTTAATTATAGATCTTATCCTTAGCTATAAACAAATTATGTATGCAGTTATCATCCCTCTGCAGGTGATTCCTAGATCTATATTTCCAGCCCTAATCCCTCTCCTGAACCCCATTCTAGCATCTTATTTATTACCTTCACAACATCTGTCTCCATTCACAGGACCACCACCCTACTTCAGTGAGTCAACCAGTAAACATTTGTGAATCACCTACTATGTGCCAGGCATTTTGCTAATGTTGGAGATAGAAATATGAAAAAAGAAAGACGGTCCCTACCTTCAAGGAATTTCTCTCTAATTAGGGAAGGCAGCACTAAAGGAAGCTGAAAATCTGAGGGAGGCAGGATGATGAAGTCATAGTGCAGAAGTCAGAGATGTCCCAAAATAGTGTAGCCAGGTGAGCCCTCCTCACCTCTTGCCTTCACTCCCATATGTCTACTCAGTTGTCAGAGTGATCATGAAGTGTAGGTATAACTAGGTCTCCTTCCCCCATACTTAATTAAAATATATTAAATAAATAAAATTAAATAAAAATCCCCACTTCAGTAGCCCTTCCCAACATGACTCCTTTTTGCCTTTTCAGTCTTGTTGTCCTTGACTTCCCTAAACACCTTCAACAGTCCAGTAACGCTGGCCTGTTTGCTTCTTCTCAAATATGACGATCCATCTTCCGCCTCTGTTGCTTTTTACTGACTGTGCCCCTTGCCTATAATGCTCTTCTTCCTGGCTTCAGTCTGGACTCTGCTCAAATTCTGCCTTCTGCTTGAAGTCTTTCCTGATCCCATTTTTTCTTCCCTCCTCTTTCTTATGAGATGACCTCACTTTTACACTCTATAATCTTGCATAGACATAATTGTTTGCATATTCTCTTCCTACTCTGCATGTTCACTCCTTAAGGGCAGAGACTGTTTGTATCCTCAGTGTTAGTACTACCTGATTGTGGTCACTTTAATAAATGCTTCTTCACTGATTATGCACTTTTTAAATATATAACCTTGAAATTTCCCCCTGGAAATAGTAGATGGTAGATCCTGATTTTCTTTTTTTTTTCTTTTTCTTTCTTCCTTTTTTGCTTTTTGGAGAGCGGAATGTAGGGCAGTTGGGGCTAAGTGACTTGCCCAAGGTCACATGGTTAGATTTGTGTTAAGTGTCTGAGGCTGCATTTGAACTCAGGTCCTCCTGACTCCAGGGCCAGTGCTCTATTCACTGCGCCACCTAGCCGCCCTGATCCTGATTTTCTAATAGAACTTTTTCTTATTGTGAAAAGCCAAGTGTTTTGGAACTTATAGGAAGCTTGTGAATTTCTAGTAGGAAAGAAAACTTTAACTGCTTACCTACAACTTTTCTGAGGAAATTCCACATTTCCCCTTTCAGTTATTCAGCAAACATTTGTTAATTACCTGCTGTACGCATGTAGAAACTAGGGTTGTAAAGATGGAAACCAGTTCCTGATTATTCAGAAAACTATACAAATAAATATGATGTAAGTTAGAATATAATTAAGTTCATAGGAACAGTTAAACTTAGTATCATGAATCTTTGGCATCATGTGACTGCCAGAGATATTAAAAAAGACATTCATCTGCATGTCAGTATCACAAATCTCTCTCTCTCTCTTTTTTTTTTTTTTTAGATCAGTGATTTCCCTTTGGTAGCTAGTCTTTAGTCTGTTTGATTGAAATCTTATAGCAGTGCTCTTGCTTTCTGACCATTTGTTATATCCACATATAATTACTAGGTCAGGTTTGCTAACTAGCCACTATATTCTACATCTTACAGCTTTTACTAACATGGATTCTAATAAGCACCTTATATTTATATAGGGTTTTATGGTTACAAAGCATTTTTATCTGCATTTTAATGATGAAATTATGTATACCAGAATTTGACTTCTTAAGGTATATTTAAATAGAATATATGACAAGATTTTAAATGAAGAGTAATTTCTTTTTTTTTTTTAACTATTTGATTATTTTCATGGAAGTGCTAGCAATTATAGTAAGTCAAAAAAGAGAAAATAAAGGAATATAGGCAAAGAAGAAATAAACTATCCCTAGTAGTAGATGACACAATTACTTATTTAGAAAATCATAAGGAGTCAATGAAGAAACTAATTGAGATAATTAATAGTTTGTGTGCAAATTAGCAGGCCACAAAATAAACCTGCAAAAGTCAGCAGCATTTTGATATAATAATAACAAAAGTGCATACAGAACCTGAATGTTAAAAATCATTACATGAGGAAATAGAAGAGAAACAGGTTATATACCTTTCACATTTATAGGTAGGAGATGAATCCTTAAACAATGGATAGAGGTAATTACAAAAGATAGAATAGAAAATTTTGATTATACATAATTGGAAAGCTTCTAAAAATGCATCTAGGATGAGAAAAGAAGCAGGCAAATGGAGGTAAATATCTATGTATCCAATTTATCTGACAAGTTTGGTTCCTAAGATATGTAGGTACACTCACATATATACATAATCCATATATACACACACATACATAAATACATACATGTGTATTTATATGTATAAATAATATCCTATTATTTATAAGACCTATTATATATATAGGTCTTATTATATATGACCAAAAACTTACCAAATGATAAGTGGTCAAAGTATATGAACAACAACAAGGGGATCGATAAGATAACTATAAACAAGCTTATGAAAGAATACTCCAAATCACTAATAAGAGAAATGAAATTTTAAAAAAAGTCAAAGGTTCACCCCACACCCAGAAAATTGGAAAAAAGATTATAATAGAAAGTAATAATCAGCTAAACAGGTTGTGGAAAGATAGCCACATTGAGACTTTGTAGGTAGAAATGGGACTGTGCAATCATTCTTTTTTTCCCCCAATTTGTTTATTTTTAGTTTTCAACATTCATTTCCATAAGATTTTGAGTTCCAAATTTTCTTCCCATCTCTTTCCCCCTGCCCCCACCCCAAGAAGGCATACATTCTGATTAACTCTTCCCCCAGTCTGCCCTCCCTTCTCCCCCACCCTCATCCTTTTCCCACTTACTTATAGGGCAAGATAGATTTCTATATCCTGTTGCCTGTATATCTTATTTCCCAGTTGCATGTAAAAACTATTTTTAACATTTGTTTTTAGAACTTTGAGTTCCAAATTAAAGAATGGTTTCTAAGAAAATGTTGATAATTTCCTGAGGTGTTGAGATTTTTACCAGATCATCTCCAGAGAAAGTATTGGCCTTTAACTAACAAAAGAATTTTCTGTGGAGTAAAAACCAGCCATTTGAAAGATGGCATAAAGAAGTAAAGGAATTTCATGAAATTATCTCCAGGACAAAGTACCTTTGTCACTACCTTTAGTAACATGCCTAGCTCACTATCTAGAATGTCTAGGAAGAAAGGTATGGGGAGTGATTATGTACACATTATATGGAATAAGTGTCTATACATGCAGAAGAGAAGCTGGGCAGAGATTGTGGGGATGAAGGGAGCACAGTTGAGTATCATAAAGTTTTCATCTCATTCTTTTAAAAATGTCTTTGCTTGTCAGGTTTCAGGCCTTTTTGAACTTTTGAAATATAGTTAGTACTTTGATTTCGGTATACATGTTGCTAAACTAAATGATATTTTTAATGTAATGAATTTTATAAACTAGTTAAAAATGTTGATTTATTAAGGAAAACATTTTGCTCCCTTTCCATGATGGCACATTTGCTTTTATCAGCTATAGAACTTCAAAAGTTGATTCATCTCTGCTGCCATCTTTACATTCCAGAATCCTACCTGTTTTATGTCTTGATGGCACCTCTTGGTGATGGCCATGCTTCTGTCAAATGATGAGATCCTAGCAGTGACTATGAGTACATTTGTTAGGAACATCCCCAGTCTTCCATGTGATCCCAGTTGCCATGAATCACATAGTAAAACTTTAGCTATCTGAGAGAGAGTATAGTCTTTGTAGTTATTCAAGGGTCCTAGATAACCCAGGATTTATCCCTTTACACTAGACTTTTAACATTTTTATTCTTTATTACTATCTTCCCTACCTTCCTGAGCAAAATGTACTGAGCGTAATTTAATAATTTCTTTGAGTAACTGAAATTAAAAAAAAAAACAACAATGGCCCTAGATTTAGAAAATTCGTGTTTTACACCCTCCTTCTACTGCTCACTGACTGTATGACATTAAATGAGGGTAATACATACTTTCATTGCCCACTGCCTTGGGGAGGGAGCTCCTCTGGGACAGGTCAAGTGATAAATGTGACTATTCTTGTATGTAGAATAATTCTATGTTTAGATTTCTGAAGCACATCACTCTGGACGCCCTGAGACAGTCCAGGCTCAGAACACTTACTTGATGTTTTAATATGTGTTCTGAGGCTACTTTGCAGGCTTAGTTACGTGGGATGACTGCAGTTATAACAGTGGCTCTTGAACCTGCTGGAAAGCCCTGCAGAGAGCAGCAGGTCCTCTTACCCAGAGGCCTGTGAAGGCAGCCTCACTTAGCACTGGTGGCCCCAGTTAGGCCCTGCCTCATCTACTTACTGCAAGAAATGTTCCAACCAAAGTACTTTATAAATTGTAAGTGCTACGTAAAGTTGAGTTGCTATTAAGATTCAAGGTCATCGTGAATATCATTTACTCAACCTAGCTTTAATACACTGGCCTGCTTGCTTTATTTATAGTAAGCACCCCAGACTGCGTCTTATAATTATTCTTTTCTACTGGCTTTGTCAGGCTGTCAGAATTTCCATCTTATTACTCTCCATGTGCCTACTTGTAGCAACTACTCTTCCTGATAACTTGCTGTTTTAAATCTTTTTTGGACGAGGAAACACGATACGAGGAAACAGATTTTTTAGAATTGCAGTGAAGTCAGACTGAGGACCTCAGAGTCAGTTCCATGAGTAAAGTATAAGGAATTCCTGTTACTCAGCTATTTAGAGATGATTTTGGTTGAGTTCTCCATAGTTGAGGTGTCGTTATTATAGGAAAAAGTGGAAATACCTTGTTTAATATTTTCAATCTTCCTTTTCTCTTCCAGGCTCTTGAATGAATGAAAAAGCTTTTATTTAATCCAAGCCATGTTCTTAGTCATATGCTAGGTTATGGGCTCACAAATACAAAAACTCGGATGGTCCTTGCCCACAAGGAGCTCACCCTCAAATGGAGAGACCTTATTTATGTTGGAATGGAGGCTGAGGTGGGGTGTTTTTGGTTTGGAAAGGTCCCAGGAAGATGGATTTCTTTGCTTGTTGCCTCCCTCTTTGGACTGAGCTAGGTTTTTGTTTGTTTTGTTTTACCTTTCTTGGTTTCCTCTGCTCTTGAGCCTTGTACTTAGTAGGAATTTAATAAAAGCCTTGTAGAGCCTTAAGGGAGTAGATTGACACCCCCTTTCCAATACTTGTCAGTATTGATTACAGTTTCAAAATTTGGGGGACCAGACAGTGATACAGAAAATACTAGTTTCTGGGTATGGTGGGGGAAGGTAGGTGGGGTGTGAATGAAACTTGAGTGAGGCCCTTTGGATATAAGCCCTCTTCTGGACTGTGGGTATAGCCTCTGGGTCTGAGGGTGCAGCAGTAGGATGATTGGTCAGTTGTTGGTAGTTCCTGAGACCTGTCTCTGGTGTTGGAGTCACTTTGGCACTCCCTAATTAATATAGCTCTGGTCTCAGAAAGAGAATTCCGGAGCTTCTAGAAGGGGTGTGGGTGTGGGTGGGTGTGTGCCTGCACACATACTTGTATTTATGGTATAGTGGAAAGAACAGATAGTCCTTGTGAGCAAGGACTGGAGAAAGGACCTCTTCTATTCTTGTTTGTGAGCATTTTTTGTGGTCTTCAATCCATACTTGGTGAGGTTGCCAGACTAGAGGCAAGGACACCTGATTAGGAAGCTGTCACAGTAGTCTAGGTGGGACATATTCCCAGAGCATTCTTCTACCTGTTGATCCAGTGAACTACAAGTCTCTTAAAACTAGAGATCACCCTGGAATGCCTGTACATACATCCTCTCCTTATATGTATATATAGATATATACATATACATATATGCCATATATTAAGCTAAATATATATAGCTACTTTACTATAAACAATTCCCTCCTCTTCTCCTCTGTCCAGACCTCTCCCTTGTGTCTTAAATAGAAATACCCTGAAACAATGGAACATTTTATCTTGGGGGTGCAAATCAATATGTTAAAGCTTTGAGGGTTCTATCTTTTTTTTAATCATTTTCTATTTAATCACCTATGTAATCACAAGCGGTTTTTTTTCCTAAAGATTTTATTCTAATATATTTGTTGCATTGTTTTTATAATGTTAGTTTACATGAAAGAGGAGATAGAGGCTGTGTGTGCATGGCCAAAAGAGGACTGGGTTTGAAAGTAGGACGGAAGCATTTGAACTGAGCTCTGTTCCCATTATCTCATTAGGCAAGTTATTTAACTTCTGGCCCTCAGTTTTCTTCTGACTAGTTGAATTCTCAGGCCCCATCTAGTTCCAGATCTTTTACATTTTTGTCAGGACTTGGTTTTATCAGTGCTAAGTGTATGAACTCCTACCAAGAAAAGGGGTGAAAAATTGTAGCCATGAAACAGCTCCCTGGGCAGTGAAAAGTTAAGTGGTCTGCTTGGTGCCTTGCAGCTAACAGTGTCAGACCAGACCCCAACTTCCTCTCTCTAAGACTTCAAGTGTATTTCTTCTGCCCTCTGCGTGATTTAGAGAATGAAAATCAAAGATGGATGAACTATGTATTCTTTCGGTAAATATTTACTGAGCATCATCTAGGAACTGAGATATGGGGAAGGAAGGAAGGAAAGTGAGTAAGGAGACAGATATTAGGCTTTTCAAAAGTTGTTCCCCAATTGATAAATGGTCAGAAGACATGAACAGGCAGTTCTCAGACAAATCAAAGCTAGCTATAATAGTCATATGAAAAAAATGCTCTAAATCACTATTGATTAAAGAAATACAAATTAAAACAATTCTGAGGTATATGACAAAAAAAAAAAGGAAAATGTCGGATGCTGGAGGGGATGTGGGAAAACTGGGACAATAGAGTATTGTTGGCAGAGTTGTGAACTGATCCAACCATCCTGGAGAGCAGTTTGGAACTCTGCCCAAAGGGCTGTAAAACTCCTGTACCCTTTGATCCAGCAATACCACTTCTAGGTCTGTGTCCCAAGAGATCATAAAAAAGGGAAATGGATTTGTACAAAAATAACAGCAGTTCTTTTTGTGTAGCTAAGAACTGAAATCAAAGGGATTTCTATCAGTTGGGGAATGGCTAAACTGTGGCATATGATTGTAAATGACAAAAAGGATGATTTCAGAAAAACCTGGAAAGACAAATAAACTGATAAATAGTGAAGCAAACAAAAGTAGAACATTGTACATAGTAACAGCAAGGTGTATGATGAACTGTGAATGACTTAGCTGTTCTTAGCAATGCAATGATCCAAGACAATCCCAAAGAACTGCAGATGAAGCTTACTGTTTGCCTCCAGAGAAAGAATTGATATTGATGAATACAATCTGAAGTGTGCTATTTTTCATTTTCTTTCTTTCGGTTTTATTTCCTTTTGAGTCTTCTTGTACAAAATGACTAATATGGAAATGTTTTACTAACTATATGTGTATAACCTATATCTGATTGCTTACCATCTCAGGGATGGGGGAAGGAAAAGAGGGATAGAATTTGGAACTCAAAACTTTAAATTAAAATGTTAAGAACTGGGGGAAAATACTTGAGAAAAAAAGAGTTGTTTTTTAAAACCCAACCTTGCTTTTTACCTCTCCTGTAGAGGTAGCGTGCAGAAAAAGCAGGGTCATTCTCCTTATATCTTATATTGCCTTTTATTCAGCAACTGAAAAAAGGAGAATTTTTTTCCGTTTGTTTTTCTTTCATATACCTGAGTGATTGCTTCAGGAGATCTCTTAAAACAGTCATGGAGATAATCTAAAACATTCCCTGGGATTGAACTGAAATGGAAAAAGGGGTACAGTGTTAGCTCAGAATTTCATTAAGTTTCTGAGGTAAGTAGATTGTAGGAATAAGTAGCTACATACAACCAGAAATTGTCTACAAAGATGGAAAACTCAACTGATACTAATTTTATTCTGTCCCTGCCTACCAAAGATCTTTGTCCATTTCTTCAGAACTGTAGCAAGTTCTGAAATCTGCAGGGATGGTTTAGTAATTAAATAAGCACCTGATCTATGCAGTGCCCTAAGGCAGATACAAAGATAAATGAGAAAGTATAGTAAGATAGGTCTCTGGCCAGGACCTTGCAACAGAGAGGGATGGGTACAGATAGTTATAACAGAATCTAGGAAATTATAAGTGCATAGACCCTAATAGGAAAAACAGTTCACCTGGAGTTAGAGTACTAGAGTTCCCACCACTCTGTAACTTTCAACAAGTCATTTAAGGATTCTGAGTTTGGTACTGCAGTTGTGGTTGTTGTTTGGGAGAGAAGAGGTCATGTTTGGGCCTATGATTTCATTGATTTAGGGAACTTCTGATGAGACTGCTAGGTGGTGAAAAGGAGAGAGGGTAGAACATGGGTGGAGTCAGAAAGAGCAGAGTTCAAATCCAGCCTCAGATATAAACTCTCTTTGCCATAGTTTTCTCATATGAAAATGAGGATAATAATAGCACTTACCTCCCAGAGTTGTAGTGAGGAACAATTGGGATTTTTCTTCAGTCATTTTTTTTTTCAGCCATATGTGATTCTTCATGACCCTCTTTGGGGTTTTTCTTGGCAAAGGTGCTGGAATGGTTTGCCATTCCTTCCTCACTGCCCATCATTTTACAGACGAGGAAACTGAGGCAAGCAGGGTTAAGTGACTTGCCAGGGTCATATAGCTAGTAAGTATCTGAGGTCAGAGATTTTAACTCAAATCTTATAGACTCCAAGCTGGCAACTTTATCCACTGCTGCACCCAGTTGCCCCTCTCAAATGGGATAATTATAAAACACTTAACATAGTGCCAGCACATAGAAGGAGCTATATAAATATTAGTCGGTATTATTATTGATATTTATGAAGTGCATAGAATAGTACCTTACACGGTGTAGGACCTTAAGTAGTCATTGCCTTCCTTCTACTAATCCAGGTCAGGTTCTGATCTGGGAGAGTTGGCTGGGACAGTCAGAGGTTGAGACTTGCTCCTTCTCACCCAGCCAGCTGGGTCTTATTGAATGCAGGCCTTCCTGATTCTGAGGCCAGTTCCCTAGCCACTCCCCAGTATTCCTGGAGCCTTTGTTTCCTCCTCTGTAAAATGACAACGTGAACTCTTGAGCTGCAGACTTCACTTGAAAGAAATAGGATTCAAGTACTTTTGTCCCCTTATTCACCCTTTCTCCCAGCAGTGTGCTCTTCCTTCCTGGTTATAGCTAATCTTTCTTAGTCTGCTTCAGAGGGTATGAATAGAAATTAGAATTCTCATTTATTTTTTACCTTCAATACTTCAAGAAGATCTGTAATTTTATTAGTGTGGATTCTCTTTCCACTCATGCAGGTAATTCCTCCATGTCTTCATTATTTTGTACCCCCCACCCCATTTCATCTAGTGGCCAATGCTTTGCTGAGCACATTTTAATACAGAAGAAGTTTATATGTTTAATAACATTTCTACCACTAAAGCTCTCACCTCTTCAATTATAAAAAAGTACTTGATTTGGTCATCAATTAAATGTTAACTATAGTTTTATATAAGCACATAATCAGTTTTTTATGTGCTAAGTTTACTTTGAAAACATTAATAACTTCTAAAATTAAATATAACGTTGAAAAAGAAAGCTATAACAATGTAATGATGGATTTATACAAGGTTTCCTTTGCTTAATGTAATTAACTGCATTCTAGTAAAGTTTAGTTACATTTGTGTAAAGCACATTTCTGTTAAATGAATCCATTTTTTTTATTGAATTCCACTGTATTAAAGTTATACTAGAAAAAAAAATTGGCCCCTGGTTTAATAAACCAAACTCTTCGGGAATACAGCAGATAGGTAAGTGTGACATTTGGGGGAGGGAGAACAAGTTAACTTTGTGATAGAATTGGGGGGAAATGGATAATATTGGAAATTATAAAACTTTATATTTGAAATAAGTCATAAAATACTAAATGTGAAACTAAGCAATATTAGAAATTGGTTTACTTCATATTTTCCTTAATAGAATTAGTAGTCTTTAAAGTGATGTTAAGAATTTGGTTGAAATGTGGGTGGGGGGGTGGTTGGGTTTTGTATTGTTACTATTTTGAAACTGTTGCCACTTTTAAGTCACTAAGTTTACATAGTAGATGCCTTTTTTTTTTTTTTAGTACTTCCAGTCATTTTAAATTTTTTATTTTTCATTATTTTCATCTCTTGAACCAATTGATACTTTCAACTAAAGTTGGTAATTAACCTATAGTTATAGTATCCTTGAATAGGAGATATATAATGCCGTATTATGCATTTTCTTAGCATTTTATAATGTCTAACTGAACAGACATAAATCTAATAGCAATTAGCAAATTAGTTTGTGTTAATCATTCTGTTACAACTCAAAGATATAGTCAATTAACTGATAACTGCAGTCATGGGGGATTTGTTAATGATGTAGCAAAATGGTCTTCAAAATCTTTGCTATTAGCCAGTTGCCAGAGTTTAGCAACTGGGAGAGATGGAAATTCGTCCTAAAAATAACTTCGAATTACTTTGTGATATGTTTTAGTTGGAAGTTCTCTTAGTTTAAAAAAAAAACCCTATAATTTAATTACTTTTTAAAATTAGTAATTTGTAATTAGCTGTTTTGGGGGTAATTGAGAAAACATTTTAAGTTCCAAAAGCATAGAATTTACAGCCTCGAAGGCCTTGGCATTCACATTCCAGTTCTGCCATTTTCTAGCTGTGTCCTTGGACATGAACCTGTACTTCTGTTGGTCTCAACTTCCTCTTCTATAAAAAGAAGGGATTCGTCTAGATCAGTGGTTCTTAAACTGAGGGTCCTCAAGTTCAAAACTATTTTCATAATAATACTAAAATATTATTTGCCCTTTAAATACTCCTCCCTTTTCCAGTGGTGTATCCATAAGGCCAGATTTTCTTCATATACTTTAATTTTAGCCCAGGCTACATGTCTCAGCAGAAACAAATGTGAGAGAATCTAGCTGTCTTCTTTTAAGCCGGATGGGCAGCAAGGTGACACAGTGGATAGAGTGCTGGGTCTGGAGTCTGTAAGATTCATCTTCCTGAGTTTATATCTGGTGTCAGAAACTTAATTAGCTGTATGAACCTATGCAAGTCACTTAATCTTGTTTGTCTCGGTTCCTCTTCTATAAAATGAGCTGGAGGAGGAAATGTCAAACCACTCCAATATTTTTGCCAAGAAAAAACCCCAAATGGGGTCATGAAGAAGAGTTGGGCACGTCTTGAAGTTAACTGAACGGCAAAAATTAAGCCAGATAACTAGATTTGCAAAAATATATAAATCAATGCTACATTTCTCACTAAATTTGTTTTAGAAAATAGAATTACAGTGTTGTTTATATTAACCTGTAATGGGTTTATTATTGTTATTTTTAAATGAATTAAATATTTACAAATGTGTTATTTTAAATTTCTAAATAAGTATAGGTAGATATAACCCATGTAAACAAAAGCTTTTTGGGGTCATCCATCATTTTAAAGAGTGTGATAGGGTCCTGTGACCAAAAAATGTAAGTCCCGCTGGGCTAAATCTTCTCTTAGGTTATTAGCAATTTTAAAATCCAATGATCCTAAATAGACATGCCTTCTTAACAGATTGTAAATTACCTGAAGGAAAGAGTAGAAGGAAGCAATATTGGCCTTCACTCCTCCCTAACTACCCTAAGAAAGACCTAAGAAGGGGGCCATTCTTTTACTCTACCATCTTAGCTCTGCTTCCCTGGGGGACCACTCTTAATCAGGAAATCCAAGGCAAAAGTCCCAGTGAATCATTTTTCCATTCCAGATCTGCATAGGGAGATAGAGATAGCTGGCCATGGAGTCTTAACTGAGGCCTAATGCTGTTCACAGTGGTAAAAAGGGTCTCAGAAAGAGACTGTGCAGGAAACAGCCACAGAAGCCAGCTGCCAGCTCTGTTGCTTTTGTCACTGAGCCGGGTGATGGATCCATTGCAGACTAGGGAGGGGGCATTTACCCTAGGAACAAGTAGTGGATGAGTACAGGGTGTAGCAGTAGGCCTGAGACTGTTGTATACTGGGTAAGGAGCAGGAATGGCAGCTGTGTGACTGACCCTAGAGTGAGGTCTTGGATTCAGTCCCCAGGACAGTCTCAGATATGCACCTGAGTAGAGGGGGGAGCCTTGGAGAGACTTTCCTTGGCTTTCCAGCTAGGTGTCATAGGGCTGGGGTGAACATGTGACAAACATACAGTCGTGTCACCCAGATCCAAATGGGATCAGGAGCTTGCAGAGCTCAGACCAAGAAAGCTGCAGGTAGACTGCCCCTACAGCAGACTCTTTTGGTGGACTAAAAGCCAGTAGACACCCATCCTGAGTTGTACTGAGATCTTTTAAGAGCACAGCACTTAGTACCCAGAAAATCCAGCAGCAGGACCCAAGAGGATACAAAAGAGCATTTTATAAGGTCCAGATATTCCTTCCAGTGGTTATCAGAGCCTGGCAGTATCACACTGTCATTTTGGGAAATAGGGCTATAAGAATGAGTAAACAAAACGAAAAGACTCCTTCCATATTAGGTGCTGTCATCCTCATTTTACAAATGAAGAATCTGAGATTGACAGTGCTAGTAAATGTCTAAGGCTAGATTTGAACTCAGGTCTTTCTGACTTCAGGTGCATATGGCATTTCTTTACTAGAAGTTCCCTATGAAAATCAAGTCATTGCTTTGGACCCCAAAATAGTGTGCATATGTAAATGTAAAAGTATTTTATAAAACTACAGTGACTTTGATATTTATTCATTATGCTCATTTTTTTCTTTTTACAAGACTGGACAATACATTAGAGGAAATTATATTTAAGCTGGTTCCTGGACTACGAGAACGTAAGTTACTTCATTTTGGTCTGGGGGATAATTTTGGGTGTTTTAGAAAATCAACATGTTTCTATTAATGCTTTTATATTTACCTTTAATGTGTGTTAATTTTTTTTTAATTAGAGGAACTTGAGCGTGAGACAGAATTTTGGAAGAAAAACAAGCCTCAAGAAAATGGACAAGGTGCCTTTTTATATATATATATATATACCCACATCTCTTTATAAAATTAACCATGTGATTGCTTATTTTATGTTCATCAGCCTTTTCTGGTTTTTGGTGAACATAATTACAACTTTTATCATTAAAAAAATTTACCTTTTGAGAGGTAAAGAATAATAAGGACTGGACTTTTCCTTCCTTCTTCCTTATTACTTCTTGGAATATGGTCACTTTTTATTTAGGTAGGGCTCCTAAAATTTACATGTGGAAATAGTTGAAATTTAACTGCAAGAAATTTCACTTATTTATAGTATGTATGTATAGGTATACATACACACATAGGAAAACACGAGGGTATGTTTAACAGAACTTTACAGAGCATTCCATCGATATATATCTTAAGCCAGATATTTTGTTTAAAAAGTAATGTTATTTTAAAGTTTCTGTATCAAATTGTAATTTTTGCTGAATTAATTATATCATTTGAAAGTTGTATGGAACATCAGAGGCCATCTAGTCCAAGAATTCTTAAGTATAACTAACATACCCAACCAATGGCTGTCCAGCTTCTACTGGCATTTCATTCCCCTTCAACCTACAGCTCCTCTAAGTGTTAGAAAACTTCTCCATATCAAGCCTCTTTGTTCTACTCTTTGTTCCTGGTCCTGCCCATCTGGCCAAATGAATAAATCTAAACACTTTTTCACTGGTCTTCCCTTCCCATACTAGAAGATTCTTTTCATGGCCTGCCCCAATCATCTCTTTTCTAGGCTCCACATTCTCTGTCCCCTCACCAGCATAGTTACTCTTCTCTGTACTCTCTCCAGTTTATCCCCTTGAACCTTCAGGTGAGTTCTAATAGATTAGAATTATGGGATTATGAGCTCTTGGAAATTGCTTCTTTTAATTATAGCCCAACATGACCTTAGATTTTTTGGCTGCCATATTTTGCTGAATCATTGAGCTTGTAGGCTACCAAAACCTTCAGATCTTTTTCAGAACACCTGCTCTCTCCTCCATCCTCTACTTTTGAAGTTGATTTATTTTTTTACTTGTATAAGATTTTTACATTTGTCTCTACTGAAAATTTCATCTTATTAAGATTCAGCCTTTTGGATACTGACTTACAGGCTGTTAGCTGCCCCTCCCAGCTTTGTGTCTTCAGCAGATTTGTTGGACTTGGCATCTGTGCTTTTTATCCACATCTTTGATAAAAACATTAAACAGCCCAGGGTCAAGTGGAGATGTCTGGAAGCTTTTTATCCATTGACTCTGGCTGAGTAATCTTTCTGAATCCATTTGACTGGTGTTTTTGTATTATATGGCCACCAACTTTGACCATATGAAGCATTTGTAAATTGTACACTGTCAGAACTATGGGATGAGGCAAAAGTGGAGGCAAGTTGCCTTTTACTTCTTAGTAGGGAGCTATGACATAATAAGTAACTGGTGTCCAAAAAGTACATAATAAGGGCATGAAATACACACACAAAGTGCTACGTGAGGGGTGAGAAAGTGAGTGATGATGATGATGAGTAATGGTTAGCACTTACATAGCACCTACTGTGAGACAGGTACAGTACTTTACAAGTACTATCTCATGTGAGCTTCCTAACAACCCTGGGAGAGAGGTGGTATTATTTCCATTTAACAGTTGAGGAAACCAAAGGTAGTAAGTCTCTGAGGCTTGATTTGAACTCAAGTCTTCTAGGCTTCAGGCCCAGTGCTCCATGCAATATGGCACCACTTAACTGCCTCTTAGTACTGACTAGAAGAATCAGAGAAGGCTTCCAGGAAGTACAGTTTAAATAGGTCTTTAAGGGAGGAGTCAGAATTCAACCAAGAAGACAGTGAAATGGGGAAGTCAGCCAGTAGGGTACAGTGGAGAAAGCCCTAGATTTGGAGTCAAAGGACCTGAGTTCTAAGCTGGCTATACTTCTTTAGGGCTGCCACTTAACCTTTCTAGGACTCAATTGCCTCATTCAAAATGCCTCTTAAGTCTAAATCCTCGGAGGCTTTGGATTCAGCATGAGCAGAATATTGAAGTTGTGCATGAAGTCAAAAGAACACTTAGATGATATGGCCAAAATTTGATCAAGTGGTAATGAGGGCCTACTCTCTTGCATAGTGGAAGTGGGCATAGAGAAAAGGGGACAGATGCAAGAGATATTACCAAAATAGAATTAGCAGGACTTCGAAATTGACATGATGTAAGAGATGAGAGAAGGAAAAAGTCAAAAGTGTGCCAAGATATAAAACTTGAAAAACTGGACAATTGATAGAAATAGTGAAGGCAAAAGGCTAAACAGATTGTCCAGTCTTTATAGTGATGTAAAATTTAGGACATTTTCATATACATCTCCTTGAAGTTTACAGTATCTACTGGCTATTAAATCTAATGGAAAAAGCACATTTATTCATGCAACTAATTATTCAGAGCCTATTTTAAAAGGGTTAAATAAAGACATTTAGATTTTTTTTCCCCTCAAAGCTTTATTGAAGCTAAATTTGGTTTTGATGATTTTGGTAGCTAAGTGACTTAGAATCTAAAATCACTGACTTTGAATTAAATTATATTTTAATTGTACAGATGAAACTTCAAAAGCAGACAAACCCAAAGTAGAAGAAGGTGATGAAAATCAAGATGATAAGGACTATCATAGAAGTGACCCACAAATTGCCATCTGTCTTGATTGCTTACGTAATAATGGGCAATCAGGGGACAATGTGGTAAAGGTGAGTGGATATCTAGTTGCCTTATGGTAGCAAATAAATTTGGTGCATTATACAAGATGTATTTTCCTTTGACAGTCTTTCAAGCTCTTATTTACGTAATTAGAATTACAGTCATTTGTTGATTTTTGCAGGTACTTCCAGAACTAAGAACAGCCCACTTAAAGGTTTTTCATAATCATCAATATGCAAAAAGTGTTTATTAACCACAAGGCACAGTGCTTATTGTTAAGTGGAGTGCTAAAAGGTAGACAGTCCCTATCTTCAAGGAGGTTACATTTTACTAGTGGGTGATGCTAACAGATAAGTTAAATGCATTATAAAAAGTGATATATAGTGGGTGGGGACTAAGTGCTGGGGAATCTGGAAAGGCTGCTTGAAAGGGGTAGCATTTGAGCCCAGCCTTCCCTCCTCCTACCCAAGACCATCCCAGTCCTATTAAGGTATCTTAGGTCATTGATACCACCTGGTGGCTAGAACCAGAAACTGTTTGATTCAGTCTTCTTCCCTACCCTCTGCCTCCTTCCCTTTTTCCCCCCAAGGAGTTTTCATTACTGTTGGGTCTTTCTTTCATACCTACAGCTCAGTTAATTTCATTTCAGGCAGTCACTTTTTCATCTCTCTACATCTCCCCTTTGATTCCTTTTCTCCCTTCCCTTCTCTTCTCTTTCTCCCTCACTTTTCTTCTCTCTCCATTTGAGTAAAAACAACAACAACAACCAAACACCCTTATCCCGGCTGAGAAGCTTGAGAGTAATGCTGGTATGGAGAAGAGGAAAGCCATGAGTTTTGAATTGAAATAATACAATAATGAATTAAATATTAAAGAACCTGTGCCATTATCCTCCAGAGCCCTTGTAAGTACCTTAAAGGACCTTCTATATCCTCCACAAGTATCTGCGTTTTCAGCTATTAAAACCTGTCTTTCCTTATTCACCATCAACATAGAAGGCAGTTTTTAAATTATGTATTTCTTTTCCAATTCTTTTATTTTTACTCTATAATTTAATGAATATCACAATATTATATTTTCCAGTATTTCCTATTGTAAATGATAGTATTTCAATTTCTGATAAAACTAAAAAGACATTTTTTTATCCATCTTGACAACCAACCCTACACGTAAAACATTATGTCTTTGAAAAATTATGTTTTAAGCTTTTAAAACAACCAATTTAAAAACGTGTGTGTGTGTGTGTGGTTAAAAATGAAGGGGTAGGGGCGGCTAGGTGGTACAATGAATAGAGCACCGGCCCTGGAGTCAGGAGGACCTGGGTTTGGATCTGGCCTCAGACACTTAACACAAAAACTAGCCGTGTGACCTTGGGCAAGTCACTTAACCCCAATTGTCCTTCCAAAAACATGGCAAAAAAAAATTTAAAAATGAAGGGGTTCTTTATTCATTATCTCTTATAATTTTTATTCTGTTCCATGAAATAAATACCCCAACAGGTGAACTTTAAAAATAATATTTTAACGTATGATATATATTTTTTTAAGCAATTGGGGTTAAGTAACTTGCTCAAGGTTACACAGCCAGGTGTTTCTGGGTGGGTGCTAAGTGTGTGAGCCTGGACTCGATACCAGGTCATCCCGACACTGGGGCTGATGCTCTTACTCACTGTGCTACCTGGCCTCCCCTGATATATACATATATATATATATATATATATATATGTATTTTTTTTTTTAACACAGTAGAGATTTCTCAAAAACACTGAAACACTTCTCACTTTGAAAAGAGTGGTCCTGGGAAAAGTTAGTTTATTGTTTGTTAATGTAAAGGAGGGTGTGTATCCTTTAACTTTGGTTGCATGGTACTAACATTGATCTTTGTATTTTACCAATGTTTTGTTGGCTTTCAAATGTCTTTATATGGTGGTCATAGTTATTGTGTGTAGCATTTTGGGAATTCTGCTTTCTTCCTTCTTTCACATCATACAAATCTGGTGGGGGGGGTGTTTCTGAATTCTTAATATTTGTCATTCTTTGTAGCATAGTAACTACATTACGTTATATTAATACTCCAACAGGAAAATTTTGGGGGAAAATTTTATATCCATTCCTGGGAAGATGTGGAAGGCAAATTTAAAGCAAATGTGCAGCAACTCATTTAGCATTGTGGAACAAGAAAGAAATGAATTTCAGAAAGAGGAACAGCTCTGGTTAAATTTTGACTTTTTTTGAAGTGTTCTGATTTTCAAAATACGTGCCAAGTTTATAATTAAATATTGGTTAAAATTTATATCCTAAAACAGTTTAAATTACTTTAGTATTATCCATACTCCTGCTTCCTTCCACTATCATGAAGAGTTGAATGTTTATTATATTGATAAAGCACAGCAAATCATAATCTGTAGGGCCTTTTAACTTAACTGCTCAAAAAGAAATTTTTTTGTAATTTTGTCTGAACCTGTGTTTTTTTTGGTATAGGGAGTTCCCAGTGAAGAAATTCCCTCTACCTGTGCAGACTGCAACCGTTCTGTAACCTGCTTCCTTAAAGAGATGCTTGGCACTCTGAAAGGAAACATGATCTGTCATATACTTACTTGGCATTGGAGAAAATATTTGTACTCAGGCCTCCTTGAATACAAGACCAGTTCTGTATCCACTCTACCAGGAAGCCCTTCTTGCCAATATTATTAACATAAAATACCATGGCACTTAAAGATTAGTTTGTCACAACTAGCAAGTTTATGGATTCCATGCTTAAATGAACTTTTCATGGAAAAAAGTTAACTTTTTTAGTTAACTTTTCATGGAAAAAAAAAGATTTTATACAACTTTAAACTTGACTACTTTAATTTAACCAGGCTTCTCACAAATAGTCAAGGTGATTAAGGATGGATGGGGGTAGACCATAATAGTTGGGGATGGGGTAATATAAATCACTATTAGAAGAACATTTTAATACATATGACCTGCTGCTCTGATGTTGACATCATCACTCATCTCTATATGTGATCCTCATTTGTATTATTATTATTGTCAGGTACCTATTAGAATCTTAGAAAATAATTACCTGAGTAATATACCCCCTGAAAAAAGAAGGGAACAAGTAGATTTTGAGATAAATATTAGAATGAAGTCAAAAGATTGAAATATTAGAAGAAACACAAAGTATCTACTGTTTTTTTTTTTTTTGTTTTTGTTTTAAGCAATCGGGGTTAAGTAACTTGCTCAAGGTTACACGGCCAGTTATTTCTGGGTGTGGTGCTGAGTGTCTGAGCCTGGGATTCGATCTCCAGGTCAGCCCAACACTGGAGCCGGTGCTCTTACTTGCTGAGCCACCTGGCCGCCCCTAAGCAATTGGGGTTAAGTAACTTGCTCAAGGTTACATGGCCAGGTGTTTCTGGGTGGGTGCTAAGTGTCCAAGCCCGGGATTCGATCTCCAGGTCTTCTCAACACTGGAGCCGATGCTCTTACTTGCTGTGCTACCTGGCCACCCCGTATCTACTGTTTAAAAAAAAAAAAACAACCTGATCTACAAAACAGATCTAAGAGAAACAAATTAAGAATAACCAGTTTTCTGAGTTGCAGATTGAAGCATATTTTTTTCTACAACTTGGTTAATATGGAAATATCTTTTGCATTATTTCTCACATATATATAATGGCCATCACATTTTTTCCCTTTCTCAATGAGTGGAAAAGGGAGTACAAGGAAGAAAAGAATTTAGAACTGAAAAAAAAAAGGAAAAAAATGACTAGATTTCCTGAAAACTGTGACCAAAAAAAAAAAACTTGAACACAATATTGTAAGAAATCATAGAAGAAAACTGCCCATATCTATTAGAACCTAAGGACAAAGTGAAAATGAGGACTTCCTTTTAAGGTTGTAAAGTAAGAAGTCATGGAGCTCTTCCACATAGACCAAAGAGAAACAAAAGTAAGTATTTTCATCTAGTCCAAGACTGCATAAGAAGGTGGCCAGAACCCTGTGTTCCCATCCAGTTGTGCTCTATTTGAGCCAGAAACAGTTGCCAGTTAAAGATTGTGCAAGCAGAAGGAAGATGTGGGCTCAGGCTACCAGTGCTAGCCACTCCATTTTACTTCATTCGGAATTGCAGTGGCATCCAGACAATAGAGACATGACCAAACAAGATCTGCCTATTATGTTCAGGAGTATAGAAGTGGACAGTACGGGGATATATAACACAATTCAGAAGTAGATGCTGGAGATATATAAGTAAACAGAAGAAAACACAAAATACATTGAAGAAATTGTATAAGTTAAGAGAAACCCAAGAGGTAAACTTAGAACAGCATAGTTCCACAAGTACAAGTAGATCCTCAGAGAAAAGGATGGCTTAGCCACAAGGACTCCCAAGAGTGATTTGAAGAAATGCACAATGAAATTGGAATTTAAATTAGAATTCTTGGGAAAAAATTGCAAGGAAAAGAAACAGTTTGGAACAGAGGTAGAATTCTTTAATAGACTTCCTAAAAAATAGAAGGGAGAAAACAGAATCTGAGATAAGAAATATCAAAATGAAGTCAGAAGATTGAAATATTAGAAAAAATATAAGGTATCTACTTTTTTTTAAACTGATAGATCTAGAAGAAATAAAGACTCATCAGAGTTCCTGAAAACCATGACCAAACAAAAAACTTGAATGCTGTATTCCAAGAAATCATGGAAGAAAATAGCCCATATCTATTAGAACCTACTAGTTGCCTCCTGAAAGAAACCCTAAATTGAAAATACCGAGGAAAACTTTAGCAGAAATCCAAGTATTCAGGTCAAAAACAGAAATTTAAAAAGTTTAAATACCAAGGATCTGGTACAAGATTATGTTGCAGTGACTTTAAAGTACAGGAAATCATGGAATATACACAACTCCAGAAGCCTGGAGATGAGTCAAGTGTAATACTCTTTGAGAGGTGGTCTGTCTGCACCTTCTGATAAGTTCAGTGTGACATATATTTTTGAAATACCTTAATGTATGAATTTATTTTATCTGGTTTTCCTTATTTGTTTTAAGAGAGGGCTTTTGTGTTGTTGAGGGGGAGAGGGAAGGAGATGGAAGTGTTAAAGATTCAGAAAGAAAAAAAATCAATGTCAATGAAACACTTGAAAATACACAGAAAAGAGCAGAAGGAAATGCAGAAAGAGAACACAGATCAGCAGGATAAAACAGCACAGTTCTGTGTTAACTTTAATAGATTAGGGCTAAATGTTGGACTTTTGATTTCATTGGTAAATGGAATTCCTTGGGGAAGAGCTCCTAACAATGAAGGTTATATCTTTGCAATTAATATTTAAACAAGCTGTATGTGATAGATGTTCACATGGAGTTCTCTTTTTTTAATCTTTATGTTTTGAAATACTCATTTTTGTTTATGTTAGATAAAGAAAATTTGGGGAGAAAGTATCTTAGAATATTAGAGATATAAGGGATTATTTCACATCTGTGATGTTTCTCTTAAAGCATATGTCCTCCCATTTCACTAATATGTATTTCTAAAGGTCTTGAGAGATGTCATATAGTAAGTGCATATATGTTAATGTTGTATATGTATATGTTTTTCTTTTCTGGACTTCATTTTTTTTTTTTTAGCAATCGGGGTTAAGTAACTTGCTCAAGGTTACACAGCCAGTTATTTCTGGGTGTGGTGCTGAGTATCTGAGCCCTGATTTGATCCGGGTCATCCCGACACTGGAGCCAGTGCTCTTACTCGCTGAGCCACCTGGCCGCCCCTAAGCAAATGAGGTTAAGTAACTTGCGCAAGGTTACACGGCCAGGTGTTTCTGGGTAGGTGCTAAGTGTCGGAGCCCGGGATTCGATCTCCAGGTCATCCCAACACTGGAGCCGGTGCTCTTACTTGCTGTGCTACCTGGCCGCCCCATTGGACCTCATTTTTTATGCAGTGAAATGAGCAGCATTTCCTTCTTGAAAAGTTTTTCATCATGTTTTTGTGACACCACCTACCTTGGTTTTATTTTAGCTAAGTACTAGCTTGTGAAAAAAACTTCTTTAGAAGTTTTTATGTAAAGTTTGCAAGCATCTCCCAGATCTTTAATATGTATGGTATCTCCTGTTGAAAGAACCCATTAATATATCACTTTAAGGATATAAATATTCACAGACTACTACTTTGAAAACTGTAAAGCAGTATATAAATATGAGTCATTATCATCCTCTGTCATATATCCTTTTATATCCTTGATATAGAAGTTGTAAATCATTCATATTGAAGGACATAAAGATTGACCATGCCCTATGCCATGAAACTCTGTTTCCTTCATACTATATACTATCGTGATCATTCTTATTTGCCTTTGGTTCGCTTTTTTCTATTCACCCATAACAGTATTAATTGAGTACTTTCTGTATTCCTGAGGTACAAAGGAAATTTAGGACATGGTCATTGCTTTTAAGAAACATCTAAACTAGTTCAAAAGACATGGCACATAAAACAATTAGAGAACAGTTACAAGTTTTTATACAGAATAAATTTTATGTGGTCATATCAAAATTATTGATACGGAAAATAGCTGCTATTGGAAGTTACCAAAGAATAGTTACCAGTAGATTTGAGGGAAAGGATTAATAAGATTTATATAGGTATTGGGATCACTTAAGCTCAGTATGAGTTATGACCAGTGATGAATGATAAGAAGAAAAAGACTTTAAAGCAATCTTCTGTGGAAGAAGATCAAGAAAGAAACCAGACTAGTGCTTTCATGCTCTTAATTTTTGTTTTCTTCTTTGTATCCCCAATACCTGGTACAGTGTCTGGCACAAAATAGGCACTTATCGAAGACTAAAGACCCCTAGTAGTTTTCATCAAATTCTCATAGCAAAAATTTTAGACCCATTCAGATTACTTACCTGTAAGCACTGTTTGGCTTATGAATTTCCTTGAAATGTGGCATGTAGAACTAAACAAAATATTCTAGAATCACAGAATATTGAGAATTGGGACGTCAAAGGCTATATGTAAATAACTCAAGCATGGAAAGAATCCCTCCTATAACATACTCAATAAATAGTCTTCCACCTTGTTCTGGAAGACCCCCATGAAAGAGGAGCCTACTTACTACCTCTCGGAGCAACTCATCCTACCTTTGGACTTCAGTTCTAATTGTTAGGAGATGCTTCCTGACAAAAATCCTAAATTGACCTTATTGCCATTTCTACCCATTGCTTCTGCTTCTGCCTTCTGGAGTCAGATGAATAAATCGCATCCCTCCTTCACGTGACAGCCCTTCAAACACTTGAAGACAGCTATTCCCTACCTCTGCCTCATACCTCTGAGTTTTCTTTACTCCAGATTAAATGGCCCAGTTCCTTTCAGCTAATTTTCATGTAACTTAGACTCAGGGACCCTTCAGTTTGTCAATAGCTTTCTCAAGTCATGGTCTACAGAGCTGAATAAAGTAATGAGATCCAATAAGGACAGTTATAATGGACCTATCCCTTTCCTATTGCTGGAAATTACCTTGTTCTCCACTTTTTAAAAAAAAATTGTTTTTATTGATAGTTGTCTGTTTCTTACATTCTCATAGTTATCCATAGTCTTCTTTCCTTTCTCCCTCCCAGAAAGACTTCCCATATAACATATAGTATTTTCTTAAAAATTAGTACAAATAATGTAGCCCAAGATTGCATTGGTTTGGTTTTTTTTTCCTTGCCAGTTCACACTACTGATTCATATTGATCTTGGCATCCATTAAAACCCCTAAATCTTGTTGAGAACATCTGCTGTCTATCCATGCATCTGCTGTCTTATGCTTATGAAAGTGGCGTGTGTGGGTACATGTGCGTGTGCTCCCAAGAATTAAGATAATTCCTATTGAATTTGTCAAGATCCTTTTGGAGTCTGTCATTTAGAATGTCAGCTGTCCCTCTCAGCTTGACGTCATCTGCAAATCTGATAAGCTTTCTACCTGTGCTTTGATAAGGGCCAACCACAGACTGTTCTGAGCAGAGTAGTGCAGCTATGCCACACCCTTTGGACATTATGTCTCTCAATGCAGTCTAAAATTTCTATAACTTTTTTTTATACTGTGCCACCTACTTGACTTTACATTCTACTAAAATCCATAAATCTTTTTGAGATCAACAAATAGCCACATATCTTCCATCCTTTACTTATAAACTACAGTTTTCTTAGATTCAGCTAAGTGTTCTAGCCTGTCAGGATCTTTTTGGATCCTGGCTCTTCTTAGTGGTTTAGCTAATTTCTCCATGCTTTCTGTTGTGAGCAGATTTTTTTTTTTTTTGCCTTTTGGAGGGCAGTTGGGGTTAAGTAACTTGCCCGAGGTTACACAGCTAGGTTTTTTTGCATGTGTGTTAAGTGTCTGAGGCCGGAACCGAACTCAGGTTCTCCTGATTCTGGGGTTGGTGCCTTATTGCACCAACCTAGCCACCCCCATGTCAGCAGATTTGATAAGCCCATCATGTGCAGTCTTTATCCCCTCATTGGTAAAATTGCTAACCCCAAGCCAGGCACAGATCACTAAGGTACTCTACAAGATCCCTAATTCTTAACAGTTTAACAGCCAGCCACTAATTAAGTCATTGGGTTAACCATTCAAACCACTCTCAGTCTATGTCCCTGTCCCATCACCTAGTCCATGTCATTTCATCTTGCCCACAAGGGTGGCACAAGAAATTTTATCAATACAGTTCTAAGGTCTGGTTAAATGAAAAAGTTAGCATCACCCTGATCTGCCAGCCTTATGCCACTTACAGAAAAGGAAATGATGTTAGTCTGGAATGGCTTGTCCTTAACGATGGTGTGCTAATTCTTGTCATCACCACTTCTCTTCAAGATGTTCGCTAACCTTCCTTTATAGTTTTGTCATCAGTTGATGTTGAGATCACTGGCCTTCTATTTTCTTCCTTTAAAAACAAATGGGACATTTTGCCCTCTTTTGGGTCCTGTATTACCCCCCCCCCCCTGCCATTGTCTATTATTTTTCAGTGATTGCTGACACAATGACAAGGTAGTCACATTGTCCTCTTCTTTCAGACCCCTAGTTGAGGTCAGTTAGGTACTCCATTATTATTATCCCATCTACCCTGAACAGCAGTGTTCTCTGTTCTTTGATCCTACTTTTTCTTACGGTTAAAAACCCTTTTCTTGCCCTTAGTGCTGCTTGCCAGTTTCAGCTTATTCTGAGATTGAGGACTCCTGGCACTTCTCTCCTAGAGCCATTCCATGCTTTTGCCTTCTCTGCTGTAAATAATTGTTTCCATCTTCTACATGTGTGTAAAAAAGTATTATTTGGTTGATGAGCATTCTCATTGGTCTCTTTACACAGCTTTCCCTTTTCCTTCTCATTAGAATTGTTTCTCTTTGTGATTTCAGAGTTTTCATTCTGGACTGACTACCCTGGAAAAATTTTAGGCATTGGAATCTGGCCTATTCTTTCTCTGATTCCCTTGAAATCTGTTCTCTCCAGATCTGTTCTTTAAACTGTGTCTGGCTTCCTTTTCCTTCTTTGACATGTAAAATGGATTAGGTTTCTTCCTCATCAAGGTTTATGTTGTTTCTCTCTCAGCAACTGTTTCCTTTTCTGGAGGTAAGAACCAGGTCCAGAATAACAGTTCATTCAAATTTTTAAACATTGATTAAAAACCTATTATGTGTAGAGCATATTCTCACTCCCTAGTTTCTGGGAGTTTACATTGAACTAGTAGTATTCAGAATGTACACAGATGAATGATTACTTACTCCTGGGGAATCAGAAAAGGCTTTGCATAGATGGTATACCTGAACTGAGCCTTTCTAAGAAAAAAAAATCCAAGGGATAACCTGTTTGAAGGCATGAAGGTAGAAGACAGGGTGCTAACATTCAAAATAGCTAATAGTCCAGTTGGACTCAAATATAAAAACATGAAATATGTGTTTGGGAAGTCAGAGCCAGATTAGACTGTGGAAGTCTTTAAATTTCAAGCTGAATGGTTTGTGTTTCATTCTAGAAGATACAGAAAGCCACTGAAGATTTTTGAACAAAGAAAGACTTCTTATGCTATAGGGAAATTATTTTTGGCAGCAGATTATTTATGGGGGAATGGATTGGAGAGAGTAGAGCCAAGAATCTCGCAGGGAGATGAATTAAGAGGCTCTTAGGATTCCAGATCAGAGTTGATGAAGTATAGGGTAGTAAACCATGTAAGGGAAGAGATAGATGTGAAAGATATGGCAGGAGTAGAATTGCCAAAACTTAACTAGTTGGATTTAGGATGTGGAGGAAAGGGAAGAGTCAGGGATCATTTAGAGCTTTTGAACCTGGGATGGTGGTAGCCTTAATTTTTTAAGAGACAGGGAAGTTTGAAGGAGGGGCAATATTGAGGGGAAGATAAGTTCCACTCAGAATGCTTAGTTTGAAGTGATGGTGGGATAGCTAAATGGGGGTCTCTTGAAGGCATTTGGCAATGCTGACACGAGGAAAGAGATTAAAGGTGAGATAAAGATTTGAGAGTCACTTGGGTAGAGACTATAGTTTAACTGATTTGATTACTAAGGAAGAGAGTTGTTGTATTATTTGAATCTCCTTGATATTTGAATGTCTTATTTTCTCATCACTTACAAAAAATTGTTGTTACACAAATTTAATTATGTGTGTTTTGGAGTTTGCAGCATAGGACTTTTTTCCTGGATGCAGCCTGTGGATTCTTTTAGTTAGCATTTTGTATTCTGTGCTCAGAAGCTGTAGTTTGTTTTCTTTAATTATTTCTTGCATTTATGGTATTCAGGTTTTTTGACTTACCATGTTTTTTTAGACCTTTAATCATTAAGTTGTCTCTGTGCATCCAGTGGTCAAGTTCATTGTTTTACTTTTATAGAAACCATGTTTTCTTTTAATGAAACTGCTTTTTGCTTTCTTCAGATTGTCCTTTATGACTCTGCTTGCATTTCTTTTGCTTTAATATTTTATTTTTTTTCCCAGTTACACTGTATTTGTATTTCTAATCAGTTGTTCTCTCTTTTGTTTTTTTGGTGATATTTGCTATTGTGGATGTAAACTTTTCTAATCTTCCAATTATTTTTGTTGTATAGCCCATTATTTCTGCTTTTGTGATTTTTATTTCCCTCTTGAACTATTTAGGAACATCCTGCTATGATTCCATGCTCTCTTGAGAATTTACAGGGAACTCTTCTTTATCAGTCGTAGTCTTTTTGTCCTTATATTCTTGTACAGCTTGCCTGCTTTCTCACTCCTTCCCCTTTGATGGTGGTTTTCTCAGACTGGACTTCAGAGCTGGCTCAGCTTCCTCCCATGCTGAGAAATTCACTTTTCATTGGCTTCTGCCTCTACTCCAAGTGACTTCTGTGGGGACAGAATTGGCCACTACCCAGATACCAATCCCCAGACACTTTTCTTTCAGACCTGATGGAGCCTCCCACACATGCTGCAGGTCCTCCTGTTCCTGACTTCTCTGGCTGGGTAGAACATTCTGTAGAGGAGGGTGGAGAGAGGCAAAGTTCAGTTTAGAAAGTGCTTTGTAAGCCCTTTAGAAATTAGGGGTTACTTTTCAGATGTAGCTTCAACAGGTTGTCACCTCATTAAGATCCTTAGTGACTTTGACTATGGAGACAACAGTTGCTTTATATTTTTTGTGTAATTCTTACTTTGGAGAGTTTGGGAGCAATAAGAATTAGGAAAAATGTCTAGTCCTTGATCCCAGAAGTCATATGATTTCTAAGAGAAGTGAATACTGGGCAATTTCCCTGACTTAACTCACCAAAGTATACTATTCAAGTCTTTTATTTCATCTTATTCCTCTGAAAAACAGGTAATTTTTGTATCATTGGCATTCTACCTTCCATTTCAGTTACCTTGTCTTCATGTGTTTTGTCTCATTTTTTCTTCTTCCTCTTTGTATGTCCTAAATCTCGTTTTATTTTTCCTACCATCCATAGTTTTAAATTTATAGATTATGTTGTGTGTTCTAAATGCCCTTTTCTCCTGTTTGTCTTATTAATATTCTTGGAGAGTTCTACCTTCAGTACTACTTTCTACTTTTATTTCTCTTAATTCTGCTATTGCGCTTTTCAGCTGCAGCTGCTGTATTCTCTTTTCTGAAAAAACATACTCTACAAGTTTTACCCTTCACGAATTTTTCGAGATGATTTTCTTTCCTCGTAGCATTCGTTAAGTGTCTTGGCTCCCATTCTTGCATGTTTGCTTGGCTTTTTTTCCTTTTCTTTTTCTTTAGCTTAGTCTTTCTGTTGGCTTTACTGTGGTACTCTGATATCCAGCCTTCTTATTGATCATCAGTCTGCTTCTCCTTTATGTTAGAAATGTTTATAACAGACCTAATATTGTTGGTTCTTCCTCCTTCAACTTTCCTCCTTCTCTGGCAGAATTTACTCTTGTGCATGGTATGGACTCCAAAGTGTTTAGGGAGCTTGTTAAGCTAAGCTCTGAGGTGTTAACAGGTTAACTGTACTGTTAATAGCAGTCAGTTCCTGACTGGGGATCCAGCCATGGAGGAAGGCTTTTCTTCTCCTTAAGAGGCCACTAGGGAGGAAGGAGAAGTGGGTACTGTGAGTAGATGGACTTACTTAGCTTAGGGTATATAGCTTCACCTTGGGGACTTAGGGCAAGGGCTAACAGCGAATGTCATAAGGTAGAAGACTCATTGGCCTGCTGGCAAAATTCACAAGTTGGGGAGGAGAAGCCAGATTAAAATGTAATTGGGACATGTTTAACAAAATAAAGTAAAACATAGTTAATGTTAATTTGTGTTTTTCTGAGTCAGTATGTGGCCAGCATTCAATTCTATTTGAATTTGATACCACTGCTGTAGGGTTATAGTTATGGGGTTATGGGTTATTTTCTGGGTCCTAGCCTTGCCTATGCAGATGCACAGCCTTACCTTTAAAGGAGCTCTGAGTGAAGCTCAAATTCTGGCTGTGACCTGGGACTATGATGTAGGTAAAGCCAGGAGTTTAGTCTAGGACAGAGGTGGGAAACCTGAGGCCTACAGGCCACATGTGGCCTTCTAGATCTTTGACTGCAACTTTCTGATTGAGTCCAAGTTTTACAGAATAAATCATTTTATTAAGGGGATTTGTTGTGTGAAGTTTGGATTCAGTCAGAGGGCTATACTTGAGGACCTAGAGGGCCACATGTGGCCTTGAGGCTATAGAGTAGGTTCCCCACCTGTGGTCTAGGACATGCTGTTTGGAAGCAGAAGATCCCTGATCCTGGAACAGGAGTAGTGTTGAGGAAGGAAAGGGTTACAGCACAGACTAGGTTCAGGATCAAGGCTCTTTGACAGGAAGAATTGGGTCATGAGAGATGGGCCTGGCCTGGAATCCTGGTTAGCCTGGACCCAGGCACACGTACGTCTTGGGACTTAGAACTAAGTAGGTAGATAATTCTATTTTTTCTCTCTATTAACTCTGACTCTCTTTGGAGTCAGAGAACATGGATTCAAATCCCCATCTCTGTTGTTCACTGTCTGTGTGACAATGGGCTGGTCCTCTGTAAAACCAGTCAGTTGTCCTAGACCTTTTATTTGAAAACAAAAACAGCTCATTAAAGCTCATTTTGCAGAGCTTTCATATCAAAATACATCCCAAGACAGTATTTCTTTTTTGTGTAGTAAATGATCAGTAAATGCTTGCTGATTGTTACCTTTGTGCAGTTATCACCTCAGTTACTTCCTGGTCAGTTTCTCAGGGTGTCAGATTTTTGTAGTAAATGCTTTTGCTCTTGGAAATTTGGAGCAGAAGTGGTCATGTGTGCAAACATAATGATTTGTGGAGAGATTCTTTCTCCAGCACTTTAGATTGCACATCATCCATGCCTTTGTAGACAGTGAGTTTTATATGGAAAAAAATTAAACACTTGGTGACCAACTACTCACAAGCCTTTTTGAACTTAGTCTGATCCTCAAGTGACAGAGACATAATCCATCACTAGGTCCATGCTTTAAGACTTTGCAGAACCTACCTTTTGTTAGCATAGCACATGTAGAACTTTAGTGGACAAAATAAATGTGAGTATGACGGCATACTGTAGATCGACCTGCTTAGGAGACTGAAAGATTGCTGTTTTAGCATGCAGCACCTCATTCTTGTTAAGTTTCCATATTCTACTACCGTGTTTCCCCGATAATAAGACACTGTCTTATTAATTTTTTGGACAGAAAAACACCAGAGGGCTTATTTTCAGGGGAGGGCTTATTTTAATGAACATTGACAGCAATTTTAATAAACAGGTAAATGTGAACAAAAAAATGTACCTTTATTCAATAATGAATTCAATAAAGAACAGGATGACATGCTCACTGCTGCAGCTCTGATTGGATGCAGCTCGGAGCGCGGCATGCGTTTCACCCGGGGGGGGGACGGTGCATACAGAGGGTACCGTAATGTAGTGTGTAGCACAGGGGATCACCTTCACTACAGTAGCAATCTCAATAGGGCTTATTTTCGGGGGAGGGCTTATTTTAGAGGAATCTTACACAGTAAGGGGAGGGCTTATTTTCGGGATAGGTCTTATTATCAGGGAAACACGGGTATGCCATAACTTTGACATTAGTGTGACTTGCAGAAATTGAGGGCTCTCAATTGGCCTAAGGATGAAGAGTGGACTACTTTAAGTTGAGAAAAGAGTAGGTCAAATAAACTGTTTTATCATTCATTTCACAATGTGAGTATCACATATAAGGAGCAATTCTTAGTTGTCATTAACTTCCAGATTTATAATTGTAATAAGTTACTAATAAAAGAAAAGGTAGAGGGTTGGTTGGTTTTTAACTTCACAATAATGTTCTCCCAGACAGTATATACTCCTTGAAGCTTCTTTCTTATTTTGGTATCATACTATATTACAAGGAAAAATGAGGTAACCTTCTCATAAGATGTTCTTGATTCTTGTAGAATGATAGATTTGGCAATATTTTTGGTAGTCTCTTAGGAGCTTTCTTTTTAGCTCTCTTCCCTCAAATATAGAGTGACTACTTTTAACAAAAAAAAGTATACTCTTGGGAAATAGCTTTGTGAAATGTAAACTCAGAAAAATGCATTAGTAAGGGAAGCAGCTTACTTCCAAGTATTGAAGAACTACCTTTAAAAAGTTCGAAATTAAGAAAAGTTTAAAATTAATTCTTAAACGACTACCAATAAATATGGAACTAGCCTTCCTTTAAGCAGTATAACTACTTTAACAAAAGTAGGGTAGCATGTTTTGACTAATTGCCTAATTTATTTATATTAGGGTTTAATGAAGAAATTTATCCGATGTTCTACACGTGTGACTGTGGGAACTATTAAAAAATTTCTAAGTTTAAAGTTGAAGCTTCCAAGTTCTTATGAGGTAAGTTGAAAAGTCGTATCTTTCTTCTATTGTTTTGTATATACCATTACTCCGATTTGAGATAAATTATAAAGAGAAAATTTGATAATATATTTTTAATTTTCTATATTTTAGTATTTTTTCTGTTTTTTTTCCCTAGTTGTTTTTGGAGAATATTGAATTCTATTCATATATTTCCTAGTTTAATATTTCCTAGCATGGTCACACTGAAACTTTGAGAAGACTTTGTTGGTCTTTTGTGAGTAAAAGAATGGTTTAAATAAAAGAATGGTGGACTTAATCTAATCTTAAATAATCTCCAGATAAATAACTTAGTTCAACTGCTGTAGGTTAGCACAAATTTTACAGACTTCCTTTTGTCTTTGTTAGTTGCAAAGTAAATGAATTTCTGTTCTGAACTTTGGTTTTGGGAACCTGGATTTTAATTTTATTCCAGTGATATATTGAAGTTTATTTGTGGGCATGTGCTTAGACTTTTTGTGGTCTGTAACTTTCTCTAGCCTCTCTTTTCCTCTGCAATAAGAAAAGAGGAAAGGTGCCTAACTTCCAGATATGGAGCAATATTACAAGAAACTCTGAACAGGTGACCCTGTAGGGTCATCAAGTGTGGCCCTTTGGCTGAATCCAAACTTCACAGAACAAGCCTCCTTAATAAAAGGATTTGTTCTATAAAACTAGGACTCAGTTAAAAGTCTGCACCCAAGGACCTAGACGGCCGCAGGTTCCCCACCGATGCTCTAATAGAATCAACTTTGAGATGATTCTGTTTAGGATTGTCATGAACGGCCAAGCAGAGAGGGAACACTCCCCTCTGATGTTGACCCCACCTCTCCAGCTTCGGGCTGTTCTGTAGGAAACTGACCCACTGGGCAGTTTCTCAGTCTCAACATTGTGGCTCAGATCTGGAGCCTCATACCTTGTTGCTACCATCCAAAAGTAACTTGCAGAAGCATTTTTAATCTTCCTTCAGACCTATTCATTAGTATCAAAGAAAGAATTAATCTTATTCTGTTTTAGTATCATAGAACTTAGAGACAAAAAGGACCTCACATCAGCTGGCTCAGTGCCCTGATTTATGTGAGGAAATTGTCCCAGAGAAATGAAATCACAGGTCCAAGGTTTACAGCAATGCTGATATTTTGCATGTTGACAGCTGTAAAGACTGTCAGGTTGTAAATGATGTCGTCTTTGTAATAGATATCTGTGTTATGCCAGGGACTTTTTAAAAGGACCAATGTTTCTATAGTCATTATGTATGGTAACACATCACTTTTTATTACAAATCTCAAACTATGTAGACTTAACTTGATTTTCCTTAGGCCTTTCAAATGAAGGAGGATTTCACCATACTTGATTATAACATAACTTGGACTTTAGTCAGAAGGTTTAGAGAATATATGCTGGATGTTTTAGGGGATTTTGAGAAACTGGTGGGGGTATAATATAACCAAATTTGACTGCCCAGGGTGACAGTGCTATTATACCTTCAGGTGCTTCATCCATAACTCTTCTCTTTCCTTGTTTGAACAAGTGCCATTATTTTTATTGATCCCTACTGTGCCTAATTCCCTCAGCTTCTGAAAACTACTGAATGTATTCAAAACACACTGTGATTTCATGCTGTGGCTTGAACTTTACATCAAAGTTTATTTACCTCTTCAAGGATGAGGAGGTAGATAAATTATATTTTGGGATGTATAGTTTGAAATTTGAACCATTTATTAGAAATAAGATCCTAGAAAGATGATTTTTAAAAAATTTTAAAAATCTCTCAAACATGCAGAATCTAAAATTTTAAATGAGTACAGATAATTTTTTAATATAGAAATTATTTTCCAAAAAAAATTGATTGGTAAATTGATTCTTTGGAAGCCAATACACTTCTTCATAAAAACTCTTATTCATGATGATGAGAAAACTTTCCCCGAGTTTGCCAGGAAACCCCACCAAAATCTTTGACCCATAATGTATCTAAATTTAATATACAGCTGTGAAACTCAGGTAGTAGGTATAGCAGAATGTTCAGAATTCCATCTTGGTATGCCAGGAGCCACATCTCCAAATTCTAGTACCCTGGCAGGAGAATCATTAACTCCCCTTTTCATAACCCCACCCAGTAAACAATGGAACTTGAGATTCACATAGCCCCAGTCACTGGCTCCTGGCTCTTACAGTATAAGGAAGGCAGTTAGGCCACGCCTCTTTCATAGGAAAATAGGGTTTTTTTCCAACTCAAAGGAACAGTGGTGATTGAAGAGTAAAGACATAGGAGCTTTGGTGAAAGGTAGGGTAAATAAGATAGCGGAGTGAGGTAAGAAGTAGTGAAAAGTGAGGATTTCAGACAAATGCAGCAGTGGGTGAAAAAAAAGGAGGGCGTGGGGGGAGTGATGCAGAGGGGCAATTAAAAGCAGCAGTGGGTTATGAGTTTTTCTTTCCTTTCACCTTGAGTGCTTCAGATCTGTTCCGGGGCCACAGAGGCCAGAGAGAAGAGGAGCCCCAAATGATCCACAGCCCTAGAGATCTCATGGTGATAGCAGGACAGGACATTATCTCTTCCCCTTTCCTTTTACCTGTAGCCTGATCCAGGGAACCCTCTCACTGACCAGCCTTGAATAGAAGAGATTTGTAGTCCTGATGACTCTATAATTCTAGATAACAATACAAAATACCATTGGACCAATAGTGTAGTGGGGTGGGGAACCTGCGGCCTTGAGGCCACATGTGGCCCTCTAGGCCCTCAAGCATGGCCCTTTGACTGAATCCAAACTGTACAGAACAAATCTCCTTAATAAAGGGATTTGTTCTGTAAAAAAAGGACTCAGTCAAAAAGCTGCACCCAAGGACCTAGAAGGCCACATGGTTCCCCACCCCTGGCTATGGCCCTTTTATTTAATAAATGCGGTTACTGAAGTGTAAGTTGAGTTTAAGTACGACCATGGTATAACTCAACTACTTATGTTAATTTATCTAGAGATAATTCTAGAATTTTAAAAGAAATCTCTAAAATTCCATAAAGCATTAGATTTCTGTATGCTTTTTCCAAATCAAAACTTGTGAGAAATAAATCCAAAGAGACCTAAGTGATGAACCTAGAAATCATCAGAGGTATCTGTTTGTGCTAATTAAAGATTAATCACAAAAAGATACTAGAGACAGTTGTAAGATTTCATGACAAAAGGAAATTATAAAGGTAAGTTGTATGGCCAAATACTGTGAATGAACTTAAGATCCAGATACAAGAGGGCCAGACAAACAAACTATACTATACAGTAACTTGACATAACTACTATTTACCTGAGATGTCCTTTGATAGTATAGACTTGAATATGTTTATTGAATATTTCCAAGAGTCTTACAAATTTTTTCTAATTATTTGTACTTATCTGAAAATGGGGAATCATTGTTAATGATAAATTCAGAATAAAATGTTAATGGATGCCTTACTTTTTTTTTTTAAAGCTGGATGTACTATGCAATGGTGAAATTATGGGGAAGGACCACACCATGGAATTCATCTATATGACAAGATGGCGACTAAGAGGCGAAAATGTAAATAACTTTTTGTTTGTATTTATATGTCTATTACTTCCATATTTCACAATATACAATTTGTATTACCAACATTTTACCCAGGGCTTGTAATTTGTCAGGAAAATTTAAACGAATATGGATTCACCAGTGTTTCTTGTTGCATATATAATTGAGAAAAGAGAATAGCTTGGGGAAGGTATCTAGTAGTTTTATATTCAGGATTTGCAAAACTAATTCAAGGACAAAATTTATTACTTTGCCATACATGGTTAAGGCATGAGAAAATTAGTACCAGGTGAATTGAGGGCATGAGCTAGCTAGTGAGCTGTTAATTGTGTGTAATCAAGGGGGACAGCCTTAGCTCTGTCACATACATTCAGAGTTTCAATAGCAACTTCAAAACAAAAAAAAATTGGTTTTCCCTTATTCGGACATTTTATTAGACACCTTTCATGGTTTCAGGCCTTAGTGTTCCGTGCTAGGTGTAAAAAGATGAAAAATGGCAAGCCCAGCCTCAAAGAGCTTCAAATCAGTATGCAAAGTAGAGAGTGATACTGTCAAAGGCAAGATTGAAATGTTCTAGGGAGATTAGAAGAGGGAGGGAATGAATACTTTTCAGACTTAAGACTTTTAAAAATATATACTTTGGTAACTTGATAGGGGAAAAAGCTGAACCTTCTGCCCCTGCTTAGAGGTTTAGAATGCAAATGTTTGGGGGATTAACTAAGTGAGATGTTGTATCAGAAAGCCTTGGTAGCAGCATCTTCTGTCTCATCTATTCCAACTTTAGAGGTACCAATCTATTTTTGGCTCAGGGTAGGCAAGAGGAACAGAACAAAGCAGAACTTTTCTAATTATTTAGCATGTTATACAAATTTTATAAATGCTATGCAAGTCAGTCTACTTCCAAATAGCAAGTAAAAAATTAGGTCAGACATGAGCAAACCTATAACTTTAGTTGCCAGAACTCCTAAAATTATTGTCCTACAGTTCTAATTCTCCTTTGAGTGTGGGAAAATCATGTGTAGAAAAGGGAGGGGGAGAAAAGGTTTAGAAATAATTTTCCCAAACTTTAAGATGATTTCGAGAGCTACAAATGGCTTATTCCAGGGCTGATAAAGAATGTATACATATCTGTTAGGTACCCTTTAAAAACTTATGAAAAGTATATTGACAAATAGACTTCAGCAAAAATTTTATCTAGCGATATATTTTGAAACTGTTTATAAAAGATCATTATACACATGTAGATTTAGAAATTATTAGAATTTAGGATCCATGTAGCTCACCTTCTCTTAACTCTTGTAAATTAGATAGAAATACAGAACTAGCCACATTACTCTTTCTCTAAAAGTGATTAATGCCATCTTTGATCACACTTTGGAAGACAAGATTTTTTTCATATTTAAACATTTTTTGTATTTTGTAGAACTAAGACTGCAATCTAACTTGTGTTTTGAAATAATAAATTTACATCAATTTACAAAGCTAGTTTTGAGTGCTATTTGAACAAAGATAGTTGTAAAATTAATTTTTAAATGATTGCAGATTACAGTATATAATACATAGCAAATGTGAATAACCAATGTGATTATGGGATGGAATTGTTAATAGGAGGATTTAGGTTTTTATGTAAATGATCGGTTTTCAGAAAATTAGGGAACAAGTTTGAGAAACAGGCTGGATTAGTGCTGCTTCAGGGTAGGAAGACCTTGATTCAGAAGGCCACTTCCGTATCTTAACAGGAGTACCTCTGGATCCTTATGTGAAGCTTCCATTGTTGTGTTAGTGAAATGTGGGAGCACTATGATAAATGTAAATTTTCCTTTATAGGATGCCAGATAAGTCAGTCTTTACAAAACTCACACTCTGAATTACATACATTTAATTATATATAGCAGATTTTTAAAATAAACTCAAGAGTTTTCTTAGGGACTTTCTGATAAAATTCTCAGGTATTTAGGTATGCTTATTTTCTTTAAAGAACTTTTCACAAGTCATTAAGGCTGAAAATTCCAGTTAAGAGTTATAAAGCAGTGGAGAGAGAACTGGGCTTGGAGTCAGGAAAACCTGAGTTCAAACCCTGCTTCAGGTACTCACTGTCTCAGTGAACCTGGGGAAGTCACACTTAACCTCTATTTGCCTCAGTTTCCCCCCCTATGTTAAATAGGAATAGAAATAAGCTTATCCTTTCCTAGCGTTGTTGGGGGATCAAATGAGATAATAATTTTAAAGCACTTAATTAGCACAGTGCTTGGCACATAGTAATAACTATATAAATGTTAGTTGTTGTTGTTGTTTTTATTGTATTAAAAGATACTAAATAAGGGGCGGCCAGGTAGCACAGCGAGTAAGAGCACCGGCTCCAGTGTTGAGAAGACCTGGAGATCGAATCCCGGGCTCAGACACTTAGCACCCACCCAGAAACACCTGGCCGTGTAACCTTGAGCAAGTTACTTAACCCAAATTGCTTAGGGGTGGCCAGGTGGCTCAGTGAGTAAGAGCACCGGCTCCAGTGTCGGGATGACCTGGATCAAATCCGGGCTCAGATACTCAGCACCACACCCAGAACTAATAACTGGCCGTGTAATCTTGAGCAAGTTACTTAACTCCGATTGCTTTAAAAAAAAAAAAAGATACTAAACAGGACCTGTTGCATACAATATAATAATACATACAGTATAACTTCAGATTCACAAGCCACACCCAGAAATCTGTCTCAGTACTTCATAGTTAGTGAGTATACATATTTTGCAGCAACATTATAAAATGCTTTACAATTTTTGTGCATAATTCAGTGCCAAACTTCTATATATCCGGCTATCCATATTGCTACCTAATTCATTCTCACTTCTACCTAATTTCTACATTGAGATGCAGTGGGGTTTTTTGACGCACTTTTAATTTTTTAGCATAAACTTTTTTTTTTTCAATTTGCCACGAATAATTAACTATCAAAGTTGAACATGAGTGCAAAAGATGCGTTTCCTGGCTAGTGTGTAGCCAAGTGGTATACAAACTGCTTTATTAATACATAGATTTGAATATAAGGACAAATTAAGTTCCTACCTCATAAGCAGACCTTAAAGATCATCTGGCCCAAAGCCCTTATTTTTCAAAAAAAGGAAATGAAACTTAGAAAGGTGATGGCTTGCATTGTTTGTTAGTGACAAAACTGAGATTAGGTAGAACCTAGGTTTCCTGATGGCCAATCCAAGATTTTTTCTACTTTGAATGAACCAATGTTTTATTTATTAGGTTACCATTACAAGTACAAATCATAAAATTCACCTATAGAAATGAGCAGACATCTTTCTGATTTAAACCCATCCTTCCAAAATTTGATTTCTTGAGATTTGTCCCATTATTACAGTGGCACAAACTGTTTTGTATAAATCTATGATATTAATGTATTGTATAAGTACAGTGTCTTTCTATCTCTGTTGCTGTGGTAACTCTTTTCTTGACATGCATTTTTCAGCCTTCTGTAAGGCTAAATTTCTTAACCTTGTATTAGCATTGGTTTTTACATTTAATTTCTACTTTCTTAAAAAAATAATAAAATTGGCTTATAGAATGCAAAGGTCAATAGTATGACATAACTTTATCATAGATCAAAGTTTCTTAGAATTGGAAGGAACAGTCTAACCTCTCACTCACTGTAAGAAACTTACAAAATATTACCAAGGTTGACTCATTCTACCAGATAATCAGGAGAAATTTCTTCTGAGGATTTAGGGCTTAAGAATTTTTGTGCTTTGCCTTAAGAGAGAAGCTTTTAATATGCAGAATTTATAAACAGAACACACAGGTCAGTTTCATCTTTGTAGTAAAGTGTTTATGAAATGGGAACACCACTCACTGATCTTTTCACTAATGTGATCTGGGGAACCTAGAGAATATATTTTATTGCAAGGCTTTTATCTCTGAGATATTGTCACAGAAGCACTTTGTTGGGTAACAAAAAAAAAAAAACAACCCCTGCTAAGTTCCTTGTTATAAAAAGGTTCATCCAGAGCCTCTGAAGAAATATTGTGAAAATTGGAGTCTTAAATTGTTCCATTCCAGAGTTCTGTCCTCCCTGTTGGTGATTTTGTTAGGGTTATAATTTGAAAGATAGGTAAGACAAAGCTAAGCCCCTCTTTTCTCTCTGCCTCTGTGTGTTCTCTCATCTCTAAAGATCCACCACAACTCCTGCCTTTTTTATGCAGCCTTCCATTAACACGTTCTTACTGACTGATTTCATACCAAGTTCACAGTATGTACATAAGAAAGCAGAAGACTTCAGAAATTCTTGAGAAACTACCAATAATTAGGTTAAAAGTCATTACATTAGGTAAGTCACCCTCCCTTTTAACTCCTTGTCCTTCTCCCAGTGTACATCTCAGGTCAGATTATATCTAAGACTACAGTGTTCTGTTTGGGTGCTGTGTTTTCAGAAATGAATGACATTGTCAAACTGCAACATGCCCAGAGAATGGTGACTAGGATGGGGAGGAGAATCAGAACCCTATTACGTTAAGATTGGTTGAAGAAATTGATAGTATTCAGCCTGGAGAAGAGAAAACTTTTAAGGACGAATATATTCTTCAAATATCTAAAGTACTGCTATTTGTTGAGAGGTATAACAAACTTTGCTTGTCTCCAAAGAGGGGAACCAGGCCTGATAAAGGGAAATTACAGGGCAACAGACCTTGACTCAACACAAGAAAGAATTTAGCTGTGCAAAGTCGAATGAGTTGCCTCATAAGGTAGAGTGCCACCATTTTGGCAAGTGTATGCAGAGACTGGATGACTGCTTGTCAGAAATGTTGTGGAGGGAAATCATTCACTGCGTGATAGGTTGGACTTTTTCATGTAAAGTAGCTGCTGTCTCTAGGCAACTCCAGGCTTACATGTAAACATGTATTTTCATAGGAAAACCTTCCCAATTATCCCCATGGAGATCTTCATATGCTATGTTGGATTCCTCATTAACCTTTAGTTTAGTTTTATTTTTTTGTCTGGGCCTGTCATTGTTTCAGGAAACTCACAGAAAGGAAACTCCCTCTACTGATGCAGACCAGCAGTAGCTCTGCAGCTCAGTCTTAATTACCTAGCATAGCCAAAGCCTAAATAAACTGCCTTAGTGCTCCCTAGCTAGTATATGGCAGAACCTGGAACCCAGGCCTTCATGATTCTGAGGCTCGTGCTCTGTCCCCTACATCAGTCTGCTTTTTTGTCATTTCCCCTCAGGAGCAAATTCCTGGCTCTTGTGGTCCTTCTTAGTTGTATTGAACACATGTAAAGTCTTTTAAAATGAAGTGCTTTTATTTTGGTTGAATACAATTGTGTACAAACAACAGATAAACAGGGTTAAATAGGAAATCAGCAGAGGGAAGGCACTAGAATTAGGAGAAGATGAGAAAGGCTTCTTGTGGAAGATGGGATTTTAACTGGGACTTTGAAGGAAGCCAGGCAGAAATGAAGGAAGAGAGCATTTCAGGCATGAGGGACAGCCATTGAAAATACTCAGAGCTGAGAGATGGGCTGTCTTGTGGAAGGAAAAGCAAAGAGGCCAGTGTCACCAGATTGAAGAATGCTTGAAGAATGTGAGGTATAAGAAGGTGGGAGGTAGGAACAGAGGGATCTGGGTTATGAAGGGCTTTGAAAGCCAAACAGGATTTTGTATTTGATCCTAGAGGTGAGATAGGAAGCCACTGGCATTTATGACCTGGTTGGACCCTCACGTTAGGAACATCACTTTGGCAGCTGAATGGAAGATGGGTTAAGAGTATGGAGACATAAGGCAGTCATACCAGCCAACAGGCTGTTGAAGTAGTCTTAGCATATTTTAAAAAGCTTTTTTTTTGTCAGAACAGGAACAAAATTGTCAGAACAGGAATAAAATTAAAATATCATTAACCCTTAGTTAACTAGAAATTAAGACTAACTAGAAAATTCCTACCCCCAAATTCAAGTTAGTTGCTCTTATCTATTAAGGGAAGGATTATAAAGTCATAGATTTGGAACTGGAAGATACCTTGGAAGTCTTCTCTCCCAACCCACGTATTTTGTGGGTGAAAATATTTAAGACCAAGTCAGGTTAAATGACTTGATAAGTGCCAGAACCGGGGTTTGAACATGGTTCTTTCATGAAGTGTCCCATCTACTGCCCTTTCCATTATACTAAAGGAGGAAAGGTTACCACATAAAAGGAAACAGTCCAAAGCAAAATGCTTCTAGGTTCAAATTGGAGTGCCACTGTATGGAATAGACTGGAAACCGATTTTAAACAAAATTGCAGCATCTCAGAACTGGAAGATCTTGGAGGGCAACAGGACTCAAACCTTCGTCCCCAACAAGTCCTTTTTTCACTCTAAAAGAAAGAGGAACAACTGACATTTATATAGCACTTGTAAGTTTGCAGATTACCTTACCTTCATTAAATCATTTATTCTTCACAACAAAACCTGGGAAGTAATTACTACAGGTGTCGTTATCCCCATTTTACAGATATGGAAACTGAGTCTCAGAGATGGGAAGTGACTTGCTCAAAGTCACACACAGCAAACTAGTGGGAGAGCCAGGTCTCACACCCTGGTCTCCTGACTCCCAGGTCGGTACTACTTCCACTCTATTACACTGCCACCTTCTCCAAGAAGCCATTGATTCTGGAGACCAAGCTTGTGAGAAATTGCCCCTCTTTGTGACCTTGGCACCACGCCTCTCTGGGCCTGAGTTTCCTTATCTGTAAAATTAAGATATTGGACTCTATTTTAGGATTGTCATAGCTCTATGTTGGAAGACTGGGGAAAGTCTGGGGCTCATTCAAAGCACGGACAAAGCAAGATCCAACATGTTTTAAGTGGTGGCTTGAACAGGAGAAAAGAGAACGTTTTCCAAAGTCTTGAAGCTGCACTTAAAAGATTTTCTTTAGTGATCAAAAAATAGCTAATGTCCATGAAATCTTTCCATTTTTGGAAAAAGAAAAGAGAACTTGCCCACAGCCATGTTAAGGAAATTGGTAAACATTAAGGCCACCCAAAGGTCAGGTATGGAAGATACCCAGCCTTTAAGAGATGATGTGCTCTTCACATCTCATTGGGGCAGGGAGCAGACTTGAAGAATGATCTTTCCAGACTGATGCCATTAACCAAAGGAGAATATGCATTTAGGTACTTTCCTGAAGCATTAATAGTTTGCATTGACCCATACGTTCCCACACACACACCTGGCCAGGTTTTGGGGTGTGTTGTTTGGACATGAAACTAAGTGAACTAGCTAGGTAGGAGAAAGATTAGAGGCCTGACCTTAGTTTATTTTAACAACACATCCTTCTCTACCGTGCTTCTTTGGGGACTGGAAGCAGCAGATATAGACAGAGTAGGAAGAAAACTTCAGTCCTGTTCCTATAGAGCTAGACCTACATGGAATGAGGCAGTGTTAGGGAGGCTGGAAAGTAAAGAAAAAAAAATTAAGAACACAAAGGAAGGGTAACAATGCAAGAAAGGAAAGGAAAATAGCAGAGAAAGGTAAGATTGACAATTTTCATTTGAATTTACAGAAAATTGGGCTTTTCAGCCTTAGAGGTGAAGCAAGGGAGAATTTTAAAAAATCACAAGTAAAATTTGCTAGATTGTTTCATATTTCATCCCCACATGCTTGCCCCATTGTGGGCTCTGTTTGGTGACAAAAGTGCACCGACATGAGCATGGCCTCTTTTCCAAATGAGTCTTAAGCCATTAGATACTTGGGGATAGTAACTTCCAGACATCTCATATCATTCTTACTGTTTGGTTTTTTTGGCTTTTTTTTTTGAGGGTGGAAGGCAGGGTAATTGGGGTTAAGTGACTTACCCAAGGTCACACGGCTAGTAAGTGTTAAGTGTCTGAGGCTGAATTTGAACTCAGGTCCTCCTGACTCCAGGGACAGTGCTCTACTCACTGCACCACCTAGATACTCCATTCTTACTGGTTTTAAATGCCCTACCCCTGTGTGTTGGCACCTTTTTTCATCATCCTATCCTACTTCCTTACTTTGTACATGAGCCATCTGAGACTTTTAACAGGTTAAGTGAATTGCCCAGAGACATACTATCAGTCCATCTTCAGAGCTAGGATTTATACTCAGCTTCTCCAGCTCTAAATATAAGACACCTTCCACTGCCTTTACCTACCTTATATCCTCCTAACTCACCTTTACCTCTCGTTGAATGAGTCCTACCCTCTGCTGAGTAAGTCCATTCCTTTTGAATTCGGTTCAACCGACATTTATTAAGTTGATTGATATTATGTGGTAGGCATCAGGGATGTAGAAACAAATGCAAAAAGGCCCCTGATCATCAAGAAGTTTGTGTTCAGCTGAGCCAGCATCCCTTCTCAGCTCCATGCCTCTTTCTTGACTAAATGCTGAATAAAATTTCCTCCCCAAACAGCCCCCTCCTACCTATCCTACTCTTTTTTATACATTAAAAAAATTAATTTATGCTGTTATATCAAGGTCACAGTTATCTGCCCACAAGCATCTGCCCTACCACCTCCATCTTCTTCCCAGTTTCCAGTAACCGTTCCCCCAAAAAGCAACAACCCCATAATTTGGTTATATTTCCCTGGGTCTTCTTTAACACTTGATGGCTCAGTAATCCTCATGCCAGTTCACCAAACACATTTATAATTAGAGTTGTTGAATTCTGAGTTGTTCATAAGAATGTAGACTTAGTGATAGAAGAGATCTTCAATGTTGGCGATGCCAATGCTCTCATTTTAAAGGTGAGAAAATTGGGACCCAATATAACTTTCCCCAGGTCACACAGGTAGTAAGTGGATTTGGACCCAAATCCTCCAATTCCTGAGTGCCTAGATTAATCTCCCCAAGAAAAGAATTAATAAAAATGAATTTGTTGTGGTATGTTGTTTTAAGATTGTTTTAAGCAAAGGAATTTTATAAACCATTAAAATACTATATAAGTGTGAGTGGTAGTTAAATTTATTTTAAGAACCCCTTTAACTGGATCATTCATTAGGGATGAGTAACTAGCTTACCCTCTTTATTCCCATTAACACTAAGCTTAATTCTCTTTTAGTTACAGTTTCTAAGAATAACTTGTCTTAATTGTTGATGCAAAGTTTGTACTCTTAAAGCTACAGTCCTGCTCGTCCCAGGGTGAAAGGAATGAGCTCAAATTTTAGAGGCTTTTGTTTCAGCTTCCTTAGGCATCATTAAAACATCAGTTAATAAACTACTTCTTTCTGTGTGTCAAATGATTCTTTGATGGGATAAAGATTTAATTTATTGCAAAAAGTGAATACATTCTTAGCCTCTTAGTTCATAGGGCTAAGGGACATAAGCAGTTAAATTGGTATGGTCCCTGCTTTCAGTTGAATAATTTTATAGGGTGTCAGACAGCTTACCTAGGATCTCAAAGTTCTGTTGTTTAGCAAGGACAATGAGGCACAGATAATAAAAATTTGTAGGGTTTTGGAGGTTTCTGAACTGAAGGAGACCCTTGGCGGTCATTTAGTCTGACCCTTTCATTTTTTGCTTTTTTTTTTTTTTTTGAGGGGGGAAGGCAGAGAAATTGGGGTTAAGTGACTTGCCCAAAGTCACACAGGTAGTAAATGTTAAGTGTCTGAGACCAGATTTGAACTCAGGTCCTCCTGACTCCAGGGCTGGTGCTCTAGTCACTGTGCCACCTAGCTGCCCCGACCCTTTCATTTTTTAGATGGCAAAATTGAGGCCCAGGCACATAAATTGACTATCTGAAGGCTACATAAAGTAATGGGTCAGAATTTGAACCCAGGTCCTCTGACTCTGAAGTTAAGAGTTCTTTCCATAACTTCACACTACCTTTCACTAATAACCCATTTAGTTGGGGACCACATCTGATTGTGTCAACAGTGTGATTCCATTCTCCTCATTAGAAAATCTTTTATTATTGAGCTTTGGCATAGTGAGTAGGGCTAAAAAAAGCCTTCATTCTATCCAGCCAAGACCCTGTTCCTTATAGAGAATTTGCATCCTCAAGGGAAATGGTCCATAGTGCTGCCCCAGCCAAGCATGCAATGTGAGCATTAACAGTATAGCCCTCCACTGGGCAGAAAGACCCAATAAATGTCATATAAATTCCATAAAGCCTCACTACTTTAAGCCAGTGAGGAATTTTTTCATACAACTGTGAAACAATGACTCTTCCTAGTGATCAAAAATATAACTGTATAATCATATGGTGAGTGAATTTCATGTGTAGCATAATAGAACTGAATCATAGGAAGAATGAGGAATAAAAATTTATTCTGGTCCAGCTTTTATTATGCTGCCTAATTGTATTTTGGTAAACCTAAGGCCATTCTAACATTGCAGGTTGCCCCACTTAGCTCTGCAGGAATTCCTATCTCTAGATACTACTATCAATTCCATTTTATTGGGTGGTTTAAAAATTTTTGATTTTATTTTATGTTAGCTTTTTTTCTTCTGAAAATAGGGGGATATATCACAAAATGTACTTTGACTTTTAGAGGAAACACTGTGTGCTGTTTTATTGGTTTGGTTTTAGGGGGAAAGTTTGTTCAGTTTTAGTATTTGATAGAAAAGGAATAGTGTTAAAAATTCCTTAAAATCATTGGAAATGCTTGTGGGTTCCATAAATAATAGTTTTTGAAAAATTTGTGAAGCTTAATCATGAGCAAGTTTCAGAAGTGTTACTTAACAGCCCACAGTCAACCAGAATAGGTCATGGGAAGAAAAAAAAATAAACTTGTATTTATATAAAATTGGAAGGTCAAGGAAGACATAGGTGCAGTAGATTGCAATTAACATACAAGATAACCCTAATAATAGCTGGTTATTTGACCTCCAAAGCAGAGGTGTCAGAACTTAAAACATGATTGGGAAAATTTAAGAAAATAAATAAAAATACAGTATAATGTAGACCATCATCATTTGAGGTTTTCTAAGTCACTATGAAGCCAGCAGGGATCAGTTTCTACAAGTTTGACATCACTGCTCCAAAGTGTGTTGTTAACCTCCTCTGAAACCCCCACAGTCTTTCTTCTCCATAGTCTCTCCTGCCATTTTTTGTCTCATTTACGAAAGCTACACTTCCTCAAACCCATTTGTTATTTCCCAGTGTATAAGAGCTAACTGCTGCTGTGGGTAAATTACTCTTAACCATCCATGGTAGAACTAGTGCTTTCCACTAATAGCTGACGAGAAAATGGAAATGGATACCTAATTGAAAATAGTATTACATCAAACCGGCTACCTAAAATGACCAGGAGCTAGCTGTTCACATAATAGTAGAAGTGCCTAAATTTACTGCATCATACCCACTTAGGTGATGATTTTAGACACTTAGGCCCCAATTGGTGCCAGGTGCCTTTTTAGTTGCTTTACTTGTACTATCAGGAAGCAGTGATAATTTCAAGAAAAGCAAAGAAGTCTTCTTGATTGAGCCACACCTCTCAATAAAGGAAGGGGGAAAGGACTCTATCTCTTGTACAGAGAACATAAATGATAGGTTTAAATGATCACTTAGGGAAATAATTTCTTCTTCACTCTTCTGCCCTACCAACCTACCCCACATAAAAGCTTGCTAATATTAACTGCTACATTTAGCAAAGGTAATAATGTAGAGGAAGGCCGCCCCAGGAAGCAGCAGTTAGCAAAGAAAGTGGCTATGAGACCAGCAGTGCCACCTGTGGAAGGTTTGTTTTGTTTGTTTGTTTTTTTTAAGCAATTGGGGTTAAGTAACTTGCTCAAGGTTACACAGCCAGTTATTTCTGGGTGTGGTGCTAAGTATCAGAGCCCGGATTTGATCCCAAGTCATCCCGACTCTGGGGCTGGTGCTCTTACTCACTGAGCCACCTGGCCGCCCCTAGAAGGTTTTTCTTAGGTATATGCGTGATTCATACCCAGATAATCAATGACTACAAAGCCTGTTTCCCTAAAGACCTTTGAATAATAAATTTTCTCAGGAAAAAAGAAATTTAAGTTAAGGTGCCATAGTTGTATGTATTTGTATTTTATTCCTTCCCCAACTTTACAACCTTTTTTGAAAAAAATCATATATTCATATGATACAGTTCATGAAGAATGCCTCATTCCTAAAGATTGTTCTGTTGAATATTTTCTTATTGGAGATATATACAGTGCCCATCAGATACATTATTTGTTTGGGTAGGTTCAAAATGCTTATTTTATTTGTTTTGATAATCATATTGAAATAGTTTCCATTTATGGTTAAGAAAACATTTAGGATGAATTGTATAGATACTGAAAATCATGACGGGGTTTAATTTTTATTTTTGAGTGGATAAACTAATATTAGATGGTTATTTAACAGGGAAATAGCTCATCATATTCCAGCTTAATGTCCAGACACCAGAAACCAATCTAAGCAGGTGCAGAGCTTTCATTCCCAATCTTGAAAACTGACCAACATGAAGCTCTTGGTATACCGAACAAGGACCAGAGCTTTGTTATGTGACTAAATCTGTTTAAAAATTCATAAATTAGATGGAAAAGAAAACTCTTTCCAGTTGAACCTACTAAGGAGGAATTGACCAAAGTAGGAATGTAGGAAGGAAGTCAGGCTTTCCTAGCAGGGTTTTCTTTGGGAGGAGATCAGTAGGATGAGTTCATAGAAGATGCCCTGTTTTGACAGAGCAAACCTGTGATTTCACTGGAGTAGGGAACTCCCTCCCAGTGAAGAAACTCCATGTACTAGTGCAGATGTAGAAACTATTCATGGAGAGTTACCCAAGGCTCTTGAGAAGTTAAGTGACTTCCCCAGGGTCTCACACAGCCAGTAATAGGTGTCAGTATCAGGGCATGAGCTGAATTCCTCTCATTCCATGGCTAATTCTCTAATCACATTCTGCCTCTCCTAGTAATTTTAAGTAGCATTTATTAAATGTATAAAGCAAAAATTAGACTCCCCAGTCCAAATTGAATAATCACTTTGAATTATGAAAATAATTTTGTTTTCAGAAAGACATACCATATTTTAGAAAGTACCTACTTAAACTAAGTTATATCTGTCTGATGTTGGAAGCTAAAACATTTTAAATGATTAGTTGTAAATATGTGTCCAGTTGTGGATGCCTCTTATCTGATCAGTTCATCTCCTCCGCAGTTTCGGTGTCTGAACTGCTCAGCTTCGCAAGTCTGCTCACAGGATGGCCCTTTTTATCAGGTAAGAGGCACTCACGACTGTACATGTTATTGCTGTGAAGGATATGTGAACATCTCTATGATAAGGTCCCACTCTCTGAGATTTATATAGCTTTGTAATCCTGATACTGTCTGGGTTATAAAATCCATGTTCAGGTTATAACCATTTCAAATCATTGTACTTATTTCTATAGAATTACACCAAAGTCGAGGTTTTAAAAATGAAGTTGCAAATAAATTTTAAGACTATCCTATGAAATAAATGTATTTTTACCAGTAACTAGCTTCAGCCTACACGAACTATTTCTGTATGTTTTATATCTCGGCAAGCATTCTATAAGTTTTACACATTTTTCTGACTCGTGTGTCATACACAGATGACTAAAAAGATAAAATATCAAATTGTGGACAAATGTGAATGATAGATAGATACTCATAGGTGGAAGGGGTCTCAGAGTAATCAACACCTGTACCTGAGTAAGAATCTCTACAAAATCCTTCAAACACTGTTATTCAGCATTCATTTGAAACCCTCTAGTGAGACAGTACCCAGTACCTACTGTAGCAGCATACTGGAGCTAAGCAAAAAAAATCTAATCCCTATTCAACATGACATCTCTTTACATCCTTAAATGCAGTTATATTTCACCTAAAATCTTCTCCTTTTAAAGCTACACATCCCTTCTTCCTTCAACCACTTGTCTTCTTGGCATGGTATTAAGGCCCCTCCACATCCTGGTTGCTCTTCTCTGGACTTCCAGTCTCTCGATATCCTTCCTCTGGCCCCCTAAGTAAAAATAATACTCTTGTTGTATTCTGATCACAGCAGAATGCCTACTGCAGGGCACGCTGTCATCCCCAGGGGTCTAAGAGACCCCAAGTTTCTTAGAAGATCACACCTCTCTTTTCTAGACATTCACTTATAATTCTCTTTAATAAAATGTTCTAAAATTATCTAGGAATCAAGGTCATGACCATTAGGCCCCAGTCATAATCAAAGTGATCTATAGTTTGGCCTATAGCTTCCAAGCTCTTCACTGATGTAAAGATCAGCCTTATATAGCATCTCTCCTGTGTTCTATGATCTTTCAAAGGTCATTAAAATTGGCTTAGCAGTAACATCTGTCAAGCCTTTCAAAACCCTGAAAATGTAGTTCACGTAGGCCAGGGAACTTCCTCTCCTTAACACCTCTTAGGTTTCAATTCCAGATTAACCATTTGTATTCTATCCTGTCAAGTCCAGGGATCACTTTTCTTAGATGAGAAAACAAAATAGCAGCTCTTCCTTCTCTCTGTCATATCTTATCATTCAGTCTGCCTCTAGCAGATGAAATTTTACACCAGCAAAGCAGATGTAAAGATATTGGAAATGACTTAACTGTAAGCTTTCCTTGATCCCCCCAAAAATGGTTCCAAATCTTTAAAAATATTGTTACCATCCTCATCTCCCAGTCTTGAAATCATGAGGATTGTTATTCTGTAGTACTTAGTAGCTTACTAAACAATCTTTTATTTTCTGGTTTGGGAGTCCCTCACTCTGAATTGATGCCTATCTTTTGCTCCAAGGAGAAAACCTACTCATTCCTATTTCAGACCAACCATTCTTGTTACTGAGTGGGGCTCTTGAGCCCAAATGTTTAATTAACTGCCTTCTAATATCCTCTCCCTTTTTGCTAGACATTAGTAGTTTGAATGTGGAACCATAGAATCTGACTGATAGAAAGTATCTTAGAAATCTAGTCCAGCTTCCCACCCCATGGTAGGACAACAGCCCTGACAAGTGATTGGCTTTCTCTTACTGAACACTTGCTATGTCAGGGAACTCACCTTATAAGGCAAGAAATTATAAAATTTTTTTCTATTGATCCAAAATCTACACCCTGGAGACAGTTTCTCTGGAGCCAAGCAGAATCCCCCTTCCAAAGTTTAATCCCTCTTCAAATGACAGTCCTTCAAATTGATGGCAGCTGGTGGGCCTCTTCTCTAGTTTAAACATGCACAATTCTTTCAATACTTCCTCATATGACATGGTTTTCAGACTCCTCATTATTCAGGTCATGTTGTAGTTTGTCAGTGTCCAGCTTAAAGTTGGACACTCTGTACTTACAACAACCATTTTCTCTCCCTTACTTTGTTCCCTCCTCTTATGGCTATAAGTATGGAGCCTTAGGATGGAATTCAGACAGCAATCAAAGAAGAGAGAGAGCTCACTCTTATCCTGGGATATTAACCCTCTGGTGGCTTAGTTGCCCTAGGTCAGCAGAGCCCTCCAAGTAGAAATTTCTTTTTACTTGGGACACAGAAGATAAATATGTCTTCCTTGGATCAGGGTCAGCAGCCCTGGCTAGGTGTAGGATAAAAGGAATTAAAAAAACTAACCAGTTTTTCAGAGGACCTTGAAATCACATCTTTCATAGCTACCAATCTGGGGGTTGGAATCAACCTTTAGCCACACTCAGAGTGGCTAGTATAAATGCTGCCTAGCAAGGAATGGGTCTACCTTACTAGGTCTTTTTTTTTTTAAAGTAATCGGGGTTAAGTAACTTGCTCCAGGTTACATGGCCAGTTATTTCTGGGGGTGGTGCTGAGTATCTGAGCCCAGATTTGATCCAGGTCATCCCGACACTGGAGCTGGTGCTCTTACTCGCTGAGCCACCTGGCCGCCCCTAAGCAATGGGGGTTAAGTAACTTGCTCAAGGTTACACGGCCAGGTGTTTCTGGGTGGGTGCTAAGTGTCTGAGCCTGGGATTCGATCTCCAGGTCTTCTCAACACTGGAGCCGGTGCTCTTACTCGCTGTGCTACCTGGCTGCCCCTAAAATATTCTTTTATTTTTTTTATTTAAGCAATCGGGGTTAAGTAACTTGCTCAAGGTTACACGGCCAGTTATTTCTGGGTGTGGTGCTAAGTATCTGAGCCCAGATTTGATCCAGGTCATCCCGACACTGGAGCCATTGCTCTTACTCGCTGAGCCAGCTGGCCGCCCCCCTTACTAGGTCTCACATATAGCATTGGCCTCCATTAACAAGGACAGGCACAGAATCACCACAATAGCAATCATTGTAAAAGTGGGGTGGGTTGGTTGATCTGCACTAGGAAGGCAGCAGAACATCTAGGTAAGCCCTGGAATCTCAGTCAGCTAAAGACCAGTGGTCAGCTTTCTGCCTGTTTCTACCAAGAAGGTTCCAGTTATGGTCTTACCATACAATAGAGACACTCTGTCAATGTAGTCTAAAATTGCATGAACATTTTTAGCAGCTGAATCACACTCTTTTACTGACTTTGTTCTCAACCAGAGCACCTCCATCCTCTTCACATAGGAACTACTGTTAAATCACATCATTTCCCCCTAGTACATGAACAGTTGACTTTGACTATACATGCAGGCAGTGCTCTGCATTTTTCCCGATCTTATTATTTCATCCCCTTGTTCCAGCCCCTCAAAATCTGTTGTCAGATGGCTTGCTAAAATCCAGATACACTCTGCCTCCAACATTTCCCTGGTCAGGAAATGCGATTAGTTTGGCATGACTTGTTGGTGAAGCTCCGCTGCCTGCCCCGTAGGGAGCACAGACTGTTTGTTTTAGAATGTTCCCAGGGATGGGCTTCATGGTCCACCTTCTGCAGTGTCTCCGTCCTGCGGCAGTTCCCTACCTTCTTCTTTCTGGTACCTATTGCACTGTTTGTCAAGTTTCTCAAAGTTTATTGACAGTGGTTCTTCCATTACATTTGTAATATCATTCTTCTGGATCATATGATTTCAACACATCGAAAGAAGGTATTTAATCTTTTCTTGTTTCCTCATTCATCTTAAGTTTCAGTTCCCTCTTAAGTATGTTTATTTTACCTTTGTGAAGGTCACTTAATGTGAATCCTCGATAACCAAACAGAAGCAAAATGGGAGTTTTGAATAGTTGAGATTTATGCAATCAGCTGATATTATACTGCATTCCAATGGGACTTATTCTTCTCATTGAAAATATACAGGAAGAAACTTGGTAATTTTATTTAGCTTTTTTGGAGGTGAAGCAGATGGGGTGGAACCCCCAGCTCGTTCAGAACTGCCACTCTGGCACTATTCATCCATGGGTCTTGCCGCTCTTTTCTGTTTGTCCTTGACCCTGTGTGCCTCCTTCAGTCTTGTGTTCACATCCTTTTAAGATTGGAGTTCTTCAGCAAACCCACTTTGTAGCCACACAAGTCTATTTAGATGATTCTTCTTTTTTTTTTTCTCATTAGAATCATTGTATTTGTATCATCGGTCTTATTTTGGGTTTTGGGTTTGGTTTGGTTTTTGGATCCCATCTATCCCTCTTAAGACGTTTTTACTTTTAGAGCCTCTGCTCATCTGCTCTGTATTCTTCCACCATTTTTTTTTCATGATCTTCTATCAGGTATATGCCTTCTTGGCTTATTTTATTTCCTCTTCAGTTCAGTGTCTCCTGTTAACCAAGCGTACTGTCCATTATTCCAATCCTGCCAATTCTTAGTGACATATGGAGATTTCTCGTGTCAAAATGTCAAGTCTGCTTTGTTCCTTACTCTTTTCCCCAGTTACTTTCTCCTGTGAATTATTAGATGCTTCCCCCAGTGTTGTGTTTTTCATGTCGTACCTTTTGGCCTCAGTCGTATACTCTTGCAACAATTTGTCTTCCTTGACCTTGTATTCATCTTACGCACTCCTTATTGTTTATATGTGATGATTAAAGTAACGCAATAAAGACATTGAGACGGGGTTAAGTCCTGGACCAGAAGGGCATTATTTTTTACCAGCTGAGAAAAAAGTAAATTTAATTTTCACATCTAACAAAGCTAGCAAGAAAAAAAGTACCTTTAAAAAATTGTCCTTTCCCTTTCTAACCTTATGATCCTAAGAAGGGATAGATAAATAATAGCAGTTGGCAGCTCATACATGTCATCTCATTCATACCTGTAAATAACCACCTCTCGGTTTTAGTATTCAAGTCTGAAATTAAAAAAAAAAAATAAAAGGATAACTATTGACCAAAAAAATGCCATCACTTCTCGTCCTGTTCAGTGTGAGGCCAATGGGAAGTAATTTGTACACCTTTGGCCATAGGGTGGTAGTTCGCTCTGTGGGTCTTTATTTTTCTTCTCAACCCTTTTTCCTACCCACAACCTTAAGAATAAGTTAAAGTTGGTCCCAGGTTGATAACTATTCAAAGAAACTCTGCAAAGCTAAACTTCTAAAGAAGGCAAGGCTTCCCTTGCTTTCTCCATCAGGATTCATAACTTGTGACAAACAAACCAGTTAGAAAACTGAATTTAGGTTTTCTTAGAGTGGGAGGTTAGCAGGAACCTTCCATTACAGTTTAAATCCTCTGATGAGGAAAACAGGGGCCCTGAGACATTACATGACTTTGCCTCAGTCAATGTCTTTTGCTATCATATTCAGCTCTCATAAGCCCTGTCAACCAAAAGTCAATTAGAAAATGTAAAGTAAAAATATTTATCTAGTAAAATAAATTACTCTAAAACTTTGACCATACTTGATGAAATGGTAGGATAATTTAAATCAAAATTCCTAGTCTTTCAGCAGAAATGTTATCTTGATTAGACTATATTTTTCATTAGCTCGTAACAGAAGACTTAAACACTTGGTCTCAAGAATTGTTAGACCTCACTTATTTTAATCACATTTCCATAATGTCTACTTGCATACCAAATTTCACTGCAAAATAGCTGTCTCAGTTTCAGTCGCTGCAGTTTTGTTTCAAAATGACTTACTGAAGCACAAATTGGATTCATGGTGTATTTTGATATTCTTTTGTAGCATTACTGAGTGAGATCAAAATCAGTAAACCTTTGTTACTATGGAACAAACAGACATTAAGGTCAAATTGAAACAAAGATTTTTTCCCCTCATTCAAAACATCTCACCCCTTATATTGTGTGTGATGTTGCTTGGTTTGAGGCACATCAAAGGGGAGCTGCCATCTTTTCTTCCCTTGTTGCCTGAGAACTTCTTTAATTGTTGAAATGATCCTGATTCTCCAGAGGCAGGAAAAGAGCAGATCTGGAAATGATCATTTTGGAGAGCAAGCTGAAGAGAAAAAGAACTCCATAAGAACTTCATTAAGGCACATGAGAGACCCCCTGACACTGTAGACGCGGGATCTAGTTTTGACTTAAAACATACAAGATTTTTTAAGTCGTTGCCTATATTGTACAGAATCCTAAGGTGGTTTGAGATTGAAGAGGTAGTTTACATTCTATTTGTAAATGATTTAGCTGGCCTCCTTTAGGAGGTTACTTGTCTTTTTTATTGTACACTTTTATCTGACTGCTTCCATTTAATCAAACTGAATAATCAACCAGATACTAATTTATTGTTAAAAAAAAATCTAATAAAGTACCATATTAGACCATTAGTAGTTAATATAGTTCTTCCTAAATGCTGGGGGTTGGAGGGGAAGGAAAGTAAATAGTCCACAGAGACAAATTAAAAATGAGAACTTTAAATAAAAACAATCTTTGGTTGTGGAAGCCCTTGACAATGCTGCTATTATTCCTATTCATAGGGGTGGGGGAGTGGCTAATTGAAATGTAAGTCTTACATTGTTCCAGGTAGACATTTTGACTAGTAGTATTTTCAATTTTTTTCTTAAGTATTTGGGAGAGGGAATCCAAACTTTCCTAAATTCAGGCAGTTACTGAAAACTCTGCCAACCCCCTATCATTTTGGAAAAGTAATGCATGAATGGGGGATAGACATCTAAAAAGTGAAACTAAGTTTAGAAAAAAAAAATTTTTAAATAAGCAATGTTCCTGGCTTAACTCTCATAATCACTACTACTGACAGATTTAGTAATAAGTTATAACTTCCCATTTAAAATTCTCAAGATTCTTGAATAGATAATTCAACTATATCATTTTTATTTTATATAAACCTAAACTATAAATTGTTCATTATCTGATTTTTATTTTATAGTCTTACCCCATGGTATTGCAGTATCGACCAAGAATTGATTTTGGTTAAACCAAAGGGCATAAATCCCACCAAGAGGAATCCTGCACTATTTGTTTACCCATCGACAGATTGCACAATGAATGGATGTGTTGGACTAGGGGGACACAACTAGAATTTCAGCATGCAAATAAGAACATTGTCTTTCTTTAAATTGTCAACTGCATCTTTGTCATTTCTATTGAGAACAAACCAAGTGCCATTCTGCTACTGAAATCTCTGCATAAGATATCTGTGCTGTCCAACCATTGCATTGCAAGTCATAGCTGAAACCAGTCCAGTGTATCACCAAGATTCAATCTGCTGACTATTTTGCTCGCCTGTTCCAAGACTGTACTAATACCAATGTTGATTACACTAGGAAATGACAGTGCTCAGTCTTTGTGGTGTTGCAGTTTTCACATATTTACTATTTTATTGATTATTGTTTAAAATAATAGTACTGTATGAGAAAATTATTATATCTTGGAATTATTTTGTATAGAAAATATACTTAGAAAAGTGGTTACCATGCCACTGCCCTGTTCTTGTTAAAAATTCCTATGTGTACAAGTAGAGTTTCCTCATGTACAAGAGTCCTTTTTTCAGCGAATATTAATTATTCTTCAAACAACATTAAAACACAGCATAATTATAGTAATTTTTAGTTGTCTAAATAGAATCTACCAGTAGCTCTGGAAAGCCTTTTTTGGTTTCCTGGGTGCAATTTTATGTAACATATATAAAAACTGAAGTTGATATTCATAAATATTCAGGACATTGGCAGCTGATCACATTTACAAAGTCTGTGTGAAGTGAAGTTATTACTCCCTCCATAATGCCTTATGGACAAGCAGGAGCTGCGATGTGAAGCTATGTTGTATTTCCCATTTTATACATGTCTCCCTATTTGATTTTATTCAAGTTAGAGTACATTTTGACAAAGTTGGCCTTAGGTGTGTGTCATTGTGGCATGCAAAAAGTTATGATGACTTTAACATTAAATGTTAGAATTTGTAGTCGTTATGACATTAGACATTTTGTGGTTTTCAAGAGTCGCAAAGAAAATTGTATATTAACATTTTTTGTCAGCTGTCACATTTCCAAACAGTATTTTTAAAAACAAAGGTAATGCTATATGGCAGATGAGCAAATTAACCAAAATCAGTGGTTAAGGGGATCTCATTTCAGATCCTTTTAAATAGTCAAAGAAAATGGAACATTTGCCTTATACAGGGAGAAAAAAAAAACTTCGGAAAAAAATAAGTTTTATTGAAGTTAGAGCTAAAATAGCATACTTAATTTTACAGCTTTTGTAGATACATGTCCTTCACTATCTTCCATTCATTTCAGATCAGTTTGCAAGTCAAGAGTTCTGTCTTACTGTAGTTCTACAAAAATAAAGCTTGTATCATTTCATCTACAGCCACCATTTTAAGTAATTTAAAAATTACATTGATATTCAAAAAAGAGGAAAATTACTTAAGAAACTAAGTTATATCAATAATTAGAAAACAAATTAACTTGTTTTCTTAATCAGGTGGGGAGGAAACTTCAATGATTGGAGTAAACTCTCTGCTTTAGAAATTTGACATGAACAGTTTGTGTGTTAAACACAGTCTAATGCACTGTATGTATACTAAAATTTCCAGTAAAATGTAGCTTGTAAATTTTCTGAATCAGCTCCTTAGTACTAGTAATAATATAGCTAAAATCTTAATATATTTTACATTATATAAAAGGCTACAACTTCATAAGTCCTTTTTAACATATCTTTGATAGAACTTTTTGATTTAAAAAAATTATTCATTCTGACTTTGTTAGAAAATTAATAGCAATATTTTTAGGCTTTCATTTGTCCTGGTGGTTCTTTGGGAGGGTTTACAAGCAAATTTAAAACAAACTGGGAAAGGGGACATTTATTTGTCTTTGAATATTTAGAAATAGATTTTTACCCTTGCCCAACAAAGCCCTTTTAAATTCAGTAAATAACTAAAGAAATTCTTTTGCTTTGCTGCCGAGGTCTACTGCCTGACTCCCCTCTTGTATTAGAAAATTCAGCATAAATTTGTCATAGCCTGGTCAATAGATAAAATAACATTTCAGAGTTGAAAATAATTTTTTATTAATTCAACCATTAGGGAACTTTTTTTTAAACTGCACATAGGAAACTTAGTTGTTTCTGTGTTTTTTGCCAAGAAGCATAGCCTTAAACACATTTTTATACGTACCTGATTTCTTAGCTACTTAAATTTATGCTGTTCTAAACATTACTTAATCATATTTAGTTGGCTATTTTTCTACCAAACAATGATACAATTTTAGGGAGAGTCTTATTCTAAAATTCCTTTATTTCATATCAGTGTGTGATGCATGTTTGTCAAGTGTAATTACAATTTATGTGTCAGAGTATGCGCCAAAAAAAAGGTGGGGGAAAGATGAATATCATATGAAGACAAGCAGATAACTTGGATTAGTTAAATATTTTAAGAAGGACATAAGTAATACAAAAATATCACATGATGGACTTGAACTTCACAGCTTCATCAGCCTCTAAATAGACACATGATGTAGTCTCCACCTGTTCTGATACTTTTTTTTAAATGACTGTAGTTTAAAACTATTTGCACATCTAATAAGACTGTAAATCCCCAGATACTTATTCCCCTAGATCAGGTTTTTGAACTTCTAAGAAGTTAGACACAGAAAATTATAATATTTTTAAGGCTTATTACACAATTTTAGGATACACATAAATAAGAAATCTCTTCTTACAAATAAATTCTATGGAAAAATAAGTTAGCAGTTAATAGAATCAGAGAGCAAATTGAAACAAAAAATTATTCATAGCTATTCAATTAACTAAGCAATAAACTCAAGGGATTTTTAGTCCCAGAAAGTTTTGGGTTTTTTTAAACCTGTTGTTAGTTGCCTTGGGGAAAAAAACCTAAATGTATATGGTCAAGTCCAGGAGGCTTGAAAAATAAAAAGGTGTTTGCAGAGCACAGACATCTCATTAATTGAAACAGAGATAATTGACAAATTGGACTTTTGTTAGATTAACTATAGGTTATTAAGAAACATAAGGAGTAAAATATAAAAGTACATTGTTGAGGTATTCTTGTGGAGCCTGGGGAAAATTTGAATAGTGTCTTTATAACTATCAAAGAAAATGTATTATTTCCTTTGTCAATGTTGAAAACTCTCTTCCTTCCTAATGTGCCACATTTTATGACTGTAAATGAGTATGCCTAAATATGGCATTCACATACATACTAAATTTCATTGGATTCTTGGGGGGTGAGGGGGGGTGAACAGATGCTTATCTTGTGTGATGTTGCGACTAACTCATTAGCTTTATTGACAATGTTATTTAAGAGAAAGTGCCTCATTGCTAAAACTACATTTCTGTCTTTTAGATTTACTGCATAAACTTTGAGTAAGAAGATCGTTTTGGTTTGTGTTTCCTAGAAATTGTTTCATTATTTAAATAGTGATTTTTAAAAATATGTTTAAAAAAATTTGTTTTTTAGAAGATTTATGTTAAACAAATAGGCATCACCAAAGACATATTTACTGTTAGGTAATGACGTTGGGGGAAAAGCAATTTTAACATTTAAAAGATTGGAAGCATTAAGTTTGGAATTGAATAAATTTTCTATTCTTTTGGGCAATAACCTTGATTGATTGATAAAATTCACCAAAGAAAGGCGTCAGACTGAACATGCCTGGTGAGATAAGTCATATGTAGGTTTTCTTTTAACAGCCTAAACCACCTTACAGATTAAAATAAATCCCCAAAGATGGGAATGAGATGAGCACAATTTTTATTTCTTTGAAGTGACATATTGTGGATTGGGTTAGGATAAAGAGAAAGACGTAGTAGAACGAATGGCAGCTTGAAGTCTCTTCTTTTGTACTCCTCAGCGAGTTCTTCGACAGTCAAGTTCAGAGTCAAGAAAGTTTAAAATCTTGAAGTGAGAAGCATTTTTTTTCCCCGTGGTGGCGATCTGTTCTAGATTTGTACTTAGTATCTGGTCAAATGACATAGAAAATATTTTGAGTGCAAGCTCTGCAAAAGTACTTGGTATACTTAACCTTTAAGCAACAACAACAACAACAAAAAAGAAATTCTGATTGAGTTTTCAGAAAAGCTTACATATATTTTTTGCCACCAGAAAAATCATATCTTTTCATAAGGGGGCTTGTATTTTATTTTTGAAAAGCAAAAACAAAAAAAACTTTGTGGAGGATTACTTTCATTGTTACTATCCAAATAGGGATCCAATTAAGGGCTTTTCCATTTTCCAAACTACATTTTTGTCCTCAGGATCTATGTTGTTTGACCAGCTTCTAGGAGAAATCATCATCTTATGCAGACCTTTTGATATCTCTTAAGCATCAGAACCACTTTGGATGGGGCTTCCATGATGGATATACCTCATGCCAGATTCTGCCCTTTCATAAAAAAATGTGATAGTTTGAGTATAATGATAATTCAGTTACAGTAAATTGTGTATCAGCCAAATGTTGTTTGGCTGGTTATGTGAATTTAGAAAGCAAATGGTTGGTAGAACTGTTATTCTTTTGATTGAGAATCAGAAGAACTTGGAAATGCCATGATCATAATTCAGATTCATTAAGTCTTATGATTCAAGGATGAGGTCAAGCCAAGAGAGTGTCCGCCATTGCTGGCTTTTGAACAAAGAAACATTTTAAAGTGTGCTGTCAGACTCACAACCCTTCCAAAGCACAAAATACCCAACTCCTTCTGGATTTACTTGACCAATCTTAGTAATATTTTGATGGGAAAGGGCCAATTTGAAGGTTCATAAAAATGCATTTAAATCTATCATACAGGGTTTGATGGCTTTTTCCCCTTAAAGCAATGTTATTGCTTTCAATACTTTTAGATTATTGATAGTAAACGTGAAAAAGGATGACTTTTTAACATGGCAACAAAGTTTTTACAAATACTTTTGCTTCCTTGTATTTTAAAATAAAGTACTGCAGGAAATTGAGCACATCTTACTTAGGAAAATTTAAAAAAAAAAGGAAAAAGTGATTGAACACCTTTATAATGACCATTTTAGTATATCCATTTATGCATTTTTCTGACATTAAAACCTGACTTTTAAGTTGATTTCTTCCCTGCCTCAATTGTTATGAAACTTGGTATCAGCTACTAAAGTAAAAACATATATGTGTATATATAAAAGTATACACACACATTATTAGACCTAATTTTCTTCCTTTCTTCTATAGATCTAATCAAGTATAGATGCTGACTAGTATATGTTTCTAGGTAGTGTTTGGAAAAACTTAAACAATTTCATCCCTTGGTCTATTAATATTCTGTGCATCAATTCACTTAAGTGGGAGTTCTACATGTTAAAATATACACTGGGATCAGCCCAAAGCAGTTTTCTTTTGTTCTTTGGAATTTTTGTTTGTTTTGTTTTTAGGATGGGGATGGGAGGGGGGGGTAGGCCTAAGTGACCTTAAGTAAAGCTGTGATCCAAGTAAGGAGAAGAAAGGACCTAGGGTATACCAATGTTCTAATGCTTCCTTGCATCTGGTCAGCCACCGGAGTGATTGTCAGTTTTTAATACAATAGCCCTCACAAAACTGAAAAGATCATAGGTTATATTGTAAAGTTATGTTGCTAATTTTCTTTTAAAATATAAGATATTTTAAGCTTTTTGTCAAAAGTGATAACATCTTAATACAAATAAACCTTTTTGTGGTTGTAAAACTTAGCTTATAAATCATTCAAATTGAAGTGAAAGAAATACCAGGTCATTGTTAATGACTTAGTCTATTAAGAATATATGTATTTTTGTAAAGAAAAAGTACTTGTAGATATTTAATCAGTCCAAGGAATACGTTTGTTTGTTTTGCAAAAATGCTGCTTAGAGAATTGAGTCCCTTAAATATTTTTTATTTTTTTTGTGCTCAAATGTATTTTCTGTTGATTTATGGAATGTTCTGTATAAAGTTGTGTATAGTTGTTACAGTTGGGGCTAAAAGCATTTTTTTATCTGAACTTAGTCACGTATATTTGACCATGTCACAAATAGTATCTTTGTTATTAAAATTTTGATTGCCTAATGATCCCGTGTTTGTCCTTTTTTAATATTTATAACCATAGACCTCATTCACTATACTTTTTTTGGGATCATTACCCATAGGCCAAGTTACATAGAAGTCCATTAAAAACGGTAGATCTGCTCTTTATAAAGACTTCTTTCGAGAAAGAAAGTGTTATTTTATCACTGGATTTCATCGTTCCACAAAGTGAGCCTTAGGGTATCCATCCATTCCTTTGAATATTAAGCTATGCTACCCTGATGGACCTGAGATCCTGTGATCACATGAGTGGGGGCGCCCCCTCCAGTACTGCAGATCACACTTCAACCACTGCAATTCTCATCCTGTTGGGCCCCATGTACTAGGAGCCTCCTTCTAGATCACGCATGACATTCACTAACAGAATACACAGGCGGTTATGCAAAGTTTTCTAAGACGATTTGAGAAAAGTTGAACAATTTGGTTTAGGCAGAAACCTCACTTGTCAGTTTGCTTTATTACAGCTTTTATGAGCACATGCCTTAGAATATTTAAAAAAGTCATTCTGATGAGGGTTAGGAATCTCCGTTAGGCTGAAGCATTAGTAACTTGGGGTGTCACATAGTAATGGAGAGTTGTAATGATGTCATGTCTTCCTAGTCTCTAATCTTGCACCTGTGGTGTGAAGTAACTGTTGAAATGACTCACGCCATTTTTGTAACAAAAAATGGAAGCCCATTTTCCTGATAGGCCTAGAGAGAAATACAGGAAGAAATGTAGCCATATTCCTGTGTCCCATTACTTCTGTTCCAGTTGCTTTGCACCAAGGTGAATGTTGACTCCCAAGTTTGCCGATGCCCAGGTTCCATACAACTCATGATTCTGGTGCCTGGGACACAGATGGTTATTTTGTAACAGTGCTGGCAGGGAAGTATATATGTTTGTTTTTTTAGAATTGCTACCATTTCTTCTGCAAAAGTCTTCCTGCCATAGAAAAATGATTCCATAATCAGTTTTCATTAAACAAACATCTGATGTCTGGCTTTATCATGGCAGCCTGTTTCCATAGCTTCATTCGTACAGAAGTCATGAATTCATACAGGTTCCAGCATGTAGCCCACAAAATAACACAAGAAGCAAAATCACCATCACATAGTCCAGAAATATTTTCATTTATTCAAATGGTTGAGTGGTTCATTTGTAAAAATTCCAATTTAACTGTTAGAAACAGAGTGGTCAACCAAATCATACACTTGATTAAAATTTGATGCAAACAAAGGAATCCCCAACCTGTGACAACTTAGCATACTTTATTTTTACTTAGAAACATTTCAGAACTTCAAGTTTTGATTGAATGCCATCAGCTGCACAGTATAATCAGCCAGCTCGCAGCATTTCCAGCTTTAAAGAGCATTTATCAGATTCCCTCATAGTAACATTTGCCTCTGAAGTAGAGGAGAAAAAAGCCTTGTTCTAGATTCAACAGCAGTCAGGTCATAGGATCATAGAGGTGGAGGGAATCTAGTCCCCACCCCCTCAACTTTATGGACTAGGAAGACCCATCACCTACTTCATGCAGGGTTCAGTGAGGGAAGGTGCCTTTTGTGCACTTTAAAGCCCTACGATACTGTGAGGGAGCTTCAGTTAGCACAACGGATGTCCACACCATACAAGTACCACAGAGCAAATTTGGGACTTGTATCCATTGATTTTCACCTTACCTGTAACTAGAGAATTGGCCGGCCGGCCTACACATTTTGCAAGATAGAGGCCAATACCAGTATAACGCTGTGCTAAAGGCTCCTCCTTCTTCCCTGCCCCGCAGCCCCCCCCCCCCCCCCCCCCCAGCCCATAGCAATCAATCAATCAACCTTGTATTCATAAAGCCTTCCACAGGGCCATAGGAAGATGGACTCCAGGACACCCTTCTCCTAGTCAGTCACCAAGTGATTTTCCAAAAGTGCAGGTAAGACTCCATCATCCCCCTACTTGATACGCTACAGTGTCTCCCTATCACCTCCAGAATCAATCTCTCTTTCCCTCTCTATCACTCCTTCCCCTCTCCTCTCCTCTTTTTGTCTCTCTCTGTCTCTCTCTCCTCATCAATTCACAAAGCTGTGATATCCAGCCCCAGTCTCGCCTCAGTTTCAGTCCTGCCTCACCAATAGCCTAATGGATATTTCAAACTGGATGCCTGGAAGACATCTTAAATTCAACAAATCCCAAACTGTGCTAATTCTCCAAATTCTCCTTTCTTTTAAAGCTCAATATTTATGTCAAAGGCATTGCTATCTCCTGGTCTTCCACGCCATACATCCAATTGCTAAACTTGGTCATTTCTACCTTTACAACATCTTTCTTATCTGATTCTTCCCCACTCATGCAAATACCACCTTAGTTCAGGCCCTCTTCAACTCAGTCAGTTGGTCAAATATTTATTAAGCACCTGCTATATACCAGACACTGTGCTAAGCACTGGGAATACAAATATGAAAAAAAAGATCCCTGATTTCGAAGAGCTTACAATCTAATGGATGAAGACAGTACATAAAAGGAAACTGAAAAGTAGTTGGTGGGGGTGGGGGGACTGCAGAAGAAGGGACCTAGGGTGAGTGACTGGTGGAGTCCTATCCAAGGAGTGCAAGCTGGTGGGAAATGAAGAGATGGCGAGTCTGAGAGTCCTCTTTAAATGGAGCAGTCCTTTGCTCCACCTTCTAGTCAAAAGGGAAGAGGGTACCAAGGATACTGATGAGGAATGAGCACCAAGGTGATGTAGTCTTGCAAAATGATGAGTTTCCTAATGAGGAGTTTTTCTGGGGGTATGATCTGAATCTTGAAGAAAGTAGGGATTACAAAAGGTGGAGATGAAAAAGGAATAAATTCCAAGCATGAGAAATGACCAGTGCAAAGACATGGAGGTAGGAAAACTCTATGTACAGATAATTGGAGTGATTAGCAAAGAGATGATAATTAAATCTATGCAAATTGAAAAGGTCATCAAGATGGTCTCCAGGGTGAAAGAAAAGAAGAGGGCCTAGGACAAAGATTTTAAGAAATGGTCAGACATATAGGAGGAGAACCAAGAGAGATAAAGAAGAGATTACATAGGAGTAAAGAGTGGTCAATAGTGTTGAATGTTGCAGAAGTCATGAAGGATGAGTACTGAGAAAAGTCCAGATTTGACTATTAAGAGACAACTGATACGCATTATTGGAGTTGTGAACAAGTCCAACCATTGTGGAAAGCAGCCATGCCCAAAAGAAATGGTCAAGGGGATGGTCTCAGAAAAACCTGGGAAGACTTGCATGAACTGATGCAAAGTGAAGTAAGCATAATGAGAACAATTTATACAATTACAGAAATATTGTAAAGAAAAACAACTTTGGAAGACTTAAGAACTGTTATCGATGCAATGACCAACAACAATTCAAAAAGACTTTCGATGAAATTATGCTATCCACTTCTAGATATCCAATGGACTTAAATTGCAGGTTCAAGTTCCTTTCTTTTTCTTTTTCATTTCTTTTTCTTTGCTCTTTTCTTCCTTCTCTTTTCTTCTCTTCCTTTCTTCCCTCCTTCCTTTCTTCCTTCCTTTCTTCCTCCCTTTCTTTCTTTGTCTCTCTCTTTCTTTGTTTCTTGACATAACGAATGCAGAAATTTGTTTTGTGTGACGATATATATTTACAATGGGTTTTGCTTTCCTCTCTTCCTGTTTTTTCAATGGATGGAAAAGGAGTAAAAGGGAGGGAAAGGATTTGGAACTGAAAAGAAAAAAAAATTTTTTTACAGACCATTGCTAACTTTGGAGAGAGAAACTTCAGTTGAGTGGTGAGATGAGAAACCAGACCAAGAAGTAAGAGCAAAGAAGAGAAAGCCAGGATTATAGAAATCTTTTTCAGACAGATAAAGGGACATGAAATTTGGAACAAAAACTTGAAGAGGTGGTAGAATCTGAGGTGGTGGGGGTTTTAAGGATGGGAAAAACTTTGGGAAGGAGCCAGTAGAAAATGATCAGTTGAAGACTGGAGAGAGGAAAGGGTTGGTAGTGGGGGTAATCTTCTAGAAAAGACAGGAGAAAAATGGGGTTATAGGTACATATAGAGGGATTGACCTTGGCAAAAAGGGCCATCTCTCTTCATCAGAGACTTGAATAAAGAAGAGAATGGATGATGTTGTCAAAGGGTTGTGCGATTTAAATGGGAATTTCATTCGTTTTCCTCATTTCCTGCAGGTTTGAAGACAATAATTGGTGGGAAAGCAAATGTGTTCTTAGATCATATTCTTATGCTACTATTCTAGTCCTACAGCTCTCTCTAAATTCATTTTCCCAGCATCATTTGTACAATGGCCTGTTACCACTTAGTGTCCTAAAGAGGGCCTGATTCCAGCCACTTATAATCTAAGTTTCCATTGGGTAAAAGAACACATATAAAGAGCCCAAGTTCTTGAGATGGCACAAATAGGTGTCTCCATGAAAAGTTCCTGCTTCCTCAGGGCTGACCAGTGGACCTGTGACATGTGAACACTGAGGATGAAGCCATCATTTGAGAGCCAAAGTGGAGAGGAAGTGGCATTTCCATCTGAATTTTATTCTTGTGAGATGAGTCTTATGACATTTTGTAATAGCTTTCAGTCTTTCTCCTAAAACAATTTCAAGCAAGAACAGAATGACTAATTCCAAAACTTGAAAATGGTTTCAACTGGAGCCAGAGTTCCTGGTTAACAGGGAAATGTGGTGATGAAGACATGGTTATTTTGAGGTAACTATGGAAACCCTACTACTCTATACTTGTATTTTTCCACTTTTAACCAAGAACTTCAACTATACTCCAAAATGCTTTAATCAGATTTGGAAACTACAATGTGTTAAGTATGATAACTAGTCAAAGGAACACATTCTTCAGGGCTGTAAGTAAGGGATAAATGGCATTCCCCCCAGAAGTCTGAATTTCAAGTTAGGAAACCTGAGTTCAAAACCTAGCTCTACCATTTCCAACCTTTGACCTTGGGAAAGTCAGTTAAGCTCTTTGTGACCCAATTTCCTCATTTGTAAAATGAGGGAGTTGGACTAGATGACCTCTAAGGTTCCTCTCCACTCTTGATCTGTGATCCTATTTTTACAGATTATAGGTATTTGAACTAGAAGGTACCTTAGAGATCTAGCTCAAATGTCATTTTATAGATGTGATAATGGGGGCTCAGGAATAAGGCTCAGACAGGTAGTAAACAGCAGAAGTGTAATGTGTGCTCTGCTACCAGATCTTTCTGATTCACTGTACTGCTTCTAGGTAAACTGAGGCAGTCATGCAACAGGCACTTCTGATCCAAGGGTATGGCACTTCTATCTTATCCTTCTCTCATTGTGTTCCCCACAAACGTTTTTAAAAGAATATAAGCAAATATAAGAACATAATAAATATCCTATATATTTTTGTTCCCCCTCAATTTCAAAGTGGCCCTTGTGGAATGAGCAGAGGCTACCCTTCCCAACACAAAGGGCTGAACGAAAGAAGCAAATGACTCCTTGCCACAGTGGGCCGACGTAGGAGGAAGGAAGTCATCACTCCTTTTCCTACTCCCTTCTAGCTGCCTCCCATCACTCCCCATCTGTCTCCCTCCTACCTGCCTTGGGTTGAAGATACAGAGCTGTAGGCTTCCCAGTGCACCTCCAGCCCTGTGCATAATATAAACAAGGATCTGAGTGTAGCAGCTGCCTGGTCCTTCTTCCTAATATAAAAATGCTTTAACCCCTAGCATGAACTGTAAAAAAGTAGGAAATCTGAAATGCAAATATTTCATTTCAATCACTTATTATCCTCTACCTACTTTTTTGCAAAACCTATCTTCTTTTTGTTTTTTTCTCTTGTCCTATCATCCTCCATCTCTAAGATTATCTCACGTGGTAGCACACTCAGCAAGTAAGCTGTAGTGGGATCGATGTCCACATTCTGCATCTTGTGACTGATAAGCCCAACTGGGTTATACCCAAGACCAGTGAGAGCATTCAGGAGGACACTCTATTCTATGAGTGGACTCTGTACCAATACTGGATACAACAATATAAATGTAGACTAATTAGAGGAATAGAAGGAAAGGATACCGGGCAGGAAAAAAAAGGAATAAAAAGACTGAAGAAAGGAGGAAAAAAGAAACAAAGAGAATAAAAGAACTGAGAAAATAAGGATGCCTTTGATTCTGTTTTCTCCTCTCCTTCCTCTTCTACTTTTCTCCTCTATTTATTTTCTTTTGTTTGTTTATATAATGGGAGGACTGACCAATGAGTATCCTGGGTTTGGAACATTCTCAGGTTTGCTCTTCATGGAGGATTGTACAGAGAATGATCAGATGTTCCTTGTCCCATTACAACTTAATACATGGAGTCTTAGTGAGAGTACTTGTGGCCACAAGTAACTGAGGGGAAGGTTTGTAGTAATGAACTCCTAGTTCACACAGGAGCTGGAATGACAGATGAATGACTAAGCCAGACCTGAGTATGCATATTAATCTAATTAATATAATCTAATCTATCTTTCTACCAGCATTTTTTTTCTTCTTTTCCTTCCTGGTGGTGTAAGATGCCAGCTGGCAGTTAGGGGAGCCCAGGTGATTGAGAGATCCATGAGAGCCATTGAGGGCTCCCTGTTAATTGGAATCAGTAACAATATCCACCAACGTAGTAGTGGATGTTGGCATACAAAGCAAATTCATACCAAAATGGAAGGACATTCCCCCAAGGATGGAAGCAGCTTCAAGGATCATGATTCCTCATTGCAGAGAGAAATGCTGTCTATGAACTCGAGAAAACACCAAATCCTGAACCTCATGAAGATTTCACAAAGGGCAAGGACTTCTGTGGCTGAAATTCAGGAGAGACCCCTTAGCTGTACTTTTTCTCTACATAAGGACTTTAATTATCACTGTACTCTAATATTCAAACCCCCTTTCCACAGGGACTTTGAGTATGTAAGTACCTCTCTTTTCTATGGGAATGGGTGAGTTGGGGAAGGAAAAAGGGATTGTTTTTGTAACTACTATTCTTGTAAATTCATTTTCTAAAAACTGATAAGAGTCCTACTGGTCAGTTGATAATGAAGAGTGTATTAATTTGGTACTTGTGAGCAACAGTAATAGAACTTTGTTAACTCTCAAGGGTTATCCTCTAGATCCCTGAAGGAATGTCCTTAGCAGTTTTCTGAGAACCCAACCTTCCAGTGCAAATGGGACTTGGGAGAGTGAGACCAGAAAGAATGGGACATCTGTATTTTTATTTTCTTCTTTTGCCTTTCTACCTTTCTCCTTTTTCTTTCTCCACCCTCTTTTTTCCCTTATATTTTGTTCTTCTATTCTTTCCTTCACTTTATTTTTAATTCTCCATCCTAATTTTCTTCCTTCTCTCCTTTCAGATCCATTTCCTTTTTCTAATTTTTCTTTTAATGTCTTTCCACTCATTTCATTTTTAGGAGTATCAATTGATTTTTTAAATAAAATTTTATTGATAAATTATATAGTGTTTAATTTTTAAAGATCGACCCTGCCCTTCACCATACTCTTCCAAGTGGGTACTCTTACTCCACACATTCAATCCATTCTTCTCCCCCAATCAAATCTTATTTAAGAGAGCATTACCCCAATCACAAACACAAAGTTATCAAGATTATTTCGTTATCTAGAAGAGTGGGGGACTCCTTGGAAGGCCATAACTCCAAGGAACTCCATAGCCCTTGTTAACTCCAAGGAACATTTATTAACCAGAGAGTGGGAAGATGGGTCACATCCCACCCTTGCTTTAATAGCCAACCAAGGGTCTTGTGTGCATCACAACCAAACCTCCCTGTTCAACCATTATTGAGGAACAACCCCTCTCCCCCACTAACTATTCTCCTCTTGAGACTGTTCAAGCTCCCAGCCACTGCCCTCTTGTCCAGTCTTCTCTGGGCAGTCACAACCTAACCCCAACCTGGGTACTCTCATCAGCAGCTACACAGGTGCCCTTGTAAAAGTTGCCTTTTGTCCAACCCTACTATGATGTTTCCATCCCTAATATGTCTCCTAGGTCAGTAGTGTCAAACTTAAATAGAAAGAGAGATCACTAAAATATATAGAAGGATCTTTATCAGTCACATATTTACTTTTAAAATGTAATATTATCTATGTTTTATTGTATTTTTATTTATTTTGTTAAACATTTCCTAATTACATTTTAACCTGGTTCAGGAAGTACTCAGCACTGGTCCCCGAGTCACATGTTTTGACACCTCTGCCCTAGGTCATTCCACGGGTGGCAGAGGTCACCCTCAGCTGACTCTGCCCCCCTTGTTTGGATCTTTTCTGTAGGACAGTGGCTGAGGAATAAGGAGCCTTCATAGCCCTTTTTATTTTCAACAGTGAATTGCACAGGATGAACAAACATGAATAATGTGAATCTGCACCACAGTTCTTACTATATTATCTTTCCCCAACCCACTACTCTTTGAAATTCACCTGTTACTATGAGGACACTATCATTCATCTGGGGAAAGCTAGGTGGGATAGAGTGTTTGGCTTAAAATAATAAAGACTCTTCTTCCTGAGTTCAAATCCAGCCTCAGACACTTACTAGCTGAGTGACCCCGGGCAAGTCACTTAATTGTTTGCCTCAGTTTCCTTATCTATAAAATAACCTGGAGAAGGGAATGGCAAACCACTCCAGTATCTTTGCCAAGAAAACCCCAAATGGGGTCACAAAGAGTTGGACATGACCAAACAACATCAAAAGCATCCATTTGGTCACCCAAGTTTGGAACCTCATCAATATAAATACCTTAAGAGCATATCTTGTCTTTGTATCCCCAGCACCTACCAGACTACGTGGTACACAGTAGGGGCTTAATAAATGCCTTTTAATTTGTTGATTAATTGTCTACTCCTCACGCTTGCTTACCCCAGTGAGCCCATCACTTGCCAAAACTTATCCCTACCTCTTCAGCATCTCCTGCATCTGTTTGCTTATTTCCACCAACTTAGTTCAGGTCCTCCTCATCTCTCACCTCGACTACTCCTGCAGCCTCCTAATTGGTTTCCTTGCTTCAAGTATCCCCCCTCACCAAGCCATCCTCTACGGAGCTGCCAAAGTGATTTTCCTAAAGTGCAGGTCTAACCATATTACTCCCCTGCTCAATAAACACCAGGGGCTCCCTATTGGGATCAAATATTATTTCATTTTTATCTCTCCTTTTTTAAACTTATTTTCTTGCAAGTTTAATGTTTGTAATAAATACAAATGTTTTACATTTGTTTTACAATTTCTATATAATAATATATGTTTATAAACTTATAAGGGACAACTAGGTGGCACAGTGGATAGAAACTTGGAATCAGGAAAACTCATCCTCATGAGTTCAAATTTATCTTCAGCCACTTACTAGCTATAAATCACTTAACCCTGTTTGCCTCAGTTCCTCATCTGTAAAATGAGCTAAAGAAGGAAATGGCAAACCACTCCAGTATGTTTGCCGAGAACACCTCAAAAGGGTCCCAAAGACTTGGGCGTGACTGAAATGACTCAACAACAAATAAATTTATTAATAAGTATATATACATCTATTGAAAATTTCTTCTTTTTTTTACTATTGGGGTACACTATAAGAAAAATTCTGATCTAGAAAGCACCATGGAGTTGCCACAGTATTCTTAAAGGCAACCGAGCACACATAGTAGCCACCTAATAATTGCTTGCTAAAAGTAAAAACAAAAATCCCCTCTTGTTTTATAGAGAAGGAAAATGAGACGCAGAGAAAAATGACTTTCCCAAGGTAACACACAGAGCCAAAATTCGAACTCGTGTCCTCCAACTCCAAATCCTGTACTCTTTCCACTGCAGGCAGGTTGATGATACCCACTCAAGGCCGCTCCCTTAGGAGACAGTGGTGGTTGACACTTCAAGGAAGCTGAGGATCACAGAAATTACATGTCTCAAGTGTGAAAACCGGGATTCGAACTCGGGTTTCCCAGGATTAAATCTGATATACGGGAAAGTTAATTAGACTGGATATCAAATCTCAGTCTGCTACACATGATCTGTGTGACCACAGACAAGCTATTTGATCTGTGTAAGCCTCGGTTTCTTCATAGGTAAGATGAGATGACTAAACTAGGCGACCTCTAAGTTGCCTTAGAGTAGCTCAAAACACCCTGATTCTAGGGACTTCTAGGCCCAGTGCTTTGTCCACCACTGCCTCTAGCCCCACCCAGTGTCTTGGCGTATGAACTCCCTTACTGAAGCAGTTCAAACACAGATATGACATCCAGCCCTAGCCCTGTGTTAGTAAAGCATTCTACTTTCCTCATTCTCCCATCCATGTGCCATCACCATCCAGAGATATAGAAACTGAGTTGGAAGGAAATTTAGAGATTACATCCTCATCTTACAGAAGTGGAAACGGTGGCTTAGACACTAGAAGTGACTTTCTCAAACTTTGTATAGAGCTAATTGATGGCTAAGCCAGAATGAGGTCCTAGATCTGCTAATTCCTCATACGGTTTTCTTTCTTTAATACACATAGCTTTTCATCAGCCATTGCCATTGCTTGGGAAAGAAAGGTTGTTTTAATGCTTAAAAATTATGGCTTTCACTCAGTTGCCCTGTGAGGAGGCAGAATGATTCATGGCCCATTCCCCTAGGATAATTGACCTGATGGCAAAAACAGATAAAAAGGAAATATTCTAGGCCCAGCCATTTGCAGAAGCCAATCTAAATACAGTTCAGGCTGCCAACCAGCTTTAGCCTCTTTCAGTAACAACCGCCCAAGAGCCAAGGAGCAAAAGATGAAATGAAATGACATTGGGCTTAAACTAACAAATGTCCCTGAGTGTTGACTGTCTAAATTGCATTGCTAGTTCAATTTGGCAAAGGTTTACCGTGAGCCAAGAGCAATGTTCCTACCACCCATGGGAGGGGTAGCCAGAAGAAATAAAGCAGAAAGTCAGCTCAAGGAAGACCAAAGTTATAATTTTAAAACTTAGAACAAAAGATTCTTTTTTGCTTTTAATGTGCGTTAATGCCCAAGGAGCATGGTTGGGACAATTCCATTACTATCAAAAAACTCCTAATCATAAGTTACTGAATTTTAAACTGGAGGAGATATTGTTGGTGTTATTGTTGCTGGGTCACGTATGACTTTTCATGACCCGATTTGGGGTTTTCTTGGCAAACATACTGGAGTGGTTTGCCATTTCCTTCTCTGGCTCATTTTACAGATGAGAAAACTGAGGCAAACAGCATGAAGTGACCTGTCCAGGGTTATACAACTGGTAAGTGTCTGAGGCTAGATTTGAACTCAAGTCTTCCTGACTCCAGGCCCAGCACTCTATCCACCACACCACCTATCTGCCCTAAAAGAGGCTTTAGAAGCTCTCTAGTCCAAACCCATTATTTTACAAATGGGGAAACTGAGATTCAAAGAGGTTGAATGAGTTGCCAAAGGACACACAGGTAAGTAACCAAGATGGGATTTGAACCAGGGTTCTTGGACCCCAAATCCAGTCCTCTTTCTACTATACTATGTTGGTAGAACAGAAAGAATATTGGGTTGGGAGTCAGAAGACCCAGCTTTGAATCCCATCTCTTCTATTTATCATGGTGTAGCACTCACTCTGGGGTTATCTGTCCCTTCCCCATTCACATCATTGGGCCTGAGATCTCAGATAGTAATTGACTACTACTGCCTTCAGGTTTTTAGAGATAACCCTATGGGGATGGGGTTTCTAGTGCTGGCATTTGTGAACCCCCACTGATATGTTTCCTATTAACAAATTGGTCGGTAGCCTCAATTAGCTTTCTAAAAAAAGTGTTTATTAAGATAGTATAGCAAGGACAGTAGTTTAAAAAAACATACCCCCAAATCCTTGCTCACAGTGTCTGTCAAGTACACTCAGGTCCATGGAATGAATAGCCTTAGAGTATAATAGTAGTGAGGTATACATGTAAGATATATACATGGCAAAAGGGTAACTCATAACTTTACTAGAATTACTCTGTTATTTTATGCCCTTAGAGAGGGGCTTGGGCAATTAATCATGCTGCTTTCTCCATGACCCATTAGAAAAGGATTTCACACCTCACAAAGAGATCCCAGGTTGGAAGTCATCCTGTTCACACATTTAAAACTTCATTAAATATGACTATCCTTACATTTACTACTTTTTTTTTCTTTTTGGAGGGGGGAGGGCAGGGCAATGGGGGTTAAGTGATTTGCCCAAGGTCACATGGCTAGTAAGTGTTAAATGTCTGAGGCCTGATTTGAACTCAGGTCCTCCTGACTCCAGGGCCAGTGCTCTATTCATTGCATCACCTAGCCACCCCCTACTTACTAGTTTCTTATTAGCTTAATTGGGAGTAAGGTTAGAGCCTCACTCTGAAACTAGAATTGAGCTAGCAAGAACCTTAGATGTTATCTGGTCCATCCCCTTCATTTTATGAATGAGAAACATGAAGATGAAAGAGTTTGTGACATTACCCAAGATCTCATAAGCAGTAAATTTCAGAAGCAGAGATTAAACTCAGGTCTTCTAACCCCAAACGCAGTGCACTTTGCAATAGACCACATTCCCTTTTCCTCCATACTAGCCATATGACCTTGGGGAATTACTTTCCCTCTCTAGTTCTCAGTTTCCTTGTCTGTAAAATGAAGGGTTTGTCACTACTGATTAGAGAAAAGCAAATTAAAACGATTCTGAGATACCACCTCACACCTATCAGACTGGCTAACATGACAGAAAAGGAAAATGACACATGCTGGAGGGCATGTGGAAAAATTGGGATACTAATGCATTGTTGTTGGAGTTGAAAACTAGTCCAACCATTCTGGAGAAGAATTTGGAACTATTCCCATAGACCTATAAAACTGTGCATACCCTTTGACCCAGAAATACCATTACTAGGTCTATATCCCAAAAAGATCAAAGAAAAGGTAAAAGGACGTACTTGTACAAAGCTATTTGTAGCAGCTCTTTTTGTGGCAGCAAAGAATTGGAAATTGAGGGAATACTCATTATTTGGGGAATAGCTGAATAAGCTGTGTTGTATCATTTTGATGTGATACTATTTTGCTATAATAAATGATAAGCAAGGGGTGGTTAGATAGCACAATGAATAGAACACTGGACCTGGAGTCAGGAGGACCTGAGTTCAAATCGAGCCTCAGACACTTAACACTCACTAGCCGTGTGACCTTGGGCAAGTCACTGAACCCCAACTGCCCTATTTTGCCCCCTCCAAAAAGAAATAAAAAAGAAAAAAAGGAAGAAATGATGAGCAATATAGTTTCAGAAGAATCTAGAAGACTTATATGAACTAATATAAAGTGAAGTGAACAGAACTAGGAGAACATTATACATAGTAACAGCTATATTATAAGTGATCAATTGTGAAAGACTACTCTGCTCAAGACAATGATCCAAGACTATTTCAAAGGACCCATGATGTAGAGAGTTGATGCAGAATACAGAATGAAGCATACTTTTTTAAAAAACTAACTTTATTTTTATTGTTTTATTTTGTGTCTTCTTTTGCAACATGGCTAATATGGAAATATGTGTGGCATGACCTCACATGTATAGTCAAAATCACTTACCATCTCAAGGAAAGGGGAAAGGTGGGGGGAACAGAGAATTTGGAGATCAAGATTTTAAAAAATGATTGTTAAAAACTATTTTACATGTAACTGGGAAATATTCAATGAAATAAATAAAAATAAAGAAATAAAATAGCTGTAGACAATATAAAATATTTGGTAGAGTACAAATTACTTTGCACACAAATAAAGACATATTTAAACAATTAGAGAAAGTAGTTGCTCATGGGTAGGCTGAGCCAATATAACAAAAATGACAATTCTACCTAAAATAAATAAATAAATGGGTAGATAGATAAATAAAATTAAATGAAGGGTTGAATGAGATGATCATCACTAAGATCCCTATCAGCTCTAAAGCCTATGATTCTGTACTTCTAGGACCTACCAAAAAAAGCACATGATACAGCTCAACAAAGGTAGGAGATATTGCTACTACTTTTCCCATTTGGTCCAAACCAGGAAGGGAGGTAGAGGCTGCTTGAAAGCCACCCCTCTCTCTCTCTCTTTTTTTTTTTTAGAGATAGACTCATTGTGGAGCTATGTCTGGAACAGGCAGATGTAGTTACTTGCACCATGTAAATATTTGTGATGGTCCCACAATCTAGGGTCCTCTTTTGAAGAGCAGGAAAGCCGAGTCAGATTCACCTAAAAAAGGACAGTCTGCCAAAGCTTGGCATATTATGTACTGAATGTGTAGAACTAAATCTCTTGAGTCCTGGTCCAGTGTTCTTTGGGTTATACCAGTAGTTGTAAGAAACTTTTAGTCCAATAATAATGATAATAGTAGCTAGTATTTACACATCACTTTAAGCTTCACAAATATTATCTTGATTCACACAACAACACTGGGAAGTTAAGCTATTATTATCCTCTACAGTTGAGGAAACTGAAGCAGACAGAGATTGAGTGACTTGCTCAGGGTCTGATGTCATATTTGAACTCATCTTCCTGACTCCAGATCCAGCTCTTTATCCATTGTGCTACCTAGCAGCCACCAATGCCACCAATTATAACTTCCATTTACTTAGCATTTTAAGGTTTTCAATGACTTTCAAACCCATGAGGAAGACAGTGAAAGTACTATTATACTCGTGTTGGAGAAAAGTGAAGTGAAGCCCCAAAATACCAAGTTAGTAGTAGCAAGTCCTCCATGCCCAGAATGCTCTCTCCTCAACGTCACCTCCTGACTTCCTGGCTTCCTTTGAATCCCAACTAAAATCCCATCTTTTAATGGAAACCTTTCCCAACCCCTCTTAATTCTAGTGCTTTCTCTCTTTTAATGATTTCCTATTTATCTTGTACATAGCTAGCTTTGTATATATTTACTTGCTTATCTCCCCCATTAGAATGTCAGTTCTTCAAGGGCAGGGCCTTTTGTTTATTTTTTTTTATCCCCAGTGCTGAACACAGTGCCTGGCACATGCTGATTGATTGACACACTGGCAGAACCAGAACTTTGGGTAGGAACTAGATTGTGGAGGGCCTTCAATGTTGAGCAAGCTAGGGATTTAATAATTCTAAAGAAGACAAATTAAAAACATTTTTATGTACCCCACTAGGGAAAATTAGATATGTAAAACATATGTGATACTCATAAATTGACAGAGACCCTCTTAAATGTGCATTTCTATTTTCTTCCTCTGTGTCTTTGCTTTCTTCAGTTAGATACCAATTTTAGTATAGAGTAGTCATGTAAACAGCCTTTTTTCACCCAAGCTGAACATTATACATGATGCCAAAAGGTTGACAAGGGAGCTGAATATACCCTCCTACTCTGGTATATTTCCCACAGGCTAGTGGGCACTGAGATCAGTAAATAATTGCTACTGATTTACAAAAATAGTTGCCAACATGAAGAAAAAATGTTTCATCAAGAAAAAAAAATTTCTGAATCTTGTTGACTTAAATCATTATTAAATGATGGGGTGGAAATAGATGACAGGATGTAGTGGATCCCCCGTGTCCACTAATAACGATATCAACTAAAGACAGAAATGATGAGCAAGATGGTTTCAGAAGAACCTGGAAGACATATATGAACTGATGCAAAGCGAAGCCAGCAGAACTAGGAGAACATTATACATAGTAAGAGCTACATTGTAATTGATCTGTGAAATATTTAGCTACTCTGCCACGTTTGTTCATTCTTCCATTCACATATTTATTAAATTTTATAGTTGATAGCAGTGTAAGAGGAAAAAAGTAGTACCTAGTAATAGCTATTGATAAGAGATTAAAGAAAACAGAAGATAAAGTCCTATTACTTGAGGAGGCTATAGATTAATTGGGGAGAGAAAACACATACATACAAAAAGAGGATAATAATAATAACTTATTTATATGGCATATTACATCCATTCGTTAAGCAATTAGTAAGGAATTGCTGTATACAAAGTACTATATTACATGCTAGAGAAAATAAAAGGTTCAGATAAGACCATCCTTGCCCCAGAGAGCTTTTAGTCTAGCAAGACACAAACGGATAAACTATGATACACAGTATTACAATGTAAGTCAATGAGAGAGGTGGGAGGGAGGCGGGAAATACTATGTAAGTATGTGAGGTCCAAGGAAAAAGGTCATTACCAACCAAAGGGAAATCAGAAAAGTCTTCATGGTAGAGGTGGCATTTGAATTGGGATTTAAAGAAGAAGTAGAAATTCAACAGGTGAAAAGGAAGAGAAAGGACATTCTAAACATAGATAATAGGGTGAGTAGAATCATGGAAGTGGGAAAAAGAAAGATATTTTGGGTGTGGAGAATAGGCAAATTTGCCTAGAAGGAGATTTGTAACTTTTTGTGTCATGGATCCCACATACCACTTTGCTTTGCATTTCTAAAATACTTAGCATGTAATGTTATATGTTAGAGTTGGCTTTGTTTATGTTTTATTCATCTACTAGACTTGATGCTCAATTGGGGGGGAACTGTGTCTTTTCTAATCTTTTTGTCTCCTCTACCACTCAGCTCTGCACAGAGTAGGTGCTTTATAAATAGATGTTGAATGAATGAATGGATGAGATTTTTCTTCTGCTTCCTTCAGTCTGCAGAGAAGGAAGAGAGAGTATTCTGGTTAAGAGAAACAGTTTGAGTAGAGGTCCAGAGGCAGAAATGAGGCAAGCTCAGTTGAGGAGTGAATTAGAGTCATGTCATTACAATCAGGAGCCAGGGCAGAAGAGCCACTAAGGACATCCTTATCACCAAATCTAATGACCTTTTTGTTTTTTCTTTTCATCCTCCTTGACCTCCTTGCAACATCTGGCACTACTGACCACACCTCTCCTCCTCAACATTCTTTCCTGTCTTGACTTCCATTACATTACACTCTTATGGTTCAGCTTCCTTAACATCTCCTCTTCTTTCACTGATACTCCCTTTTCTTCCCTTGAAATGTGGCTCTTCTCCAAGGCATGATCCTGAGCCCTCTTTTCATCACTTTTTACACTCTCTTGTTGGGTGATCTTATCAATTTCTGTGGTTTAAATTATACACATGACTCTTGATATCTCTATTGCTATCCCCAACCTTTCTCCTGAGCTTGTCACAGATTTCCAGATGACTAATGGGTGTCTGTGCTAGCAGTACATCAAACTCCACATATCTCAAACCAAACTCATCATCTTTTCCCCAAACCTTCTCCTCCTCCTCTTTCCATTAATGATTTCGCCATCCTCCCAGTCACTCATGCTTGTAACCCTGGATACAGCATGATGGAATAAAGTGGCCCTTATCCCTTTGATTCTTTCCTAGTCTCTCACCCCACACACCCCACCTCAATAGTTACCTCAGTCGGCCCTCTCCACTCCATTTCTACCACAATCATCCTTGCCCATACTTCTGTATGATCTTAACTGTTCTTTCTGCCTATAATTTATCTTCTCTCCAATCATCCTCCATAATGACACCAACAGATGCACTGCTATCATCATCCCACCCCTCTGCTCAAAACCTCCCCATAACCTGCCAAATAAAGTTTAAACTCCTAATCCTGGCATTCAAGTTCATTTGGCTTCCACCTATCTGTTAAGCCAAGTCATAAGTATTCGATGAATGCTTGTTGACTGACTGCCCTCTCCTGTATCCATGTCTTGCTTATAATGTTCCCTGTGTTTGGAATGGATTCTCCTCAACCCCCTGTCTGTTGAAAGGGCCTTTATTTAAGACCCAGTTCAAACCTTGACAGAAGGCAGAGCAAGAGACTGAGGTCTATCTTGCTATGGAATAACTATCCAGTTCTGGGAATCTGAGAAACCATAAGGGTTACATAGATGGCTTTTCCTGTATGTCTATATTTATGTTTCTCTTTGTTGTTTGTCAGTCAATTCACGAGCACTTACAAGCTTACTATTTGCCAGGCACTGCATGCAATCCTAGGGAAGGTTTTGTGTTGTATTACAAACTGCCAAGGTCTCAGGCACAGAATATTTTGAAGGACTAGACAACACTTAACTTTGTGTTATGAGGTCAGAGACAGTTATGTCCTTGGCAATGGCCTTCTCTCTGATGTTTTTGCCACAGGGATCTGACAACTAGCTGTATTGCCAGTGGAAGTGGAAGGTTCACGTACTTGGAGATAAAATTGGATAAAGATTAAACAATCACTAAATATGTATTAAGCACCTACTATGCTACTCAAATTCTGGCAGGCACCAGAAGATTGTAGAGGGCCTTGAAGGCAAGACCATAGTAAATTAATTTGGCGAAAAACAATGACATTATTGTGAGTTCTATCATAATGAATGAACACTACCCTGCAACAACTGACAAATAGCAAGGTAGAAGAGTGGCTGAGCCCTTAAAGTATTGTGACTCCACAGGCAGTCCCTAGCTAAAAACAAGTTATGTTCCAAAGGCTCATTTGTGAGCCAGTCATTTGGAACTTGGATTGCATTTTCCCATAGAAACAATGTTGTAAATGGATGAAGCTGTATCAGAGGTTGGCCCACAAAAGCCTATTTAGCAGCAATTGACCTGAAATATTGTATATTTACAATGGAAAATAGAAAATAATACTGTCATAAAATTACCAATTTAAACAACAATAAAGTAGGATAAAAAATAGTTTTTAGTTATCCAAAAATCTAGGTCTTGAGAAAAACAAATTTAATTAGAGGAATATAGAAGACAAATATAAAGACTTTTGTGCACCTTCTGAAAAGAACTCCTGGGCACTTTCAATGACTTTAGATGTTGATGTCACAAATTCTTTATTCTATTTAATTTCACTTCAAAATGCCTTTCCTTTTCTATGAAGCAGGTATAACACTAGCTCTATGATTACTCGGCCATAATTAAGATGATTTTTGGACTCACAAATGGAATGGGGTCAAGAGGGAGAGAGCAAGAAATGTTTCTGATATGACCAAGCAAGAGTTGGAAGAAAGTGTTAAGGGAAGAAAAAACTTTAAGAGCATCTCAACAAGTGAGAATGAGGTTCCCAGAAAAGGAATTACCTGATATGTGAGAAGTAATGGGCATATAGTCAGTTCCCATTAGAGTGAAAGGTAGGGAAGATACATTGGATCAATTTCCTGAGCGTACCACTAGGTGGTATTGACAGCCTACAACAACATGGTAGAGCAAATGACGGGGAGAGGGAAGGGGAGTCCAGAATAACCACAGGAGCATAGAAGAAAGATTGAGGAAATGCCCATTTCTAAACATAAGTTGGCTTTTTTTTTTTTTTTGGTAATTCAAGGAAAGCCAGTCTTTTCAGATCTTTTGGTGTTAACCCTAATTAGGGAAAATTTCTACATCTCATCAGAATAGTGCCCTTTCCCTGTTACCTTAATTTAGAGAGTCTTCTATAGTTTAGAAATAAGAATAGGAAACCCAACATAAACAATTTTTCTGGAACCTATACACTTTTTATGGAGAGAACACTGAGTGACTGTTTACAGCACAGTAATCATGGGTGCCACATCTCCCTGGAACAGTGCACAGCGTCCCTGCTATGAGGCTGCTTATACCATGAACCCCTGGGTGTGTGGATCACCAGCTTTAATGAATAGGAAACTGATTGCTTGATTGCCACAACATTCTGGTTGATGTACATTTGTTCCATGTGAATTGTTATGAAGAAAAAAGCATTCCTAAAAAGGGGTAAAATTGCATGGGTAGGCTGAAATAGCAAATGAATTCCAAAAGGCACCTGGGGGACAAGCCTAATCTCTGTGCAGGACGCACAGTGAGGAGGTCTATACCTTTCCTTCGTAATCTAGGAATGTTACAGGAAAGAAATGAAAAACATACCACTTTTAATCAACATCCATTACAAGGGAGGCATTATATTCATAGGAATTCATGTTTAAGATACATAGGATAATATATTTCAAGCTGGAAGGAACCTTTAGAGGGTTCCTAGTCCAATACCCCCATTTTATAGATAAGGAAACTGAGTCCTGGAAAAGGAAAGTGAAACTTGTCTGCCTCTTTGGATTCATTGAACATTTTTCTCCTTCACAAACTATACATTTTTGCCAAACTTCACAGATCTGGCCATGCCCTTCATTTGCTCCAAAATCTTCAGTGGCTACTTATGGTCTAAAGCAAAATAATAATAATAATCTGGCATTCAGGGTCATCCATAATCTTATGTCAACCTATTTTTCCTGTCTTATACTACTCCTTGCCATGTACTCTTTGCTATAGGCAAAACAGACAATAGTTTCTCTATTCCCTGAAAATGATTTGTTTTTCTATCTTCCTACCTTTATCCATGCTGTTTTTGCCTGGAATGCCCTTCTGTCTTCCTACTTTCTCATTTTCTGCTGAATTCTTCCTCATCCTTTAAAACTCAATTCAAATTCCAACTCTTCTAGGAAGCTTCCCATCATCACCACTCTCCATGGTTCCTATCATGAATTATTTAATATATTTGCAAATCTTATAATTATCTATGAAGCAGTTTTATACTATACTGTAGTACACTATACTGTAAACTCCATGAGAACAGGGTCTTATCTAAATTTTGTTATCTCTTCCAGAAGCCAGCAGTGGTACAAATCCATTGTGTTTAGAAACTATTTGTTGAATTGAATTAAATTCACCTGCTAATTACCAAATACAACCCTTTAAGACCCACCCCGAAGTAATTTATGCTATTGCATCTGTCAGGGAATCTTGTATGACCTTAAGAAGTATAAGGAAGAGAATTGGTTGGAAGAGAGCTTTTAAGTCTGAATTTTGCTGTACTGGAACAAATACTTTCTTAAAACATCAATGTATCATAAAACTTTCAGTCAATTATGTGGCTGTAAAAATATAATCTGCTGAAGATATCTTTGTAAGATATATATATATATATATATGTACATGTATATTTGTAGAAATCTATCTCTTCCTTTATCATCCTAAAATATTCCACAATGAACCTAGTAATCTGTGTGAATACAGAATTTAGTGGTATGCAGGTTAGATTTTGTGGGCTTATTTTGGATGACAAATAGATGTAATTTATATAAGCTATTTTGTTCATACATTCATTCATTTATTTGGCTTGGCCCTCTACATCTAGGAACTTCTAAATTTTCCTAGATTCAATTTGTACCATGTTAGCAGAACAGACAAGGAATATGGCTCTTAAAAATTAAAAACTACATCAGTACTAAAATTGTTTTAGTGTTAATACCCTCAGATACTCTAACCTAACTCACCTCCAATGAGCAACTTCTCTATCCATATCAGCCACACACAAAGATGATCATACCCATGTTCTTTTCATTACCAACAAATATAACACCTCTGTGTTAAAGAATTCTGAAATCTCTTTATATAATCACAATCTATTAACTGTTCACCTCTCCTTCTGCCTTCTCTTACAGAACTCTACCTATACTATCCTAGACTTTCTGCTGATATCTAATCTTGCATCTCCAACTGCCTTTTGGACATCTCAAACTGGATGTCCAGTAGCTATCTTAAACTCAGTATGTCCAAAACTGAACTCACTTTTTTCTTCCTAAACCTTTCCCCTTCCTACTTCCCTATTACTATAAAGAACAACTCCATCCTCTTAGTCCCTCAGACTCACAATCTAGGAGTCATTCTGGATTCCTCACTATCTCTCACCCAACCATATCCAATCTGTTGCCAAGGCCTGTTGATTTCACCTCTACAGCATCTCTTATATTCCTCTCTCCTGACACTGTACACCCTAGTGCATACCCTCATCCCCTCACACCTGGTTAAACTCCGATTGGGTCAGCCTGCTTCAGGTCTCTCCCCACTCCAATCCACCCCCCATTCAGTCACTATAGTGATTTTTCTAAAGTACATGTCTGAAGATGTCACTCCCCTACTAAATAAACTCCAGTGATTTCCTGTTGCTTCTAGGAGCAGATACAAAATGCTCCATTTGACATTCAAAGCCTTCATAACCTAGTTACTGCCTACCTTTCCAGTCTTCTTATACCTTACTCACTGATATATACTCTTTGACCCAGTGACACTGGCCTCCAGGCTGTTCTCCAAATAAGAGACTCCATCTCTCAGCTCTAGGTATTTTCTCCAGCTGCCCCCATGTCTGGAATTCTCTCCCTTTTCTGCTCTGATTTCTGACTTCCCTGGCTTCCTTTAAATTCTAACTAAAACCTCATATTCTACAGAAAGCCTTTCCCAATCTCTCTTAATTCCAGAGCCTTACTCTCTTAATTATCTCGTATTTATCCTGTATATAGCTTGCTTTGTATACATTTGTTGGCAGCTGTCTCCCTTTAGACAGTAAGCTCCTTGAGGGTGGTGATTGTTTTTTGTATTCCCAGTGCCTAGCACACTGGCACATAGTAGGCACTTAATAAATGCTGATTGATTGAAGGAAAAGGGAAATAATTTTTCCCATTCATTCCAGGGATTTAGGTACTCATAACTGAGTGAGTAGTTGGGAAAACAACATCCTCTAGGATACAAACTCCTATTTGGGTCAGACAAGGCAAAATCTCTATTATAGTTGGACTAAAGTTTGGGAAGCTCCAATTATGCAGTATCTATATCTCTTTTTAAATCATCTGTTGCTCTCCTTGGTTGAAGCAGGAGTTCTTTTCTCACTCAGATTTCCTCAGCTTCCTCTCTGCAACCAGTGAAAAAGCTATATTCTTGTGGTCCTGCCTGCACTGGGCACCAATCTAAGCATCTTCTCCATTCAGCTTCCCTTCTTCCAAAGGTCTCTACCACCCTTTTGATGTAATCACATCACAGACACACAATCTCTTATGAATTGAAGTTTCAGTCCACTTGCTTGAAACTTAAAATTTCCTGGGAAATGTCATTTCTAGGTAGGTGGGCTTATGTATGCTGAGAAGTATATCCTTGGCTTTGTCTGACCCTATTCCATTAATTAATATGGAGTCTGACCTGTGCCTGAATAAGAATCCCTTCTTTGACATTCCTGATAGGTGACCATCTGGCCTTTGCCTGAGGAGCCTGAATGATAGGAAGCACACTTTTTCCTCAGGAAGTATATTCATTCATTGACTCCACAAGGTCAGGGTCACCCACTACATCCTGGGCCATCACCAGTCATCTTGACCTTTGTCTTGCCACTGGACTTTGATGCTCAGGAAGAAAGAATGAGGCTGATGACTTTGTACATCACTTAAATCCAATTATTGTGCAAATCAAGACACCACCCTCATGATGTCATTGTTCCTCTTTGATAACTAAGGAGGAACAATAACCACAAATAATAATTCTGATGAGGATGAAAAAGGGGAGCTTTCTAAAGAGACATGTGTGGCTACATAGGGAGGCCATCAAAAGAAGTTAGATTTTCTTAAGAGATATACAGAGATAATGAGATGAACAAGATACAAAGACAGGTACTGAGATAAATGCAAAGTGTGGCATAGTACTTTTAGAATATTGTGAGAAAGGCTAAAGCCAAGAAGAGAGTTTGAGACTAAAGTACTCAAAGGGGGTTTTGGTTTGTTAGTGTTTTTAGCTATGTTGATGGCAAGAGGAAGAAAGGACAACTAAATTCTTATCTTCTGTTTTCTCTCTCAAGAAGAATGATCCTTAGACTGAGAAGAATAGAAAAACAATGATTAAAGTAGAATTGAAACTCAGGATAAGTAGAAAATGAAAAGAAAGAGGTGTGGTTAGGTGGTGTGGTGAATAGAGCACCTGCCCTGGAGTCAGGAGGACCTGAGTTCAAATGTGACCTCATACACTTAACACTTACTAGTCATGTGATCTTGTGTAAGTCACTTAACCCTAACTGCCCTGCATTCCCCCCTCCAAAAAGAAAAAAAAATGACAAGAAAGCATCTAACTGGTTTTAATGAGTTCATGTCACCAAGACTAGAAGAGTCAGGGTACTCAAAGGATTGGCTGCTATCCGTGGTTTTTGAAAAACCATGAAAAGCTAGAAAGATGCTTTGGGTCAGGAACTAGGCAGATGTATAATTTTCTTTTTTGCTTTTTGGAGGGCAATTGGGGTTAAGCGACTTGCTGTAATGTAATGCCATGGAAAGGCAACTTCCCAAGGTTCAGAATACCAGCATAGGTGCTCTCCATTTTATTCAGTGACAAACCAAGAACAGAGAAGGTCAAAACATGACATCATTCCAAAATACAGCATTTACTAAGGATGATTAAATAATCTCCAAGGACTACCCCACCCCAGGACCTTCCAATCATTCAATCAATTACAAAGTCCCTGTTCTAAATACTTCTCCACCCCTAGGCTATACCTTCATTTAGTCCACCACAA
>NW_027186296.1:105771765-105828207 GCF_028583685.1 Petaurus breviceps papuanus
TTGTGGTGGACTAAATGAAGGTATAGCCTAGGGGTGGAGAAGTATTTGGAACAGAGACTTTGTAATTGATTGAATGATTGGAAAGTCCTGGGGTGGGGTAGGCCTTGGAGATGATTTAATCACACTTAGTAAATGCTGTATTTTGAATGATGTCATGTTTTGATCTTCTCTGTTCTGGGTTTGTTACTGAATAAAATAGAGAGCACCTATGCTGGTATTTTGAACCTGGGAAGTTGCCTTCTTTTGGCATTACATTACAACCCTATGCTACTCAACATGTTTAATCAATGACTTGAATCAAAATATAGATCATGACTGTTATTTATAGGATGTCCCAAAAATTTTGGCGCAGTTTTAAGTTATGTATTATTATATGTGTTAACTTCAAAGGTGGTATTATTATTCCCATTTCAGAGATGAGGAAACTGAAACAAAGAAGGATCATTGACTCACCCAAGATCCTGTAGCTGCTATCTGAGACAGAATTTAAACTCAGATCTTCCTAACTACAAATTCAATGCTCTGTCCACTGCACTACCCTAGGAAAGTATAAACTTCTTGAGGGCAGTTACTGTTTTCTTTCCAAGTTTGTATGCCCATCATCTAACACAATGCCTGTCATTTAATAGAGGCTTGTTGATTGACTGAGTTTTTGGAAGTTCAAGTGACTTGCCCATAATTATATAGCTAGTATCTGCCCCTGGATTCAAACCCCAAATACAAGTCCAAGACCACACTGCACTGCCTCTAATGAGCTTTGTTTTAAGGAATAAGGTGTTATTAGTCAAAGACTTGGTGAGGAGGGGAAGGCATTATATCTGAAGGGTGACCATGTATAATAAGAGTTAAACTTGTTCTGTTCAGTCCAGAGGGGGAAAAGTAGAAGCAATGGGTAAAAGATATTCACAAGCAGATTTTTGGCTAGAGAGGGAAGAAATTCTTAACAATACAAAGTGTATAAAAACAGAATAAGCTGTAATTGGGAGGTAGCATGTTTCCTATTCCTGGAGGTCTTCAAGTGGAGACTGAATAACTCACTTGTTGGCCACTTGTATTAGGGTTTCCTTTTCAAGCCCAGGAACATTAGCACTTACAGAAGTGTGAAGAGCAAAGTAAAGTACTTTGCAAGCAATTTCTCTGGCATGCTGGTGATATTGTGTGTGTGATTGCCAGCTAGTACATAAGTAGGATGGTCATAGTTTTGCTTCTCTTCAGCAGTTTGAACACCTGACAGGTGGTCCAGCCCAGGTAAGCCTTCAGAGGCTCAGGTATACTGTTTGGGAATTCTACAGAATCTCAGAATTAGAAGGGACCTCATGGACCACTTAATCTAATCTACACCTGGACAAGAATCCCTTGTATAAATTGCTCATAAATGATCCTTCTTCCTGATTCCCAAGGCAACCCATTGCACTTTTGAATAGTTCTAATTGTTAGGAAATTTTTCCTTTCATGGAGCCTAAATTGGCTTCATTGCAACTTCCTCCCATTACCTTAATTTTGCTCTTTTGGGCCAAAGGGACCAACTTTATTCCCTCTTCCAGGAAAAAAACTTTCAAATAGTTGAAGTCTGGTTATATCTCCTCTAAGTCTTCTCTTCTTTTTTTCCCACTTGATAGTATTTTATTTTTTTCCTTCCTTCTCTCTCCTTCGCCTCCCTTCTCCCCAAGACGTCAAGCAATTGGATATAGGCTATACATGTACAAACATATTAAACATATTTCCTCCTTAGTCATGTTGTGAAAGAAGAATCAGAACTAAAGGGAAAAACCACGAGAACAAAAAAAGAAAAAAGGAGAGAAAATAGTATGCTTCAATGTGCATTCAGACTCTATAGTTCTTTCTCTGGATGTGGATAGCATTTTCCATCATGAGTCTTTTGGAATTGTCTTAGATCACTGTATTGCTGAGAAGAGCTAAGTCTATCAAAGTTGGTCATTGAGCAATGTTTCTGTTTCTAGACCTCTCTTCTTAAACCTTCTCAATTCATTCAACTGGATTTAATTCTCAATTTGATGTGCATTTCACTGTAGTGACAGTTCAAGTTTTCCAGTTGCTTAAGAACCAATAAATTGGTATATTATTGAGTGTCAATAAGCATTTATTAAGTGTCTACTATATGCCAGACACTGTGTTAAGTACTGGGGATTTTAAGATGTCTACTGAACATCCCATTCAAAATGTCTGATAGTCAGTTGGACATGTGAAACTGAAGGCCAGTAGAGAGATTAGGACTGGATAAGTAGATTTGAGAATCATGGAGATGCATGAAGATAAGTTAATCAATAGGAGCTGATGAGATCACCAAGTAAAATAGTATTAAAGGAGAAGAAAAAAAAAAACCAGGACAGAACCCTGTAGGACTGTGGTTCGTGGACATGACTAAATTGAAGATACAACAAAGGAGACTGAGAAGAAGTGGTCAGATAGGTAGGAGAAGAACCAGGAGACACTAGTGTCCCCCAAACCTAGAGTGAAGTAAGTATCAAGGAGAAGAAGGTGATCAACAGTGTCAGAGAATGGAGAGAGATCAAGAAGGAAGATGACTGAGAAAAGGCCATTGGATTTTGGCAATTAAGGGATCCTTGGTTGAACTTTAGAAAAGGAAGACAGAGCCAGCATGGCTTCATCTGCAGGTCATGTTAGGCTAATGCTATTTTTTTTCATCTTAAAGTGCAAGATAAATGTTGTCTATTTATGAGGGGAGCTATTTTCCTGGGTTTAATTGTAACTGCTGTGGAGGAGCCATTTGGTGAATGATAAATAATAGGGAACTCTGGAGTCAATGACTTTGCCATCTTAGAATTTTTAATAGAAAAGGAAAGGGAGTGAGAGAGATGACATACATAGCCTGGAACATACCATAACTACCAGCTGAGTGTATTTTATTATTTAACTTTCATTTTGTTTTATTTCAATTAAGTACTTCTTTTCTGTCCTTCACACTTCTTTCTCCTCAATTAAAAAAGGGAAAAATCAAACCCTTACAACAAATTTACATAGTCAAACAAAACAGATTCCCACACTGACTCTACCAAAAAATGAAAAGTTAAGTGACAACTCATGGTCACATATATTAAGAGTCACAGAATCAAGATTTAGACCCAGGTCCTCTTCTTTCTAAAACCAAGTGCTCTTCCCCCCACACCATCCTGCCACACTAATCTTTCTTAAGGTCATAGACTCACAGGATTTAGAGCTGGAAAGAAATATAGGGAACGTCTATTAAAATTTAACCAAAAGCCCAAATGAGCTATTAATGTTTTAAATGGAGGCAGCTCCAAGTTAATTGAGGCAAGACATGAAAACTTTTCCCAGGCTCAAAGTCCTTTTTGTTGTTATTTTTGTAAAGTCCTCAGAAGAATAATTACAAGCATTCACCAGAGAGCCATGTACCTCAGTCACAGGAGAAAGACAGTTACTGTAGAACTACCCAGAAATGAGCCAGCTTTGAAAGGAAACAAGGGGGAAAATGTTCACAGAAACAGCTTGTGATTGAAGCCAACTCCACCCCCATCTAGGGGAGATGCTGACCTCATCCCCAGCAACATCTCCATGACTAATTGCTGACAATTAGGCTGAGCCTCCTTCCAGATATTCTTTTCCATGAAGGGAGCAACAGAAAACCTTCCCCTGTGGCCAAGTCCCAATGCATTTAGGAGGGCTTGTAGGACTTGTTAATTACACGATTCACTTTCACAAAAGGCAAAAATTACACATGTGGTCATTTGCTCATCCCTATTTTGCTCTCCTTTGTATCAGAAGTAGGTACAATCAGCAGATGGCTTCTTTCCAGCTTGAATGAGAAGAGATCATCTACCATTTCTTCTAAAAGACTTCTTATCTTTACAACCCTTTAGTGATCCTGCTGTTTGGAGAGAAGCAACTTTATAAGGTTCTTCTAGAGGCAGACTCATGGAATCTCAGAGTTGTAAGGCATCTAATAGATCACCTAGTCTATACACATGTAAGCAGGAATCTTAAGATCAAGGATTTAGAGCTAGAACAGACCTTAGATCATCAAGTCCAGTTCCTATATTTTATAGACAAGGAAACTGAGGCTCAGAGAGGAAAAGTGACCCACTATATCCTGACCGTCCTTCTCAATCCATCCCATCATCCAACCTGACCATCTCACTGTCTGCTCCATGTTATTCCCACCTGGAATAGCACCCATCCAGACTGATACTCCAGAGACCATGCCCCTTTCCATGGAAATCCTCTCAGCTCTGGAATTACTTTAGGACTGAGGTATTCTGATTGATGAGCCAGTACCAGACCATGCTTCATGTGCCACCCAGACTACCACACAAGGCAAATTGATATCTGCCCTGCCACCATGTGCTTAACACCCTAAGTGCCCTACTCCCCTGAGCTCCCCACTACTTTGTACCTCTTGCTTTAACAGTAATGGAATCAATACCATGAGTACTATCAAAGAGGGAATGAAGAAGGACTCATGAAAGAAAATGCTATCTATATTCAGATAAGGAATGGATGGGAATGTAGAACAAAGTACATTTTTTCACGTATTTTACTCTTTCTTGATTTTTAAAAATGTTTCCTCTGTTTCTTCTTCCGCAGCCATGATGATGGCATATGTATAAATTATGTCAAACTGCCTACTGTTTGCAGAAGTGGGGAGGGAAGCAAAGGAGAAAATTTTGGAACTCAAAATCTTACGAAAATGAATGCTAAAAATTTTCTTGATTTGTAATTGTGGGGAAAAAATAAAATTCTATTTAATGAAAAAAAGGGCATGAAAGTCAACTGCCCCATGACTTTACTCATTATTCCTATTATCTCCCAGAACAAAACTCCCTTCCCTAGCCATGTCTTTCCTATATGTGTTATTTCCAACTATTAGAATATAAATTCCTTAAGAGCAAAGACTGTCTTATTTCTGTGTCTGAATAGCCAACACCTAGCATAGTTTTTGGCATATAGTAGGTGCTTAATAAATGCCTTTTCATTAATTCCTTGTCCAACGTTGTATAGGTAGCAAGTAGTAGAGTTAGAATTCAAAGCCACATCTTCTGACTCCAAATGTAGTGCTCTTTCTACTACCCTGAAGACTCTCAGAGAGAGGGAGAAGAAGACGGAGAGGGAGAGAGAGACTAGCTGATGTCTAAGGCCCATTCTGGCTCTAAATCAATGATTCTTGCCTGATCATGAGCTATTTGAGAGATTTTGTGTTTTTAGGGTAAAAGAACTGTTGAAAAGGGTGGGAGAGATGTTAGCCGTACCCCTGAGAACACAGCAGCACATGTATTTTGTGAAAGTGAGAGGTATGACTATGAAACACTGGGTGCTATTTGTTAATGCTTCTGAGAAAGGACTTTCCGAGTCATCAGATGACAGCATATTGAAGGCAAAGGGAGTTTTACAGAACATTTAGTCCTGATTTCACAGGAACGACTACAGGTCTGGCATCCAGCAGCAAGAACGTGTGTCATTCCCTTCACAAAGTTCACAACCACTCTACAGGTCAGTGGATGGTCTCCAGGCTTCAGTGACTCCCCATTGCTTGCAGAATAAAACACATACTCCTCATTTAGCACTTAAAATACCTCACGATCTGGCTCTAGTCTATCTTTCTAGGCTGATTATACCTTATTTCTCATTACACATTCTATATTCCAGACAAACTGACCTCCTTGTTTTTCTGACTAAGACATTCCTTCTCCCAATTCTTTCCCTTTATCCACTGGAAGGCTCCTCATCTCACCTCCACCTTTTGGAACCCCCACCTCTCTTTAAAAGGCCTGACTCAGTGTCACCTCTTTCAAGAGCCTTTTCTAGATTCCCCAGGGTATAAGTACCTCCCCACTCCACCCCCCAGAAAATTATTGTGTATTTATTTTGCACAAATAGTATTTACTTATCAGTGACTGTATGGGATCTCCCCAGTAAATTAAGATCCTTGAGGACAGGGACAGTCTCACCTTTACAGTTGTGTCCTCAGCAACTAACACAGTGCCCCCCAAATAGTAAGTATTTAATAAATGCTTATTGAATGATTGATCGGTACACAAGAGGAAACTGTGACCCAGAGAAACTGCACCCACACTGTGGGTGTGTGTATCAAAGCAACCTTGTCCTCAGAAAACCTCTGTATATAAGTTTTATAAGAAACCATATACAGCAGAGAGGAAGAGGCTTGTGAAAGGAGAGGCCACTGGGAAATTGCCCTCAGCAAACTTAAGTACATAAAGTGTTTATTTCTATTTCTTATGGGGCAAGACTCATATGCTGGACTCATTTCCTCATCTGTGAAATGGGGATAATAACACTTAGGTTATGTGCCTCTAAGAGTTGTGAAAAAATGACTTCCTATATAAATAGGCATTATTGTTTTTGTTATAACTAGGATTGTTATCATCATCATTATTATTATTTTAAAGCAATTGGGGTTAAGTAACTTGCTCAAGGTTACACGGCCAGTTATTATTTCTGGGTGGGTGCTAAGTGTCTGAGCCCGGGATTCGATCTCTAGGTCATCCTGCCACTGGAGCCGGTGCTCTTACTCACTGTGCTACCTGGCCGCCCCTTATCATTATTATTATTGACAATAACACTAGTAGAGGGTTAAATTAATATTATTCAGTGGTTTGACAGAGTAAGAAACCCTTGGGGAAACTGTTGGTTGTACCAAAAGTAAAATATTCCATGTAATCTAAATATTATATTTTTGCCCATTCAACACACACACACACACACATACACACAACACTAGCTCCTCTTCAAATTCCCCTATTTCTCAGTCTATTAACATTTATTAAGCACCTGACATTGCTAAGTGTTGAGGATATAAAGAGGCAAAAGATAGCCTCTGTCATAATTTTCCCTATAACATTATTATGCTCCCTGCCTGGTACACAGTAAGCACTTAATGAATGCTTGATGACTGAATGACCTCAGCCCCAAGCCTTGTAGTTACTAATGATTTCTCCCCCTTTCCCAAATCCAGTTTACTCACCAAATCCTGTCTATTTTTCTTTCAAAACATCTCCTGCAGATGATTCCTCCTTTACATCCCCATTGCTATCACCGTCTTCCAAGATTTCACCACTTGATGCTTGGACTAGTCAACAGTAGAACTTCAGACTCTCAGTCTCCAATCTCTCCTCATTCTGATCTATTCTTTACATCTCTGCCAGATCAATTTCCCCAAAATATACTTTTCATAGTACTTCACTATGTAAATGCCTCCCAGGCTTCCTATTGTTTATAGAATAACACCTTAATTCCTTTATATGGCATTCAAGGTTCTATACAACCTGGCCCAAACCTACATCCCCAACCTTAGCTCCCACAATGCCTCTTTGGAATTTTTTTCCCAGCCAAACTATGTACCCCTCAGTCTTTTCTTCTTTCATTCTCCTCCATTCATTTTCCTGGCCTGGAATTGGTGAAACTTGTGAATTCTTATATAGCATATCTGTTGTCCTTCTGAAGTTACAGAACTCCTTGACTATGCATACTTTCCTAATCAAATTTATTCAACAAACATGAGACCCCTTTACTAATGCACTATAAGCAGCCAACCAGCCAAACCCACTTAATCTTATTCCAGTTTTCATTGGGCTATGCATTATTTGTGCAATAATAGTAGTAAATGAATAAATATACTTTCAGCACCACACACAAATGCCATTTTGGAGTTGTAAGGTACATAGAGATCATTTAAGCCCAACCCCTCCATTTAAAAATAATATTTCATTTTCTTCAGTTAATGAAATTCTATTTTCTTTCCCCTATTTTTCACCCTCCCCCTTAAAAAACCTTCAAAACAAATATACATAGTCAAACAAAACAAACTCCTGCGATGGTCATGTCCAAAATATCTGTCTCACATTCTACCCTGAGACTATTCCTTGTCGGGAGGGTCGCGTTTCATCATGGGTCTTTTGGAATCAGTGATTGGTCACTGCATTAGTTAGAGTTCTTAAGATTTTTAAAGTTATTTGTCTTTACAATGTTGTTGTTATGTATAAATTATTTTTTTCCTGGTTCTGCTCATTTCCTTCACAAGTTCATACCAATATTCCCAGGCTTTATCAACATTACTTCATATAAGTATTCCTAGGTTTCACTGAAACCATCATTTCATCATTTCTTATAGTACAATAATTCCTTTATGTTTCTGTGGCATAATTTGCTCAGCCTTTTTCCGGTTGATCACCATCCCCTTAGTTTCCATAGGCCTAGTAGTGGCATTGCTAGGTCAAAGGGCATGTGTAGTTTGGTAATTTGGGAGAGGGGATAACAGTTCCAAATTACTTTCCAGAATGGCTGGACCAATTTACAGATTCACTAACAGTACATTAATGATCCTGTTTTGTTATACATTTGTCATTTTCATTTTTCATCAACTTTGCCAATTTAGTGGGTGTAAAGTAGAATCTCAAAGCTGCCTTACTATGAAATTTCTAATTATTAGTGATTTGGAGCATCTGGCTATTGATAACTTGGATTGCTTTCTTAAACAACTTCCTTTTAATATCCGTTGCCTATCAATTGGGAAATGACTCTTATCCTTATCAATTTGAAACTATTCTCTCTCTCTCTCTTTATATATGTGTGTGTGTGTGTATGTGTGTTTGAAATGAGACATTTATCAGAGAAACTTGATGCAAATACTTTTCCTTTCAGTATGCTTCCCTTCTAATTTTCAATGCATTTTGATCACGAACTTATCTTTTCTCCAAGAATCTGAAAGATAATTTCTTCCTTGCTCTTATAATATGTTCATGTTATCCTTTATGTATGAGAGCTGTACCCACTTGGAACTTATCTTCATATATGGTATGAGATGTTTGTCTAAATCTAATTTCTGCCACACTGCTTTCTAGTTTCCCAATAGATTTTGCCCAATGGTGAATCTTTGTCAATCCTTTAATTTTGCAGATGAGGCCAAGGGACTTGACGAGCCTTGGCCCAAAATCACACTTCAAGTTAGTATCACAGCCAGAAGTTGACCGTAGGTCTCTCACTGCCCATGCTGATGACCTTCATAGTACTCTGTACAGAATTCCTATTTCTGACAGTATGGTGCTTGGTTTAGGGCCTATTTTAACTTTGATAAATTAAGGACCAAAAAGAGATGGTATGATTTATTTTGAAATGGACATGACACTTCAGTGGCATATGGATGTAATGGGAATGCAAATTTGGAAGATCTTCCCTGCCCCTAGGCTAAAATGCACCTGAAGCCTGGGGAGGGAGGCTTGTTTTTCAGTAGATACTTCTTGATTGGCCAGTGAGTCAATAAGGTTGTTACATTCTCTGAGCCAGGAGAAGGCTATATAAGCCCTGATGTGTAGCTTTGTTTTGGGACTCACTTTGAGAAGTGTTCTGTGATTTGATCTGAATTCTGGGAAGCCGTTGTTGAGAGTCCCCCAGCTTTGAAAAACCCAGAATGTGGAAACCCAGATGTTGACTGGGTATGGATGTAATGGTTGGACAGTTTGGAAATCTGTCTACTTGATGTTTCTGTCTTGATAATTATGCCTGTATACTTTAAGGTTCAGGGTGCTGACCTTTTCTCCTGAACAAGGTAAACGATATATGTCTGACTGATTAAAGTAAGCTTGTTAACCCATTTTGAGTTGCTTTCCTTTAACAAAGCAGATCCAAGAACCTGTGGTAGCTGCAAACCCTGAGGACGCTTGGGGTGCTTGCTGCTGCAATGGATTAAAGTGTGAGACTTGAAAACAGAAGGACTGGGATTCAAATCCTTGCTTATTTTACACCAGAGGTTAAGACCTTTTGGGATCATGGACCCCTTTTGCAATCAGTCTGGTGAAGCCTGTGGACCCCTTTTCAGAATTGTATTTTTAAATACAGAAAATACATAGCATTACAAAGAAAATGAATTGTATTGAAATAGTTATCAAATAATTTTTTTTTAAAGCCCATGAACCCAGGTCACAAAGCCCTTGTTTAGACACTCACTAGCTGTTGGCATCATGAATGAGTCACTCAAATTCTCTGAGCCTTTGTTTCTTAATCCATAAAACGGGGTAAGAGTAGCTTCACAGAGCCACTGTAAGGCCCAAATAAGGTCATGTATATGAAGTGTTTTGGAAATTTCAAAGTGCTATATAAGTGTTGATCATTATAATCATTACTGTTATTATTATTGATATTAATTAGCTTCATTGACTTTCCTGACTTCAGCTCTGACTTTCTCAGGACTGACAGTGAGCTTTTCCTCATTTTTACTTGTTCTACCCACAAAAGGAACAAGTCAGGGAACCCTGAAAGAAAATAACACTAAGAAACAAAGAGGACAAAACCATCTCAGCATATGGCTATAAAGCATGAAAATCACCCAAACCAAATTACCAAATTACTTTCAAGGACCTGAGGCCAGTTTTCTCTGCAATTGGGTGAAAAGGTAGGTGGAAAAGGAAGGTAGGACCTTTCATCCCATCTCTTTTTCTGCATGAACTCAGGCCTAGTCACAGTTTTGACTGAGTGTAGGGCCCAATTATAAAGGGGCTAAGCCTGGATGTGCCCAGCTACTTGTAGCTGTATTTAACCCCCCACACAGAACTCACACTTCAAATGGCTGATACATAGATGTACTTTCTCTTAGCTGCCCTGCAGTTCAGACCTGATTGCCAGCAGTTAAGCAAATCTCTGAAGTACCTACAAAGAGTTCAAGAGAAAGATGGAGGGAGACTTTTTTCTTCTCCGTGCTGAGGATTGTTGCTGGTCTAACACGTCGGAGTTCCCAGAGATAGACATGTGTATAACCACAGAAAAAAAAACCCAACAATGTGCAAAGTTAATTAATAAGCAATACCCATCAGTTCCCCCAAATTACTAATTCATATCCCATAATAAATAACCTTTGTTTTAGGCACCAAGAAAAGACAGAATATGCATCAACTGTACTCGGCCCAGTTTAGTTTCCCTGGGATACTTCTAATACTCAATAGTCACTCAGAGATCACAGCACTCCTGCCTAGATCACACAGAACTACCCTCTTCTAAAGATAAGGGAGGCATTATGGTGTAATCGAAAGAGCACTGAATTTAGAATCAGAAACTGGCTTGGAATCCCTGGTTTCACTACTTGCTAGCAGTATGTCTTTGACCAGGTCACTTAAACTTTCTGGGCCTCTATTTCCTTACCTGTAAAATGAGGGAGTTGGACTAGGTGATTTATAATATTCCTTCAAGTTCAAGGGTCTATGATTGTCGGATCATAGATTTAGAGATAGCAAAGATATTAAAGGCCAACCCATCAAATTTCCTTATTTTATAGATAAGGAAATCGAGACAGAGAAAGATTAAGCCTCTTCTAGTTTGCCCTTATTGTTCATTTTAACCTGATTTTACCCATATGAAAATGATGGCGGTCATGAAGCTATGGGAAAGCACATTAGGTGTGATTGGCCCCACTTCAATCTTTATCCCATCCCCAACCTCTGCCCAAGACAACCTTGAATAAAATCATGCCTTAGCTGTCCTTTCTAGTTCTCTTCTCATATTTACTTCTCTCTATACTCCGAAGCTTTCACATAAATGCAAAAGGTTGTTCAATCATTTCAGTCATGTCCAACTTTCTGTGATCCCATTTGGAGTTTTCTTAGCAAAGATACTAGAATGATTTGTCATTTCCTTTCCAGCTCATTTTACAGATGAAGAAACCAGGGTTGAGTGACTCGCCCAGGGTCACATAGCTAGTGTCTGAGGTCAAATTTGAATTCAAGTCTTCCTGATTCAAGACCACCTAGCTGCCCCCAAATGCAAAGTGTTACAGTTTTGTCTTGACCTTAGACAGTCATATAATCATTGGACATCAGAACTAGAAGGGACTTTAGAGATCATCTAGCCCACCCTCTTCCCCACCGACCCTTTAGCCCCATTTCCAGATGAGGAAATAAAAACTGAGGACCTTTAGTGTACATCAGGGATCATGTGGGCAGTGTATATCATTAGCACTGGTCTTTCAAATCAGACCCAGTGCTCTATTGAATCATCCAGAGAAGAAAGGGCTCTGATCAGTGCCGGTAAAAATGGGTGCTTAATAATTCTCTGGCCCAGTTCCTATCCTGGATGATTCTATTCACATCGGATGTGAAATTGTCTCACTCCATCAGGAAGTGGAATAAAACAACTGACTCATGTTTCACACTTTCATTTTTGCCAAATAGATGATAATGTCTTAGTTACACAGATGTGGGTTAGATTTAGATCTACATATGGATCTAATTGACTTCACTAGAAAATTAAAATCCAGCAGAGAAGGGCATTGTTGGTGATATTCTTTTGTCCTAGAGACAATGTTATTCCTCATAACTCAAAGGTTTTGCTATACAAACATTCCTCATTACGAAAATCTGTTTTCATCCTGGGCTAGGTGTGAGAGCTCAGTCCCATACCTATCTTGGAGAAGACATTAACTCCTGAATATACTTTGAACTAGGGAAGATCTTGGGATAAAGGCTGGTCTTCTAGGCCCAGAATCACCCTGGGTGATATATGGCAAATTGGAATGACTGCCCAGAGCCTTGAACTTTAAGAGGAAGAATCTGAGTCCTAGCATGGTGACTTATCAATAGTATGACCTTGAGTATATCACTTAGTCTCTGGAACTCTATTTCCTTATCTTTAAAATAGAGACAAGGGGTAGTAACACTGTGGTATAGTAGAAAGATCACTGGATTTGAATCTGGTCAGAATATTTGAGTTCAAACCCAAAAACTCAGGTTCAAATCCTGGCCTCATCACTTATAGGCTTGTGGCCATGATTAATGACTTAATGTCTTTGAGATGCTATATTTTGTATTATCTAACTCAAAGGACTGCTGTGTGAAAAATGCTTTGCAAGCTTTACAGAGCTATATAAAAAATATGAATTGTCATTGTAAGGAGTGCTACTGAGGGAGCTCAGCTGTGATTGTGAGTTAAAGTAGAATGATGAGGTAGGCATCTTCAGTCTGGCATCCAGCTGCTAAGCTAGAATCCATGCTGAGTCCTATTGCTGAGCCCTTTGGAGTTGTTGTAGCATCTGGGGATAGTGAAGACAAGCCTCCATCAACATAAGCTATCTGAATGCCACAGTTCTGAGCCCCTAGTGGTCTACACTGGAAAGGAGAGCACCATTCAGGGTGTTTAGATTGAGGGAATTGAGTGTACATGGGTCTATGCCATAGAAATGGCATGAACACCTGCAGGAATTGTTATAGAGAGAAATCTTTGTCAGGTACTAGTTTGATTAAATGGCCTCTGAGGTCTTTTCTAGCTTTTAGAAGACTGGTAGGTGGTATAGTAGACAGAGCTCTAGACCCAGAGTCAAGAAGACCTGAGTTCAAATCTGACCTCAGACACTTACTAGTTATGTTAATGTATAAAATAAGACGCCTTCCTCCCAGGGTTGTGGTGAGGATAAAATGAGATAATGCTTGTAAAGAACTTTGTAAACCTTAAAACACTGTATAAATGTTAGCTAGTATTATTGTTATTATTATTATTATCATTATTAGCCACCCACTATTGTTATTATTTTGGGTAGGGCCCTAAGACCTTTTCCAGCTCCCATGTCCTAGAATCTCCTCCAGATCAAATTAATCTATGATTATACTAGGCTTCCCATAAATGCTTGCTGAATGAATCTACCTTGGACAGCTGCAATGACTAATTTTCAATCCTATGTGACCTCTCCACTACCATTTTTCTTCACCAGGTTCAAGAGCATTTATTTCATTGGACCACTAGATGGCACTTCTTCGCCTGTTTTCATAATATAGTTTGGCTCAAAAACAAATGTCTAGTTGGCTGCCAGGGTCCCTTTGGGGAGCACTGGCAGAACTCAGAAATGGATGATTGATGAAAATCTTTTTATACAAAACATGTCCAGAGAACTACCAGAGCAATAAATACCCTAACAAAACTCTTATAGATTAAACAGGAATTCTTAGATCTATCCTAAGATGACCAGTTCTTAATTAGGTATCTCTAAAGAAAATTCAAATCTGTTTTTACAGGCCTGATATTTATTTTTTTAACCCTCCTGTCCTTGCTGCCTCTCTTAAAAATCAGGTCTTTTTCTTCCAAGCTTTGTCTTAAAGATAGTCTTGCTTTGGTCACACTGGAATGATTTTTTCAGCCATCAGGGCCCGCTCTCAGATAAGTTCTTTTTTTTTTTTTTAAGCAATCGGGGTTAAGTAACTTGCTCAAGGTTACACGGCCAGTTATTTCTGGGTGTGGTGCTGAGTGTCTGAGCCTGGGATTCGATCTCCAGGTCGTCCCAACACTGGAGCCGGTGCTCTTACTCGCTGAGCCACCTGGCCGCCCCGCTCAGATAAGTTCTACATCAAATACAGGGAGAACTTGGCTTCTCTTAGCTATTGGCCAAAAGAAACCTTGTCTTTTTTTTTCACCATGCTTGCTACCTTACAAGAAGACTAAACTTTTGGGGGGCAGAGTCAAGATGGCGGAATAGAAGCAGGACCTCTGAGGGGCTCCAGCTTCCAGCTTCCCCAATCCATGTAAAAGGGGACTCTAAACAAACTTTGGAGCTGCAGAACCCACAAAATGACACAGAGAAGCTAACCTCCCACTGAGGACAGCCTGGCAGGCCGGTAGGAATCTGCTAGCGCAGCACTCTGGGAGCCAAGCCCAGGCCCGTATTAGACGGAGGTTTTAGCCCCAAGATGGGCCAGACCAGCCACCAGCTGGAGGAACTCCAGATCACCAGCAGCTGTGGCCATTTACAGATTCATCAACACATAGAAGCGAAGGACAAAGTGAAAGGTCAGTGCAGTGTGGACTTTGGGACTAGTAGTTGGGAGTGCATCAGCTTTTGCCCCCAGGGCAAGAAGCCTCTGAGACACTGCTCTGACACCACGTTGCAGCTTCAGCTTTTGACCTGCTGAGTGTAGGGGGACCAAGCAACCTGTCTGAGGGGTAATCGCTCTTGCTTTAACCTGCTTGGATCTGGATTGCGGTCTATAGTGGAGGTCCTGGGGTGCATGACCAGCTTGCCAGAGCATGTGGAGGCCTCAGAGAGGGGATCCAACTAATACCTCTGGCAGCTGAGAAAACCCCAGTATTGGGAACGAAATCTCCCCTGTCTGGTAGCAGAGTCCTACTGTGGCAAAAAGCCCAAAAGTCAAGTGTCTGAGGGGAGACATGACCAGACAAAGGAAACAAAACAAACAGAAGATCCCAACATCAGACTCCTATTTTGGGGACAAAAAGGATCAAAGCATGGAACTGGAGGAAGACAGTGAAGTCCGAACTCCTGCACCAAAAGCTTCAAAGGAAAATACGAGCTGGTTACAGGCCATAGAGGACCTTAAGAAGCAGATAAGAGAAGTGGAGAAAAAATTGGGAAGAGAAATGAGAGCGATGCAAGAAAATTACAAACTGAGAGTCAACAGCCTGACTGAGGAAAATCATACCTTAAAAAACAGACTGACTCAAATGGCAAGAGGCTCAAAAAGGCAATGAGGAGAGGAATGCCTTGAAAAGCCGAATTTGCCAGATGGAAAAAGAATCTCAAAAGTTCAATGAGGAGAAATCATTCCCTTGGATTTAGATTGGAGCAAAGGGAAGCTAGTGACTTTAAGAGAAATCAAGATGATGTTAAACAGATCCAAACAAATGAAAGAATAGAAGGCAATGTGAAATATCTCGTGGGAAAAACCACTGACCTGGAAAATAGATCCAGGAGAGATAATTTAAAAATTATTGTACTACCTGAAAGCCATGATCAGGGGAAGGATCTAGAAATCATCCTCCAAGAAATTCTCAAGGAAAATTTCCCTGATGTTTTAGAACCAGAAGGCAAAATAGAGGTTGAAAGAATCCACCAATCACCTCCTGAAAAAGATCCCAAAAAGAAAACTGCTAGGAATATTATAGCCAGGTCCTGGAATTCCCAGGTCAAGGAGAGAATATTATGAGCAGCCAGGAAGAAACAATTTGAATATTGTGGAAACACAATCAGGATAACCCAGGATCTGGCAGCTTCTACACTGAGGGATTGAAGGGCCTGGAATAGGATATTCCAGAGGGCAGCGGAGCTGGGATTAAAACCAAGAATCACCTACCCAGCAAAACTGAGAATCATCTTTCAGGGGAAAATATGGTCATTCAGTGGAATAGAGGACTTTCAAGCATTCTTAATGAAAAAAAACCAGAGTTGAATAGAAAATTTGACATCCATATACAAGAAGCAAGAGAGGGCAAAGAAATCATAAGCCAGTGATCAAAGTTGAACTATTAACATCCCTACATGGAAAAACGATAATTGTAATTGATGAAACTTTTTTCAGTATGAAAATGGTTGAAGGAAATATATATATATATATAGTCTATATCGGAGGGCATACAGGCGTATGAATACATATGTGAATTTGTGTATATATGTTCACAGGTATACATAGATAGAAGGCATAGGACCACTTTAATAGGAAGGGATGATACTTAAAAGGGGAAATTAAGAGGTGAGAGAGAAATATAATGAGAGGAGATGGAGAGAGACAGAATGGGGTAAACTATCTCATAAAGAAGAGGCAAGGGAAAAGTATTACAATGGAGGGGAAGAATAGGAAGGCAAAAGGGAATGGATCAACCTTATTCTCATTGAGTTTGGCTCAGGGAGGGAATGACATACACACTAAATAGGGTATCTCACCCTACAGGAGAGTGGTGGAAAGGGGATGAGAGGTGGGATGATGAAAAGGAGGGTGGGCTGGCGGGGAGGGAAGTTGGAAGCACTCACTTTTGAAAAGGGACGGGATCAAAGTAGAGACTGGAACAAGTAGGTGGTGGGATAGGAGGGAGGGAAATATAGTCAGTCTTTTAAAATGTATCTACTCTGTCAATGTTTTGCATTAGCTACACATGTACAATCTATACTGAACTGCTTATATTCCCAGTAAGGGTGGAAGGGAATGAATCTGGAATTCAAAGTTTTAAAATCAAATGTTTAAAATTATATATATATATATATATATATATATATATATATGTATATATATATACTATTATTAATACTATCTTACATGTAATTGGGAAAGAAGATATACAGGCACTGGGGCATAGAGATCCACCACACCCTACTGGAAAAGTCTAAGGGGGTATGGGAGAAGATATGGGAGAGAGCAGATTGGAGGGGGGGATATCTTGTGGGACTGCTATTCTGGGGTGGTGGGTAGGGGAAAAACGGGGAGAAAGTTTGTAACTCAAAATTGGGCAGAAATTAATGATGTAAATCAGAAGTTAATAAAGCATTTGAAAAATGAAAATAAAAAGACTAAACTTTCTCATTTTGCCTTTTTCTGACTCTTTCCTAAATAGAAACAAGATGACCACTCCTAGCTCTTTTCTGTCAACTCATTGAAAGAGTAACACAAACCAGTAACTTGCTGCAATTCAGACTTATCTAGTACTAACTTTCCCTTATCCAAGAAACAGATCTAGGAATAATAGATGGCAAAGAGGAAGGTTTAAGCTTGATGCAAGGAAAAGTTTTCTGACAATTAGATTCCTCCAAAAGCAAAATGGCTTAGGAAGTGGGTAGTTGTCCCCTCATTGAACTTTATGTAAAGACTGAGTGACCACTTGCCAAGTATACTGTAGTGGGGGTTCCTATTCAGGGGTAGGTAAGACTAGATTGGCACTGAGGCCCTTCCACCTCTGAAAAGCTGTCATCTAGGATTGTTTGCTTCATTTCCTATTGCTTTAGATCGCCAAGGAAAGGAGACTGCTTGAATAATTTCCTGAACACATCACATCATTTGGTACCTTTAAGTCAACCTTCAGACTTGCCAAAATAACGTCTGTAGTACACAGATCTGACCAGGTTACTCCCTGTTTAAAGTCTTTCAGTGGTTTCTTGTTGCATACAGGACAAAATACAAATTCTTTAGCCTACCATTTAAACCCTCCACAATCTACTTTCAACCTACTTTTTCTCAGCTATTGTTATATTTTTTCCTTTCAGATAGTTTATATTTCAGCCCAACTGAGTGGACTGCTGGCTATTCCCTAAAACTGACATGCTACCTGAGGTCTTCATGTTCGTATTACCTGTGCCTAGTGGGCACTAATTTCACCTCCATATTTCAGAATCAATCCCTTCTTTTCCTTCAAGGCTAAACTCAGATGACATCTTAATAAAGTCTCCCTATATTCTCCCATGGGATCTAGGTGGTGCAATGGATAGATCACTAGACCAGGAGTCAGGAAGACCTGAGTTCAAATCTGGCCTAAGATACTTGTATGATCCTGGAAAGGGACATGCAAGAAAACCCCAGATGGGATCATGAAGAGTTGGACATGATTGAAACACTAAACAGCAACAAAATTATTCCCCCAGCCAAACATAGTATTGGAATTTCAAATTTCCTAAAACAATCTGTCCAATTTCCCCTTTGCTGCTTCTATCATACCCCACCATGCACCCTACTTACCTGTGATTTCCCATTCCCTTGAACTCCTTTTGGATAGGGATGGTGTTATATTTTTCAATCCTAGATTCCCAAACATCTAACATAGTACCTTGAATAAAGAAGGTGCTTACGTATTTGTTTTAATGAATGAGTGAATAAATTAATGAATAATATTCCCTAGTAACCAAAAATTATCAATTTAGTTCTAAGGCTATTAAAGACTACTCAAGCCAGATATAGCAGATCCTCTAGCCCATAACCATCTTAAGCACTAGAGTGAAGTGGCAAAATGCTATTTACCCCATACATTTGCTATCTGTGTTTAATTCATTGATAGTCCCAGATGTCCTCACAGTCCCCATCACTAGCTAGGAGCAAACCAATCTAATGTAGCAGAAGAGGCAAGGAAGATATCCTAAGCTATCTCCATGGTTACTTTGGACATTTTGTACTTTTCAGCATCGGACTTTTCAGTGGGAGAATAGATGTGTTTAAACTAGAAATTTCATTAAATAAAGAGCTCAGCAAGAAGCTATTTATTTATTATTATAATTATGGTCCATAATAAGCACAAAATAAATTAAAGCACATGTTTAATTTTGTGTAATAATTGACTTCTCTACTGAAATATGGAAAAAAAAAACAGGATGTATTTGTTGTCGGAGGACATAGGCTTGAATCCAGGCTATATAATTTACTATCTCCGGGTCCTTAGACAAGTCACTTCCTCTCCTGTGCCTCAGTTTCCTCAGATATATGTCCACAGAATCCCACGAAGATTATTTCCTAAGATGTGGCTTGGTTGTACTCTGCTTCAGGAGGATTGCCCATGTGAATGAAACCCTGTGTCTTTTGAAGCACTTCTGCCATAGATACCGTGTTTCCCCGATAATAAGACACTGTCTTATTATTTTTTTTTTGGACAGAAAAACACCAGAGGGCTTATTTTCAGGGGAGGGCTTATTTTAATGAACATTGACAGCAATTTTAATAAACAGGTAAATGTGAACAAAAAAATGTACCTTTATTCAATAATGAATTCAATAAAGAACAGGATGACGCGCTCACTGCTGCAGCTCTGATTGGATGCAGCTCAGAGCGTGGCGTGCGTTTCACCTGGGGGGGGGACGGTGCATACAGAGGGTACCGTAATGTAGCGTGTAGCGCAGGGGATCACCTTCACTACAGTAGCAATCTCAATAGGGCTTATTTTGGGGGGAGGGCTTATTTTAGAGGAATCTTACACAGTAGGGGAGGGCTTATTTTCGGGATAGGTCTTATTATTGGGGAAACACGGTATCTAGTTCCTGACAAGTCTTCCCATTGAAGTAAAACCTTCATTTATCAATGAGAGCTTTCAAAACCATTCTATATAAAAAGGACACCTTAAAATGTACTTTCTCTTATTTGGAACCAAAACTTTTTAAAAAATAGAATGTTAACGGGGCAACCAGGTAGCACAGCGAGTAAGAGCACCTGCCTCAGCGTTGGGATGACCTGGGGGATCGAATCCAGGCTCAGACACTTAGCATCCACCCAGAAACACCTGGCCATGTAACCTTGAGCAAGTTACTTAAACCCAATTGCTTAAAAAACATAGAATGTTAAAAATTTATTTTTATGTGTAATTGGGCAAAAAGGAAAATATTAAAAATTTTAAAATAACATAAAAATTTAACTAAGTTTGAATGCCCTTTGGAGAAAGTCCCCAATCAAACACACAAAAAAAACCTGTCTATCCCTGTAAGCCTGGGAAGTCTGGAAAATCCCTGAAAGTACAATTTGGTAAGAATGTCAATCAAATGTTGGGAAAGTTAAGGAATTTTGAACTGGATTACGTATCCACAATCACATCCTACCTAGCTCCTAAGCCTAAGGGAAAGGAATATCACAACATTTCATGGAACCACCAGGCCAAAATTTGGTGCTGTTTTCTGAAGGAATGTGGCTCCTTTAAATGATTTCTCTTGATTTGTATTATTTTTAACTGAATTATAATCCCCAAGGCTTTAGAATCTAGTAAACTTAACAGTTGTCCTATTTTAGCTGTGTTCCCATCTAAATGTGTGTTTTCTTGGTGCATATTAAAAGACTGGAAAAGTTTTTAAAAATGTATCCTCTCTTAGGAGCAGCTACATGAAAACAGGCCTTTCATTGCTATCTAGCAACTGATGTCCAAGCCTCAGGCTCATTGCCATTTATGAAATAGTAGTCATTACCATGGCAATCAAGCTGAGCTAGAACAAATAGGAAATAATCACTGAAAAAATGCCAGAGATCCTAGGCTCAATGCATCCATCCCACACCTTAAAGTGGAAGCAGATGCAGCTCTTGGAATCTGGGGAAGGCCTGGAAGGGAACTATGAAGCCAAAGGAAGGGTTCTTGCTCTTTGGTGCCAAGCTCAGTGTCATGATTATGATATGAGATGACAGCAACATATAGGGGAAAGAGCACTGGACTGGGGAGTCAGGAGACGGGTTTCGGTTTCAGGGTTTCTGGGATAATTGAGGTGACGAGGAGTCTAGTGAAATTCCTTACCAGTGAAATGCAAAGAATGGGGGATGCTTGGGTACAGAAATAAAGAAACTACAGAGGCAAAAATATCTGGTGGAAAGAACACTGGACATAGTGTCAAAGTAATCTGATTTCAATCTGACCACGTCGATCTCCTTGCCTGAAGTTTCATCTCATTCCAATTCACCCCATACACAGCTGCCAAAGTGGTGGTCCTAGAGCACAGGTCTAACCATTTGACACTCAATCCTAATCCCCACTCAATCAATTCAAGTTGCTCCCTATTGCCCCTGCAATCAAAATAAACTGCCCTGGCATTTTAATGGGCATTTAAAAGTCTCCACAAACTGGACCCAATCTAACTTTCCATCCTTGTTTCACATGACTCCCCTTTGATGAGGGCTATGACTCAGTCAGACTGGCCTCCTTCCTGTTCCTCATTCACGATATTCGACACCATCACTGTGCCTTTGCACTGTCTGGCCCACATGCCTGGGGTACATTTCCTCCTCACTTCCACTTATTATAATACAGAGTTTCTCTATAAAGATATATGTATACACACATACATATATATGCACACATATTCACACACATATATCCACATACATATATACATCTATCCATATAGAGAGATCTATATAAATATTTTTGTAACTGACTATAGCTATGTCTATCTATCTATCTATCTATCTATCTATCTATCTATCTATCTATCTATCTATCTATCTATCTGTATTTGTATCTACACAGGATATTCCAAAAGTCTTAATGCAGCATTATTTTTAATGGAACAAATACATGTATGTTCATGTGTATATGTACATGTATATGAGTATACATGTGTATATGCACACAAACATACATATAAAATATATAGAGAGGTATTCCAAAAGTAATAATGCAATTTAAGTATACATACACCTGTGTCTGTAAAATCTCCCCTCTAGAACTACTGTCCTATGTGTATATGCACATATACACACCACCCCTTTGGAACTACTTTCCTAATGCCCAGATTGATGAACTTGGTTCCCAGAGGACAATTCCTTCTCAGAGGACCAAGTCCACTGATTTGAGTGAGACTTAGGACAGTTGTTCTTGAGGAGAGATTATATATACATACATACAACTGTATAGATATTTATGTGTACATATTTATATATGTATATATGCCTAAAACTGCATTATGACTTTTGGAATATTCTGTATAAATAGATGACTAGAAAGGTAGATAGACAGAGGACCTGAGAACTTAGTCCCCAGAGGGCAATTTCTTCTCAGGGGATCACAAGTCTTCAGGGTAACCCTGAGGAGGATGGGGTTTTTAGTACTATAACTTAAAAGTTCCCACTAATGTGTTTCTCATTGATTATTAGCTATTATAATTAAATTTTAGAAAGAGGAATTACTATGTAGAGACAGGACAGTTGTTAAAGAATCCCCTCTCCCTGGCTGAGAGCACACTCTCCTCTTGCATGTACTGGTTCCCTGGGGAGAGTTGGTTCAACCTTAGAGTAAAATGGAGGTGAGTTACATGTGGCAGAGGTATAACCTCACAGCTCCTGGTAACTAAAAGGTATTTTCTTCCTTTATAAGGATCCTCATGAGGTTCCCCTGAGATGACTCTCTGTGCTGAATTTTGAGGGTTGACACCTTTGTAGGGTCTATAGGTGACCCTTCTTTGGGTCCTCCTCTTTAAGTGGCTTTCTCACTCAGTTGGCTATATTTCTGTATCCATTTCTGTCCCTGTTTGTCCTTGGTGAGTATCTCTTTCTTTACTCTTGGCTATACTTTTTCCTTTCTTAGGTGACCATCTGTTTCCTCTCAGTATGTCTCTCTGCTGGATACCTTGTCTTTTACTGGCCCCCTCTTTCTGGTGAATGGGAATGAGGGACAAGAGAGAAGACATTCTCTCCTCCCCACTCCCAAATGATTCTCCCTCAGGGTCCTGGAATCCTCAGCTCCAAATCTGAATCCTCCCACTTGAATGGATCCAAATCACTTTGCTGTTTTTATATACAGTCCAAGAAGTATGACTTGATCATATTCAAACAAATCACAAGATATTTCCTCATGAGGCATCATCTGTCATGATCGAGTTACACAAGGCCCTTATGATCCTTTCAAAGTGATTAAGAACATATTCTTCCCAGTTTATTTGTAATTGATTCAATTAGTCTGTGCCTTCTGTGATTAATTGGGGCAGGAGTGACCTCTGCCCTTATACATACACATTGTCTTTCCTTTCAGAATGTCAGTTCCTTGAGGTTAGGAACTCATTTTTTTGTCTCTGTATCCCTAGTGCTTAGTAGAGTTTCAGGCATAGAGAAGATGCTTAGTAAATGCTTGTTGATCAATTGATAGGTTTACAGTAATAATAGAGTAATATTATATTAATTAATTATATTAATAATAATGGCTTAAATATATATTGCATGCTGAGGTTTGCAAAACACTTCTTGCAATAACTCTGAGAGAGGTAATGCAAATATTATCATGGCCATTTTATAGATAAAGAAAAATTTAGGCTCAGAGAGTCTAAGTGACTTGTACAGAATCATACTGCCAATAAGGATCTGAACACGTTTTTCTGATCCCAAGACAGAATGGCAAGCTTTCCCAGAAGGTGAGGAGGTTTATGTTACAAGCTGTATATAGTTAAGGAATTCATTCACTTTATGAATTTTTTTGAACATTTGTTCAAGGTCCTATACTAGGTACTGAGGGAGATTTAAAAAAAGATGTGATGAAATGAGTACTAGATTTAGAGTGTGGGATATTGTGAAACTCCAATGAGATCATGTATATAGAGCACTTTATAACCCTGGAAATAGTATAGAAATATGTAGATCATAGATTTAGCACTAGAATGTACCTGAGAGGCCATCGAATCTAACCTGAGATGAGGAAAATGAGATACTTACCCAAGATCAAACAGCTAGTAAGCATTGAGGCAAGATTTGAACACAGGTCTTACCTGACTCTAAACCCAATGCCATATACATTTCACCATGCTGCCTCCTGCTGTATCTGCCATGCACTATTCCTTCTGGGTTCCCATTCTTGAAATCCTTTATTGATCAGCACTGGCATCTGACTCAGTCCAGGACCTTCCACCTAATATTCTGACTTCTCATTCTCTTTTCTTTCTGGTAAGAGAAACAACAAATAATTCAACCACAACTACGACAACAAAAGGATAATGAAGGAGAAATCAATAAACTCCAAACTATTTGCTTTTTGATAAAAGGAAAAAATAATTTAACGAGATGATCATGATATCTGTTAGCCTTTTCCTTTCCTTCTCTGTGTATTTACTAGATTTCAGCTGTTGCTATGTATTTACATAAACATGCACTTTTATCATTCTGGTTTCTTCATACCAGATAACTGGGTATAAAATTTTCAATGTTTCTCTATATTCTTCATAACTGACAATTTCACAATTGAATAGAATTCTGTTACATTGATAAAGCACAATTTATTTAGCCATTCTCTAACTATTGGATATTTAGGTCACTTCCAGTTTTCCCCTCTCACCAATAAAGCTGTTAAGAATATTGGCACCTATATCAAATTGCTTGGCTTCTCAATGAGAGAGGAGGAGGGGGACAAAGAGAATTTGGAACTTAAAATTAAAAAAAAACTCAAACATTAAAAATTATTTTATATGTAATTGGAAAAAATAAGCCTTCTTAAAAAATATTTGATGCAGAATATTTTGGTCTTTTTTGACCTTTTAATGACATCTTCAAGCTTCAATTATAAGAGTAGGATGCCCGAGTAAGAGTATAATCAATTTTGTAATTCACTGCATGTTACTGGGTTGTTTCAATTTCTATCCAATTTATATTGGATATTCATTGAATATTTATATTAAATTCAATCCACAAGCAGAGAAAAGCATGCCCTTTTTTCCTATAATAACACCAACATTTAATTTGATCATTTTTCACTGAATCACAAAATCTCAACGTTGCAACAGAACCATATAGGTAATTAGTTCAACCTGTACCTGAGCAAAAATCTGATCTACAACATCCCCTAGAAAAGATCAACCACTATCTCCTGAGGAAGCCCCTTATTGATTTAACTGTTAAATAGTTTTGTTTAAAATTGTTAAAAATTCCTTTGATCATGGATTTAAAGTTAAAAGTGACCTTAGAGGCACTAGATCAACACCATCATTTTATAAATGGGGAAACTGAGGCACAAAGAAGTTTGCTGAAGGTCACATGTATAGTAAGTGACCAAGGTTAGGAGGTGAACTCCAAATACATTGTTTCCACTCTACCACCCTGTGTCTTTTAAAAAAATATTGAAATATGTGTTTCTTAAACTTTTATCCTTTCCTGAGAGGCAGTGAGGACTTAGAGTGAGGAAGATGGGTTGAAATCTTATTTCTGACACTCTGTAATTCTAGGCAAGTTACTTAACCTTCCCTAAAAAAGAGATAATAATACCTCCTAGTACCTATCTCATTGGGTGAGCTCGATTCTTAATGTTTTTCAAAGTCTTTGCAAGGACTTGCTAAGCATCCATTATTATTAGTACCCCTCCTGTTCTCTGGAGACAAACAGAAGCAATATCTTCTCTTACCGGTCTTTAAGATACTTGAAAACAGCGGTTATGATTCCCCTAAGACTTCTCCGGTCAATCTACCAGTCCTTGAATAACATGATCTCCAGCCCCCTCACTAACCTGGTCACCTTCCCCTGGATACTCTGTGGGTTGTCTAAATTCATCCTAAAAGGTTGGACCCTGAACAGACATGACTCTAATGTGCCCTGATCATCAGAGAGTGGAACTGTCACCTCGCTGGTTATGGTTATTCTTCTGTTGAAACAGTCAGAGAGATAATCTCCTCCCTCTTCCCCACCCCTATATTTTCCTACTGGGAAAAAAAACTTGCTGATGTGAACTAAACTAACTCTAATATCTTTTTTTCTAAATGTACTGTTGTTTAATCAAGCTTCACCATTCTATACCTACATAGTTGTTGATGGTTTTTTGTTTGTTTGTTTGCTTGCTTTTTGGAGGGCAATTTGGGTTAAGTGACTTGCCCAAGGTCACACAGCTAGTTTGTTTGTGTGTGTGTGTGTGTGTGTGTGTGTGTGTGTTAAGTGTCTGAGGCCAAATTTGAACTCAGGTACTCCTGACTCCAGGGCCAGTGCTCTATTCACGGTGCCACCTAGCCACCCCATTAATAGGTTTTTTTTTTTTAAAACCTCAAGTAGCGAATTTTATATCCATCTTTATTAAATTTCTTTTCACCTGATTGACCTATTGTTCAAGCCTCTAGAGAGCTTTATTTTGGATCACGACTGTGAAGTATCTCACTGAACTTCATGCCACCCAGAAATATGATAAGAACGTCACCAATGCTAACGTTTTGTAATCATGGGTTTATCAGAACCTTTTGTTTAACAGATTACAGAACACTTGTGTGGTGAATCATTATTGAATAAAAATTATGGAGGGAAATAGGAGAGCCATATGGTGAAAATGGACATATAGATGATGCAGGAACATTGAATCTAGAATCAGGAAGACCTGAGCTCCAATCCTGCTTCAGACACTTAGTAGCTTGTGGGATTCTGGACAAATCATTTAACCTCTCTAGACTTCAGGTTCCTCATGTGTAAAATGGGGATGATAATAGCATCTATACAGTAGGGTTGTTGTGAGGATAAAATAAGAATGCTTTAAAGTATTTTTTAAACCTTAGAGCACAGGTATGTATATATACATATACACATATGTATTATGTATATGTATATATGTGAAAGGAGAGACAGAGAGGGGAAATTTCATACTTTGTGTGGGGTTATAGGAAAATACTTTAACACTTCCTTATATAATATATACCTATATATCTATACATAGATAATACATATACACTATACATACAAATATATATGCATGTGTGGACATATATACAAAAATGCATATACAAAAATGAATGTATATGGCATGGCATAGTGGATAGAACAAGCCAGGAAGAGCTGAATTCAAATCCTGCCTCTGACTCATAATGGTTCTATGTAATTCACTTAGCTTTTTAGTACTCTAACTATTTCTCTAAGATTGTAAGTTGAAGAGAAGAGGTTGACCTGCATTGGTAGAGGGAGTTTCCTTACCAAGGATTTTCCTATAATGTCAAAATCACAAGTCTACCCCATACATACATATACATACCGGAACACATATACATGCATGTATTATATGTACATATACACACGTGTATTATATACATTCATACACACCAAGAATGATTCCTCAATAGGTAAGAACTAAGTTTTCAGAAGCAGAAATGCAACCAATACAAAAAATACGAATAATACAAATTAAAGCTACTCATTTAAAATAACAATAAAATTGACCAAGATGAAAAAACGGAATAAGTAATGCATCGATGGTGGGAGAGATGGTACCATATGAAGACAGGTATATCTACCCCATTGGTAGAGCTATAAACTGGTCTGACATCTCTGAAAAACAACTCAGTATGATGAAAGAAAGGGCACTTAATTGTTCATACCATTTGATACAGTAATCTCACTACTGGGCCTATACCCTAATTATGTCAATGACAGAAAAAATGTCTCATATATGACCAAGTATTTATAGTTACAATCTTTTTAATAAAAAAGTATATATATATATATATATAGTATAAAACTGCTGAGGTAGGGGGAGGAAGAAGTAGATGCCAATAAATTACAGAGTGATTGAATATATTGGGGTTATAAGAATGCAATAGAATATTATTATAATGTAAGAAATGAGAAAATTGAAGAATTGAGAAAAATAAGAAAGACTTGTATAACAGACACAGAATAAAGAAATCAGAATCGAGAGAACAACTTACTTGACGACAAAACAACACCAAAGGGGTGGCCAGGTAGCACAGCAAGTAAGAGCACCGGCTCCAGTGTTGAGAAGACATGGAGATCGAATTCCGGGCTCAGACACTTAGCACCCACCCAGAAACACCTGGCCGTGTAACCTTGAGCAAGTTACTTAACCCCAATTACTTAAAAAAAACCACCACCAACAACAACACCAAAATGAATGCTGACCTCTGATGAGTGGCAATGAACAATCATCATTCAGACCACAGAGAACAAAACCGATTATGGATAAGGAATAGAAGACACATTATGAGATTTGATTTTTGCTTGGGTTATTTTTTGGTTGGTTTTTTTATTGCTTTTATTTATTACAAAAGAGGATTCAACATGGAGGTGTATATTGAGAATATACTATAGAGTATGTTGTAAATCTCTATAAATAAATCTCCCCATACATAAAAGGCATTAATAAAAATGGAGGGGAAAGAGTGAAAGTTAAGTAAAAAGAGAACAGAGAGGCCTGCCATTCAGTGTTGAAAAGCTTAGGTAACTGCTCTATTATTTGGGCCAGTGATTCCTTAGATGGTCATCACTGAGACTGGTGCATACCTACACTGCACTTCCACTAACCTGTGTCTTGAAAAGGTATAGTTTTGGATTGCCAGTTACTTCTGGCTGACCAACCTCTCTAGGCCATTGGGTAACTATATTCAGGTAGACTTTTCCTTTACTTAAATCTTTCTAGAAGCTATGTCAATACCCAGTTGGTCATTTCAAACACTGCAATATAGTCATAAACACACGCATGTGCACGTATGCACCAACACACACACATACACACTCTAACCATAATCGATGCTCTATTAGGGCAAGATTGGTCTATAAGCTGAATGAAATCCTAGTGGTTGGTCCTAGCCAATCAAGAGCTACAGGAGAAAACTTGTATGGGATTATTGGCTAAATTGAATGTTGGAATGTTAGAGATAGAGCCACAACTGAACATATGTGTGAGAAGAGTTGAGCGTCATAAATAAGTTTGTCCATTTATTGCATTCAACCCTTCACTTATCACCTATGTCAAGCATCATACAGAATCAAAAACATTCTAAAGTGAAATAATCAGATATTACATTATGAATAAAGCAGTACCAATCAATTATACATATTATACACAACACAAACTTAGCATTCTGACAGCACATAAAAGCTATGAACACAAATATGCTTCATACTCTCCCTTTCTTCCCGATCATTATATATAGGCACCATAAGTTCCTACACCATTTTTCAGGTGTTAGAAAGACTTCCTCCTCCTTTGCCCACACATTCTACAACAGTATATACAATACATTAAAGTTATATATACAACAATATACAATAACACTACCAGTAATACCTTTCCCAAATGTTATCAGATATAGAACACCCCCACAACCATCCAGAAGGCTCACATATATTATTATATTACCAGACAAGCATAAAACAGCCAATTCATCCTTTTCCCCTGTGTGGTTACATGGGCCTAATTTCAGATCACCATATTAACTAAACTAACCATGTAACTAAAGCTCAAAGGTCTTCATATTTCTAGTTTTCTATATGTTTAAAGAAGAAATCTGCATATTTTAAATTAAGGGTGTTATTTGGTGGTGGATGTGACTGAGGATGGAAATATAAACAAAAATATAAACTTCTGCAAAAAAAGAAAAAAAATCTAGACTTTAAAAAATGTTAAAATAATTTATAAATGAGAAAAGCTAAAAAGAAGAAGACAAAATCCATTTAGTTATCCCAATCATCCTAATTTATTCCAGCATTGGTAGGGAACAGAATTGGTTTTTGCATCAAACCAAGATCCCCAATTGGGAATATGGGTGTGGAGCTAAGAGGCCAGAGTTGTTAAGTGGTGTGTGAAACAGAGTGAGGGTCAAGACCAAGATCAGAGTAACATTGGAAGGGGCTAAAAATAGGAGATCCAGAGGTCATTCAGTGCCAACGTAAGCAGCAAAGTGTCAAACTTAACAAGTAATTCACCTTTGCTTGTTCTATAGATGTTATTTCTGTTGGCCCAGCTGGCCCAGGCTCCCAGTTGCCCCTAAATGAATATTCTTCAACTGAAGGGTTCCTACTGCCATGGCCAGTTCTCCTTTCTCTCTGTACCAAGGGTTGACTGTAAGTGAAGATGAACAAGGTTATTTTCAGAATCAAATTAGATGATGACAATAAAGGTCTCTATAATCCAAGAGCATTGCATAGGAGCTATTACTGCTACTGCTATTATTTTCATCATTATTTTAATTATCCCCCACAATACATAGCAAGGCTAAGCTTAGGACAGTTTTGATATAAATATTCTAAATGGAAATGAGTCCTAAGAAAGTTCTTAAGGTGGAAAATTGCTGCAAGTCAAACAGCATTCTTTTGAGAATAGAGTCCAAAGCAAACTTCAACACCTAATTAGTACACGTCACTCTGAAATCTGTATGTGAACTCTATTGAAGAAAGCCCTGTTGAGACCAGCGAGATATTCTGTGAACAGAAATGGGAAAATGTTCTATTTGGGTCTGACCTGGCACTTGAGATGATTTGCTCAAGTCCAATACTAAGGAACTGTTCGTGAATTTACCTTTTGGACATATGGGGAGTTTAACAGGGAATGGTAGGTGGGGAGAGGTAGGGTTAGTTGTCAAAATTCAGCTTTAATGTGAGGCCTAAGCAATTCTGTGTTGCCATATATACCTCCTTCCTCCATTTAATGTTTTCCTGTCAATACCACACAGGTTTTTGATAAAGTACCAACCTAGGGGTCATGATGTACTGTCACACCTACTCTGATTTTCTTTTACTTTGGAACTCAGTTTTCCTTTCACACGAAGAGGGAAAGTCTTGGAAAACTGCTTAAGTGCTTGAGATAAATACTTTTCCCCTGAACCCTTTTTGCCACTCATTTTCATTAGCTTATTTCATATTATTAGTGAATAATAAAATAGCTAATGGGATCATGAAGGGTCAAACACAACTGAAAAACAGAAACAGCAATAGTTGCTAATACTTATACTGTGCATTATAGTCTGTAAAGCATATTTCATACATTTTCTCATTGAAACCTCATAATCCTGTAAAGTCAATATTATAGCTATTATCCTATTTTTTCAGATGAGGAAACAGAGCTTCAGAGATGTTAAGATACTCTGTCATGACTACATACCTCTTAAATGTCAGGGGCAGGATTTCAACCCAGGTCTTCCTCATTCTATATCCAACATTCTACCCACTACAGTGTTCTGCCTCTAGATTTTTCATTTCTAGGACTCTCGTCTCTCACATCAAGGGGAGGAGAGTTTTGCTGAATAATTAAAATAACATGTTTGTAGACTTCATAGACTTTGGGAGTCTGTATGCCAAATTCCAGTCACAAAGATGAATTGGGTTCTCCAGAACAAGGCTAGGTCCCTCTGAGAGAAGCTGGGGTATCTTCCTAATGTTTTATAAACAGGGACTATGCCTTATTATTCTTTGTTTCCCCCTACAGTGCCTACCCTTGATAGTAGAAGCATAGTCAATATTTGGAGAATGAACCTTCTTAATTAAGAAGTGACAATGAAACTTATCTAGGTCCAGGACCCCAGGTACATAGCTGATTAATTCCCTATGGAACCAAAGAATTCTATAGAATACGCTCTGCTGTAGACACCTTTTACTTACTCCTTACTCTGTGGGTGCTACTTTCACCCTCTGCATTTCCATACCTGTTGTTGCCTTCACCCCTCTGTTCTCTCTTGCTTATCTTTGCCCTTCTTTTCTTTCCCTTCATCTTCTTCAAGTCAATTGCCATCATTTCCCTTAGTCCTACCTCTGGGAGAGACTCTTAACCATACCTTGCCTTTGCTTGCTCCCCACAATCTCCCTTTGGAGAGAAAGTATCAGTGCTAGAGGGCACTGTAGGAATATATGCAGTGACAGTGAATTAGAAAGAACAAGTCAATATCCCTTAGTGGGTAAAGGAAAGGATCGAGGGTTTGCAGTAACTAACTATAGGTTACCTCAAGGAAAGGCCCTGGCTTCTGACACAGGGTGTGATCTCCCATGTCATCTAATCCTATCAAAACAAGCAAGATGTCAAGGTCAAAGTTTCAGTTTTTAAGGGAGGAAAACTTGGGTTATAAGTAGTTTTGGTCAGTGCCTTGACCAAGTTCTCCCCAAACCAGTCTAACCAGCAGTTGGGTGGGTCGTGTCCATCTAACCTATTATACCAGATTTTGCTGGGTAGCTTTTTGCTAACAGACAGCATATATCACTGTACATGTGTAATGAGAGCTATGGTCCTTGAAGTAAGCAAAAACCAACAGAATATAACCTAGGACATTGAGAATCCAGTACTGATTGTCTTAAAGGCTGCTGGTAGAATAGTGGATAGAGTGCTGGGTCTGGAGTCAGGAAGACCTGAGCTCAAATCCAGCTTCAGACACTTACTAGTTGTGTGACCCTGGGCAAACCATTTAACCTCTGTTTCCCTCAATTTCTTCAACTGTAAAATGGGGGTAATAATAGCACCTACCTTGCAGGATTCTTGTGAGAATCACAATATTTGCAAAAAGCTATTAGCACATATAGTGGGTGCCATATAAATGTGTATTTCTCTCTCCCTTTCAATGATTGATATAGATACCTACATAACTGATAAGTTTACTGCAATATCTGGTGATCACATAGAAAGTTTATGACAAACTAGAGTGACTTCTATTCAAGTTGGACCACTAGGGGTGGGTGAAGCAGTATCTAGACATAGCCTGAGGTATGCTAAAACCACAAAAGAAATGGAAAGAGGGAAGGGTTGACAGTTATGGTTTAAGATAGGAGTTTTAAAGCAGAAAGATCATCTAATTCAGTCCCCTCATTATATAGAGAAGCAAATTGAGTCCCAGAGAAGTGAAGTGACTTAGTCAAAATGACACAGCTGGCTGGTAATGGTGAGAGGAATTGAATGTTGGCCTCTTGACTCCTAGTCAGTGATCTGACCAGGATACCAGTCAGAGTCATAAAAGAACCCCAGTCAATAAATGATCAAAAGATGTTTTTTTCAGAAGAAAAAAAATCTATCAATATTCACATGAAAAAAAAATGTTCTCTATCACTATTGATTAGAGGAATGCAAATTAAAACAACTCTGAGGTACCACCTTACACCTGTCAGATTGACTAACATGATAGAAAAGGAAAATGACAAATGCTGAAGCACTGTTGGTTGGAATTGCAAACTAGACAGACTATTCTGGAGAATGATTTAGAACTGTGTCAAAAAGTATAAAAAACTGTTTATACCCTTTGACCCAGTAATACCACTACTAGGTCTGTATCCCAAAGAGATCAAATGAAAGGGAAAGAGACCTATTTGTATAAAAAAAATATTCATAGCCATTTTTTTTGTGATGGCTAAGAACTGGAAATTGAGGGGAGACCTGTCAATTGGGGAACAGCTGCACAAGTTGTCATATATGATTTTGATAGAATACTATTGTGCTATAAGAAATCATGGGCAGGAAGATTTCAGAAAAAAAACTAGGAAGTCTTATGTGAACTGATGCAAAGTGAAGTGAGCAGAACCAGGAGAACATTGGACACATTAACAGCAATAGTGTAACAATGATCAATTGTGAAAGACTTGGCTACTCTGATCAAGACAATGATTCAGGACCCTGGAATTCAAGCCAAGATGACCTAGGAGCCAGGACTGTGGATGATGAGGTGCAGCCAGCCTAGCACGGAGGCCCTGAAAACCAGAATAACTGGAACTCCAGGCAAAAAGGTTTTTGTTTTTGTTTCTTTTCTTTTTGTTTTTGTTTTTTGCTCCTGACACTGGGGACTGTGCTCTATGGGAACTGAGCTAAGCTATGAATCTGATGCCCTTCCCCTCCCTGACATGGTGCAAGGTGGGAGGAGGATTGCCTCTGCCATTTTGGGGGGGGGGGGGAGTAAGTGTGTACTCTATATTTGTTATTATACCTTTTGAAGTACATATTCCTTTGTAAAAGCTTCAATGTTACAATTAGCCTTTTAAGAAAGGGATATTTACTTTAAAAATGTATTGCAAGAACAGAAGTAAAAACACATCCCCTTGAAACCAGGGACACATTCTCTGCTATAACTTTGGTCCCCGGGGAGAATAGGGCTGTCTCTTAAAGTAGTTTTTCTTACAAATCATTAACCTCACAAAGTTCATTTCTTAATGATCCATGGCCAGTGGATGGTGTCAATCCTTTGGACAGAGGCATCTCAGAGAAAACCCACTGAATCCAGCCTGTCACTCTTTGAGACCTCACCAGCTCCACATTTGGCTTGACTATCAGCACCCTCTGGTATGGGCTCTAGTTCCTGGACTCCTGTTGGTCTCCTGACTTTTGGAAGCTCACAGTGTCATGGTCATTCTCTCTCAAATATTCCAGTAAAGAAGAAAAGTCATGTGTCAGTCCATGTGAAAAGCTGGGCAGCTGGCAACAGTGGACTGCTACTACCACTGCTATTACCTCTCTCCCCATCTGAAAACTTCTGAGTATTTACAGCTTCCTCAAGATCAATGAGAGGTTTTAGCCCCTCTATGTGTGTGTATATATGTGTATCTATGTCATGTGTTCTTATCTTTGCCCTGATCTTAAAATTGATTTAATATTTTATTTTTCCCCAATTACATGTAAAACCAATTTTAACATCAATTTCTAAAAAAAAAATGAGCTCCAGATTCTCTCCCTTCCTCCTCTCCCCCCTCAGTGATAAGGCAAGCAATTTGATATAGGTTATACATGTGAAATCATGTAAAACACATTTCTGTATTAGTCATGTTGTGAAAGAAAACACAGCCAAAAAGCCCCAAGAAAAATAAAGTTTTAAAAGGTGTGCCTCAATCTGCATTCACACTCCATCAGTTCTTTCTCTGGAGATAGATAGCATTTTTCATCATCCAAAGTACATGAGTCCTTTGGAATTATCTTAGATCATTGTATTGCTGAGAATAGCCAAATCATTCACTGTTGATCATCATATAATATTGCTGTTAATGTGCACAATGACTTCTGCGCATTTCACTTTTTATCAATTCATGTAAGTCTTGCCAGGTTTTTCTGAGAGCATCCTGCCCATCATTTCTTATAGCACAATAGCATTCCGTCACAATCATATACTACAACTTGTTCAGCAATTCTCCAATTGATGGGCATCCCCTCGATTTCCAATTCTTTGCCACCAATAAAATAGCTGCTATAAATATTTTTTTGTACATATTGATCCTTTTCCTTTTTTTTTATCTTTTTGGGATGCAGACCTAGTAGTGGTATTCTTAGCTCCTCTCTCACGCAGTGTGCAATGGAAGGTTATCTTGCTCTTTTAAATGCACCCTGGGAGGAAAGAGACCAAGTGAGAATCTTTTGCATACACACCTTATTCTGTTCAAGGAACATGATAATTGGGACAGAAACAGTCATAGAATATCTGTATATGCTCTCCAGCACAGAGTAGGGCCCTCTAATATTTATGCTCTAGAAGCAAGCCAGCCAAACCAGCTAGGCAGATTCCCTGTTCGTACTTTCAGGACTGGACTCTCATTGGCCAGTCTTCCATTATACAAATATATATTACACAAGTACATATTATACATATACTTTAAGATCACAAAGCATTTTATATAGAGTGTAGTACAATAGATAGTAGACCAGTCTCCAAGTCAGGATGACTCAAGTTCAGGAACTGTCTCTAACTCATACTCTATGTCAATTATAACCTCTTTGTGCCCTCAGGCACAAATCTCTGATTGTAAGTGGAAGAACTTTCCATTTGCATCGGTAGAAGGAATTTCCTCAGATGAGAGCTTCCTATATCATGAAGTCACCAGTAGAGATAAAAAGATATTCCCACAACAACCACATGATGTCAGGTGTGTATGTATTATTATCATCTCCATTTGATGTAGTAGGAAATGTAAGGTAAAGTAAAGTGACCTCAGTTAAGGTGAGAAGTCAGTAAATGATAGAACTTATCCTCCCAATCCCAGGCTTTTGGACTCTTGGCTCATTAATCTTTTTAGTACACTTTTTTTTAAAGAGGACTAGAAATGGAAAATACAGGCAGGAATTAGAAACAAGAGATGAGAGGTCACTGGGAAAGATGAATGCGAGAAGTTAAGGGAAAACATTGGAAAGAGTAGTATGGAACAAGGAATTTGATGGAAAGGGAGTGAAAGAGATGCTCACTCTGCTAACTTATGCTTAAGGAATCACTTCTGCTGTGATGCATGTGATCCATAAAATCACCCCATCGCTTTATCATGGTGCTTTTGAGGATGGGAAAGCAGACTGGTGCAGATGACCTTGAGGCTTGGGTTTTGGTATTGCCTTTGTCTCACTCCAGCTGTATGACTTTGTGCAAATCACTTTACCTCTGTGGAACTTGGTTTCCTCATATGTGTAATGGGAACAGAAGCTCTTGTACCACCAACTTCACAAGGTAGTCACTAGATAAAGTGTTTTATAAACCCTAAAACATGAAATCGGTGTGAAAAGTTATTATTTGTAACTAAATGGGGAAATGGAATTGCATTTTGAAAAGGAACCTCAGACAACAAGCAGTAGGAAAATAAGAAGGGAAAACTTGGTCCTGTCCAAAGGAGAGCCTGAGTCAAAGCTTTTATTATTTGGAAATTGAGTCACAACAAGGCCCCCAAAGGATTCCATAGTCACATTTCTAATTCTATCTCAAACTCCTCTTGGGAATGACTCACTTGAGATGGCTGTAGGGAGTTTGTCACACATGTCCCAGCCTCATGACCCTAATTATACCAGGCTTCTTGATATTGTGGCTTCATTCTAGTGGATGAAGGAGTTTTTGTCCTTCCAGAATATTTCACCGGTAAGACTGAATTATGCACTCAGATAATGAAAAGCATTTTTCAACTCTTTGCAATGTTTAATACAAATGCATTTTCCTTCCTATTTTAAAACAGGGCCCTGGCTCCCACCTTCCTTCCTCTGTCAACAAGTATTTGGCAATTTTGTTCTGGGAGTGGGTATGTCGTCTTGACAACTCTGTTTCCCTTCTTCCAATAATGCAAAAAGGACTTTCCATTCACCATTTCCCTACTTTATTAACTGCTCTCTTTATTTTAAACAAGCTGAATCCCTTTATGAAGAAAAATACAGTTATCCACTCATTGGAATTTTTCATGTAAGAGATAGATACCCAAGTGAGTGTGCCTGATTACAAAATTTCTAGGTTTATACAAACTCAAAAGGCTCTCCGTTCTTATTTAAAGTTTTACATAAAAGAAATATTTGGCAAGGGGAAATTGTTTTCTCTACACTGCTGCTACAGGAATAAGCAATCCTTTCACATTAGATGAGAATTTGTAGGTGTGTTCCTGATGACACTTCTTCAGATCCAGCACATTCTTTGTCCATATACGGCACTAGCTCCAAGCCAGGCCAAAGGAAGCATTTGTTGGTGCAGTTAATATCTAGGGTTGGGTGTATACTGTCATTTTAGATAGTTCTTGCCAAGATCCTAAACTGGAGTTGGAGGTGGGGGTTAGCTCATCCACTAGAGAGGCCCTTGATAGACTAACCCCATCCCCCAATACAGCTTTACTCCGTCCATCTCTAAGACACTGCCCACCAGACTGATGTCAGACCAACTGGAACCCAAAGTCAGATCACATTTTTGAACTTGAAGTGGCAAAGAAATAGAAATATTTTTGAAGTGCTAAAATCAACAGAAAACTGGAGCAAAGGAACATGATGTTATTAAACAGTTTGCTCCTCCTCTCTCTGTCTTATTTATGTTTGATGACAGATATATATATATATATATATATATATATATATATATATATATATATATATATACTAACCAATAAAACAAACAAACAAACCAATAAATAAGAGGGTTTGTGGATCAGATGACCAACTAATGAATTTTCTGTTAGGATTATTTTTTGAGATTAAATTTTTTTTGCTAATTCCCATTTTTTATTCATAGGTTCATAAACTTTTAGAGCTACAAAGGACCTCAGTGATCACAGAATTCAACTCCCTCATTTTACAGAAGAGGAGAGTGAGGCCAAGGAAAATCAATCGCTCAATATCCTATCAGCAAGAGACAAAACTGGAATTTAAACTCAGGCTCTCTGATTCCTGATCTGTGCAGTCTATTATGCTGCAGCATGCTAACTAGTTTTCTGTTGTAAAGGATTTTTCTCAAAATTAGGTTTTTTCCCCCCATAATTTCTCTTTCTTCCTCATGGGCTCATAGAATGTTAGAACAAGACCTTAAAGATCGTCTTGTCCAACCTTTGTGCTTCATGAATGAAGGAACCAAGATGCAAGGAAAGGAAGGGACTTGTCCACAGTCACAAAGCTCCTTTAGAAACCAGGGGTTGTTAACACGAAGTCTGGGAACTTTTAAAATAATTTTTATTACTGTATTTTAATATAATTGTATTTTTAATAATCTTATATATTTTATTTTATTTATTTAAAAATATTATTCTGGAAAAGGATTCATAGGCTTTACCAGCTTGCCAAAGGAATTCATGATACAAAAACGGTTAAAGATCTCCATTTCTATAAGCCCAGCACTGGAATTACAATTTAAAATCCATTTCAAGCCTGAGCACAAAGTGTTTTAATAGGCAATTTCAGGATTCTTGAGTCATGCCTGGAATATGGCTCTGCCTAGCACTTTGGCAGAATCACAGCCCACAATGATGGGTTTTGGTTTTCCAAATTCTGACAGCCAGTTGTGAAAAGTGAACAATTACATCTGCATTTAACACCAAGGAAGAGTTTCACTCTTTGGGCCTACTCAGAGCCTTAACTCCAGGAGCTGGTTTTCTTAAAAAATCTGAAATCATGTTCTACTATACCCCCACACAGCTATGGTTGGCTCTCTTTGTCTAAGTGGCTAACAGACCTTTTATCTCATGAATTTTACCTCATTGTAACAATGAAACCAGTGTTCCCTTTAAAAGCTGGGCTGTGGCCAAAGGAAATATAAACTGTTTATTCTAGCTTGTTTATCAGTTCAGACAAGGGCCTGCAAGGCCAACCCCCTCTATGTGGGCAGACTAGGAGGCTGTTTGCCTATTGTGGGATGATTTGAGGGGCATTGAAAGAGCTACCCACTCAAAAACTCCTTCACAGGCTTTCTATGGTGCCTAAAATGTCCAACATTCCTTCATTCCTGTTATTCTTTAGTACAATGCACCTGTTAAAATGCAAATGCATTAGATTCTCTTTTACCCAGTGTTATATCCATAGGAAACATCTATGTGAAGGTATTTAAACCATAGGTTGTCAGACCTTGGAAATTCTTGGAAGGTCCATAGGAAGGGACCTTGGAGATCATGTAGTCTAATTACACCTCCCCACCTACTTTACAAACGAGGAAAGTGAAGATTTCTAAAATTAATCTCTTTAGCCTTTTGCCAACACCATGTTCATAAGAGGACCCTGAAGCAATGTGCACTCCTGAAATATTTTTGGAAACATTCCAGGCTAAATGATGTTCACTTTAGCTAAAATGCTATCCTTTAAGTATTTCCTCCCACAACACAGGTCATAGACCTTCCCACCTTAGTAGATGTTGTTAGTAAGTTCATGAGTTGCAGTGGCCAAAACAGTGCATCACCTCCTAACCCGCCAAGGTGGGGAACAGCAAGATTCAATAAAGCAGAATTTGGAGACCCAGGAACTGAGTTCAAAGGAATCTGTGAGATGTTGGGCAAGTTTCTTAACATCCTTGCGCCTCTCTTTTCTTATCTGAAAATAAGGGGGGTCTAGATCAAGGCTTCTTAAATTTTTTCCATTTGTGACCCCTTTGGGGTTTTGGCAGCATTCACTGGTGTTGTAAGACCTGAAGGCACGCACAGTGCAAAGTGTGTATCCTTTGTGTTCAGAACCACGGCTCCAGTGAAGCTGCACAATGCAGTATGGGCAAGAGCTTCCAGAAACACCTAGGATTCGTTATACATTTAATTTTGAATTAATTTTTGGTTGTTGCACATTCAGAAACCTTTTACTCTTGCTAAATGCAACCCACAGTTTAAGAAGCTGTGGTCTAGATAACCTCTCAAAGTCCCTTCCACATCTAGGTCAGCATTTCTTAAACTGCCCTAGCCTTTGAGAACACCATTACTATCATCACCACCACCTAAACAACAAGAACAGCAGCTAGCACACATTATACAGTTCTTTACAATTAACAAAGTACGTTATAAATATTATCTCATTTGATCCTTACAGCATCCCTGGGAAGTTAGTGCTATTGTTATCCTCATTTTACAGATGAGGAAACTGAGGCAGATAGAAGTTAAGTGACTTGCTCAGGGTCATAGATCTAGTCATTAATTAGTGTTTATTAAATACCCGAATAAGAAAAAAACAGTCTCTGCTCTCAGGAAGCTTACAGTCTAATGGGGGAGACAACATTGAAACAACTATGCTCAAACATGCTATACACAAGACAAATTGGAAGTAATCAACAAAGGGAAGGCACCAGAATTAAGAGGGATCAGGAAAGGTTCCCAGGAGCAAGTATCTGAGGCTGGATTTGAACTTAAATCTTTTTGATTCCAGGACCAGCAGTCTATCCCCTTAAGCCACCTAGCTGATACAAAGATCAGAATAGTATTTTAGCTGAAGGTGGGGCATGCTAATTTTTTTTAATTAGTAATCCATACATCAACCAGAACAGCTCACACACTGATAGCACTATATAATCAAAGAGTTTACCATATATAACCCGGGTAAACAGCATATTAACTCTTCTTCAACTACTAGCATATTAGCACGATTGCAGAGGACTAGATAGAAGTAAGTGCCTGTGGAAATAAAAGAAGGGATGGAGAAATTCTGATGGTGGAGGAAGCAATAAGGAAGAGTCTATGGCAGAGGTATTAGAGCCCACAACATTCCCAAGTGCAGTTAAACTAGATTTAAATGTAATTGGGAAATATTTAACAAAATAAATAAAATATAATAAAACATAGATTTAAAAACTAATATACAGCCCATAGGAATCCTCATGTATGGGGTTAGTAATTCCCATTTCTAATTGAGTTTGACATCACTAATCCAGATCATGAGAAATTGCTCAAAGATGAGCAGCATGTGTGTTTGTAAAATAACATTTATATAACATATAACAATTAATGTTCATAGTGATTATAGATCATTGGATCTTAGAACTTGGAATTACAACCTCCTTATTTTTCAGATGAGTGCCAAAGAGGAAGAAAGACTGATTAAGAGGTATTACATATAGGCTTTTAAAATTTTTCTAGAAAAAAGTGACGAGGTCCTGAATGTGGCAGTAGCAATGAGAATGGGAAAGAGAGAACAAATCCAAGTAAAACGATGCAGGTAAAATATAGAGCTTGGTAGCTGATGACAATATTGAGAATGCCAGCAAAGGGAACAACTGGGCACTGTGGGCAGATGGCTTTCCCGCAGCCACTGATAGTTCCCTGGCCAAAATTATGCCCATTAGTTCAATACTGGCTTTCAGAAAGGGGTGGTTGCAGAGACTGAACTGCATTGGTAGGGAAAGCAGTCACATGACTAAGAGGGAGGAGCAAGATAATAGCACCATGAGTGAGAGAGGAAGAGAGAACTATACTATGTGCCAATGAGGAGGTTCAATACGTATCCAGGAATGTCAGGAACTTGGAAGCCCCGACAGTGAGTTGAGTGAGTCTCAGGAGGAGACACTGAGTGAGTAAGGTTAGAGTCAGAAAACTGGGATTTGGGGTACGTAAGCCTGATTGCAGAGGACTGGAATGTGTCCTGAAGCCTTGTAACCCTCCAACTCATCCCAATGACTCAATACCAGTTTTTGCAGCAGTAATGAGAGAGCTTGGCTAGATTCTGTCTATCTGAGTGGCATGTTTCTGTAGCTGCTGGTAGTACCAGCATGCCTGCCAGTGAGGAGGCATAAGTTGGTCCATGATATCATAGAGGGAAGAATCAAAAATGACTAGCAAGGTACAATAAGTGGAAAGACTCCTGGCTCTGGAGTCAGGAGACATGGGTTTAAATCCACGTGACTTTGAGCAAGTCACTTATCCTCCCTAGGCCTAATCTATTTCACTTTCTTCTACCAGGGCCAACACATTGATTTGTCACCAGAAGACATCAGTTTGTTTTTCTTTAAAGATTAATTAGCAAATAGCAGGAACCAAAGCAATGAGAAAGAAGAAGAATAAATTTTGGCAGAGTTGCTTAGATCTGGAGCAGGAGCCATTTCCCAGGAGGGCTGGTTGAAGAGTTCCACAGTTCTGAGTGGCCAAAGAACAATCAGAAGGCAGTAGTAGGTAGGATCATAGCTCTAGACCTGGAAAAGAACTTAGAAGTCATCTAGTTCAGCTCCCTCATTTCACAGAGGGGGAAAATTGAGGAATTGAGGCTCAAATTGGTTATTGGCTTGCTCTTGGTCACACACTAAGTGGCAAAGCTGAAATTTAAACACTGTCACTCTGAATCCATTTCTCTTTCCATTGTACTACATTGTCCCATGACTAGGTATCATAGAAGGGGAGGGAAGGATTATAGAAGACGGAGGGAAAGTGTGCTGCAAAGGAAGAAAAAAAGTAGTCTTCTGAAAACTATCTCAACTAATGCCCCTTTAAAGAGGATCTGATCGCTTCCATTCTGATTTCAGTTTTTGTAAATCTAGGTTCAATGGAAGAGAAAGAGAAAAGTGTTGTTGCCTTCTCTTGGAGCAGAGAAACCTTTGCTCTGATTCTGTTAGTGAGATTTCAGCCCAGGTTGCTAGGCAACAGCAGTTCACACTCAGATTTGAGCCAGATTTTAAAAAAATCAGCACTTGTCAATCAAGCTTAGCAATCAAGGGTTCCCATTAATAATTTTCTTCCTCTCCCAGATGCACACAATCCCAGAATCTCAAAGCAGGAATAGACCAGAGAGGCCATCCCCCACAAAGTGAGGATGTCCCTGACAGGTGAGCATCTCAATTAAACTTTTTAATCCAACAAACATTTATTAAATGTTTGCTACAGTGTATTGCCCAGCACTGTACTAGTGTACTAGTTTGCTGGGAATACAAAGACAAAAATGGAATCATCCTGACGTTCAGGGAGTTTTTATTTACTCATTTGTTAATATCATCCATATCAAACTCCCTTATACCTGTTAAGTGGCAATTCTACTTAAAGGTGAAATACGTGGTTGAAATATGATTTCTAAGGCTTTAAAAAAGAACCTTTGTCCTACAAAATATTTCATCTATCCAGATAAAAGATGTTTGAAATTAAACCATTAGAACTTATTCTGGTTTAAAGTTTTGTTTCCTGCTAACATGGAAGTTTAATCAGTTATTTTTACCTCAATGTGAATAAGTTTATTAGACTATTTCTAGATCCTGTATTTATCTAAATAAATATGAGGAGAAAAGGAATCTAAGAGTGATAGGGGTTGAGAGTGAGGAAAAAAGATTGTTGAAAAGGATCCAGAAGGAGGAAGCTGGGGTGCTAAAGATAATTTTCCAGCTTACGGTTGAAACTTAGTTTTGCTTTAACAAGAAACTTCAGAAATCAAAGTGGAGGTGACATATACAATCCCCATAACAATGATTATCTAAACTAGGAAGCTTACATTTTCCAAAAAGTATAAAGTGAATATCCATTAAATGAACTAAATTAACCAAACAAAAAAACAAAAAACAACTTGGCTCAGTACCAAGGAGAAAACTAGTAACTTTGAAAGCATTGCTCCTTCATTCCTGAAGAATACCCTGAGACTTCTTCTAACCCTGAGGCCAATAGAAGGTACCACAACTGCAAGATATTACTTAGTCTTCCAAGCTAGAAACCAGGAAGACAATTTATTATTAATCATTATCAACCCTTTCTCCTGGTGAAAATGGAACAAACATACTCTGCACCATTCCCATGTAGTTTGTCCATATTATGCCCATTAGCATTGAGTTCCATTGCTTTTAATATTTTCCCTAATTTGGTAAATGTGAAATAGTACCTCAAGGTAGCTATGCTTTCTTAATAGTCTTTGATTATTAGTGAAAGCATTTTTTTTCAAGTCTTGTCTTATTTCATTGTCTCAAGACCATGAAAATTGTCTTTTCATATTAGTTGAACATTGCTCTATTGTGGACTCGAAATTACTACTGGGACTTTAAAAAATTATATATTTTAGATGACAAGATTTATCTGAACTATTTTCCTAACTTGTTATTTTTATTTTAATTATGTTGTTTTTGTTCTACAGAAATGTTTTATTTTCATGTATTTAGGACATTATATTGTTCCCAATAAAAAATCATCTTTCATTTACTATTAAGATATTTTATTTTATTTCATTTTTACAGGCCTTTTTTATGTTTTAGTCTCTCAAGTAGATTGAATTCACTGGGAATTGGAGTAAAGTACAGATTTATATGAAGTAAAATGTGGGTTTCTAAATCACTTTCCCAAGCAGATTGCCAATTGACTTTACCAGAATACATTTGTTAAACAATGAATTTTTCCCAAGTATTTATTTTCTATAAATTTATTAAACACTAATCTACTATAAGAGAAGCAGCTTAGCATAGTGAATAGCAAGGCAAACTTGGAGTCAGAAAGACCTGGTATCAAGTCCTACCTTTCTTATATACTGACTATGGTACTATGGGCAAATCACTCAACCTTAGAGTGTGCCAGGCAATTAACTCTCCAATATTAACTCTTGCCCAGGAAAGGAATTTTTCCTCCCTTGGAGTTCCCTACTCTGATGAAATCACAGGTCCTGGTCAAAAAGAAAATGAGAAAGAGAGAAAGAGAAACAGAGACAGAAATATAGTCAGAGACAAAAAGAGATAGAGAACTGGAGAGGACCTAAAAGAACTAGTACAACCCACTCATTTTACAGATGAGTAAACTGAGGCCCACAGAGGTGAAGTAATTTGCTCAAGGTCATACAGAGAGTATCTAGCAGAATTGATGTTACATAAGGAAAGTCCAGACCCCTTGGAGATGAATCTTTCAGATTTTCTGGATTTAAATATGTACTCCTTAAGACTTGACTGGAATGAGACCAGCTTCTAGAAGCCAACCAGAGCCTATACTTCTTTCTAGAAATAGTCGCTCTGCTTATTGTCAAACTCTTTGTACAGGCAGGATTGTCCTTATTAAAGGCATTGTCATGAAGATAATGAATATCTAGTTGTTTTTCAAAGCTACTTCTGGGGAAACAATGAGTATGATGATACAAAACTTCAAAGGGATCATTCCTAAAGGCCTTCAGGGAGAGTCCCCTGGTGACAAGCTTTCTGGTAATGCACCTTTCTGCCCTTAGCTAGGTGACACACACACAGCCAGCCCCCTCTCTGGAGTTCTTTCTAACATGGCCGCGGCTACCAGGGCTTATCTATGATGACGTGGCTTTTGAAAACCTCAGCATTACCTCTAATACATGATGAGGAATTGGAGCCAGGAGAAAGAAATGATAATGGTGAGGCCTAACAAAGAGATCACATAAGGGATAGTTCATCCATGATCAAAAGCTTCATGAGTTCCCTATGTGTTCTCCAAGGACTTCCTTTTCTCATTCATGAAGGACCAAAGAAGAGTATCTTACTCGGTATGAATGTGAACATTCTATTCCACTCTATATGCATCTCTCTAAAAATAGATGTGTGTATGTGTATGCTTGCTTATCTATTGATCCAAGGCATTTTATTTCAACTTTATAATTCCAAGAATCCACAGGCCCCTCCTGTCTTTATATGCCTGACAGTCATTCAACCTACCCCCACAACCACCTCTTGTAAAACAACTCTGAGTCTATCACCATTTAGCGAATCTATTTTTAGACATATATTGAAACTAGAAGGATGCCCTTTTAAGAGGAGGCAAAGCCACAATTCCTATCTCAGGTACTAACTCTAACAAAGGTTACTAATTCTATTCCTCCTCCTTTAAGGTACTAATTCTAACAGTGATCACTAAGATGGTATGTAAGTCATACAGCCTTTCTTACATCTGTCAAAAGTTAAACTAGGAGGCAGTATTTTGTATCAGAGGTCAGAGGCGTTCCTTCTGTGACTCTGAGCATAAGACTATTTGAGTCACTAAGAAAAAATATTTGGCTGCCTTTTTATGGGATACTTTCTGTGGCCTAAATAAAAGGAGTTCACTCCTCTTTGATTTGGTCACCCAATTATAAATGTAACAAGTCTAATAGTCTGGATGATGTAGAAGGGGGTGGGGAGAAGCTCCTGCTACAAACTCATCCATTGTTTGAGGACCCTCAGAGAGGGAGAGCTAAGATCTAGAAGAGAAAGCCCAAGGCCATTTGTGTATCTTTCTCCCAGAGGCCCCCAATGAAGCTCCCGGGCTACCTGCTTGTGTCATGCCTTCTATGGTTCAGTCTGACATGGGCTAGCATGAAAGCCCACCAGAGGAATCCTGGTGCTGGCAACAGCCAAGTTCTCAAAATACACTTGACTTTGTATTGGCGATGAAGCTACTTCCTGCCTCTTAGCAGAGGGGTGGTGGACCGGAGATGCAGAATCAGACATATGTGTTGAGACATGGCTAATTTGTTTTGCTTGATCATACCTATTTATTTGAATAGAGCTATGAGATAAAATTTTCATTTTTCTTTTCCAGTAAGGGTGAGTGGGTGGGAAGAAGTAAGGGGGATAGGCATAGTGTATTAAAAAAAAAAAAAGAAAGAAAAAGTAATTGAGGCTTTTTAAAAAAAATGTAGAAAACAGAATAGTCAGAATAAAAAGCACAAAAAAGATGGTTTTAAAAGCTAAAAGTTGAACAAGGAAAAAAAGAAAATAGGTTTAATGGGTTTAAAAAGAAAACAGGGATCTCCTGTTTCTACTCTATGAAATTGTCTTTTATTTGTTTGTAATAGAATAAAAATTAAATTTTTAAAAATTTAATATACATTTCAAAAACATTATGTAACATTCACAGATTCAGATATAATCTTCTTCCATGTATTTCTTTTATAATTCAGGTTTTGCATTTATTGATGATTAAATGTATCACAAAAAAAAATTAAACGATTCCATGACCTACAGCTGACCTTCTTAATCTAGTACTTAGAACTTACCTTGACATATTTCTTCTGACTTCTCTGTGCCTCATAGAAATGATAACCCATTACTCATCACCCAGTCATCTGGCTGATTGGACTTGCCGGGCAAGTTAGATTTCATGATAACTCAAAGTTCTCTTTGACTGGAAAACAGAGCAGCCTGAATGCAATGCTGGGGGTTGATAGAACAACACTCTCAGGAGCCAGCAGAGGGCAGCAGAACACTTACTGAGGCAGAGCTGCGTAGGATGGCAAGGTCCTTGCTCTCTCTATAGCTGAGAGAGTGCCTATCTCACAGAAGAGGAGAGCTCCGTGTCTCGCCTCCTAACTTGGGGTTGTGAGGATGACTACGTCCTGGGTGCCGAGGAACTGACAGACTGGGTGGAGAAGATCATATTCAAGGACCAGTGAAACCAAGAACTTGGGGTCAGAGATGAACGAATCAAATAGGGAGACCAAGAGTGATGTTCAGGAAAGGGAGGAATAGATTAAATCATAAAGGAGCTGAAATAAGAACTGTAGCTGGTGATAACTAAGACAAATTGTTCATGAGGCTCTGGGGTTGTAGGTCCTTTCTGAGCAGGTGGCAGTACAGTAGCCATGTCCTCTCCAACATCTTAAAGCACAATGAACCCATCACCTAGTGGCCACCCTACTTATCATTAGTCTTTTGGTGGGTACCTGTTTTGGAAAGCAGGTATAGTATGTTGCCTGGACTGGAAAAAAATCTTTATATTCCAATAAACTCTCTTTGAGTCTGGGTTCAAATTTCCCTTTAATTATAATCAACAAATTAGTTCTAATTATATAAGTGTTTAATTAAAGGACTCCCTAAAAATGACAAAGTTCTTTAAATGGTTCTAGCTACACAAGGTATAACACTAGTTGTAGAATCAGTATCTCTTAAAATCTCCTCTCAAAGGGATTCTATCTTACATAGTCATTCATTGCCCTTTGTTTAGACTATTGCATTGGCATCCAGATTGATATTCCTTTCCCTTTATCAACCCATCTTTCATTCAACTGCCAAATTGTTAATACTAATGCACACATCTGAGCTTGTTACTTTTCTGCTCAAAAAGCTTCCGTGGCTTCCTGTAGCCTCTAGGAAAAATACAAAATATCCTCTTGGCATTTAAATCCATTCAGAATAGCCCCAACCTATTGATTTTGATTTCTAGGGCAACGAAGTGGTGCAATAGATAGCGCCAGACCTGGAGTCAAGAAGAACTGAGTTCAGATTTGACCTCAGACACTTACTAGCTAGCTTCTTCATCTGTAAAAAGAGCTGGAGAAGGCAATGGCAAATCACTCTAGTATCTTTGCCAAGGAAACCCAAAATGGGGTCATTAAGAGTTGGATGTGACTAAAAAGATTGAACAACATTGATTTCAAATCATCCCCCTCTCCACCCACTCTATGTTCCAGACACACTGGTGTACTTGCTGATCCTTATAATGTCGTTCCATTTCCTGTTTATGTTCCTTTGCATGGGCTGTCCCTCATGCCTGAATGCTTTCCCTCATTGCATTTACTTCTTAGAATTCCTACCTCCAAGATTTAATTCAAGTACCATTCCTATGTGTAGCCTTTCTTGACCCTTGCCCACAGTTGTTAATGCTCTCCTCATCATTGACAACTGACATTTAGAGAGACCTTAAAAGTTTGCAAAATGCTTTTTTTTTAACATAGATTATCTCACTTGGTTCTTAGAACAACCCTGTGAGGATAAATACCACAGGTTTTATTGCCCTCATTTTGTTGATGAAGACTGAGCTCAGAATAAGTAAGAGATTCACTGGTGGTCACGCAGTGTCAGAGAAGGGATCTAAACCCTTGTCTTTATGAACTCCAAATCTAGTTTTCTTTCTACTATATAGGGTATCATCCATCACAATTATTTATCTCTTCTTCCCCTGACCATTAATGAATGACCTCTTATATTATGGCATCTGAGTATCCATACTATTATTAAAAGTACAAAAAGTTGCTTCTTCCTGTGATGGTTCAACTCCACCCCGTACTCCATATCAATTACTTAACTCCCAATGTTCGGTAGTCATCCCTCCCCCCCATTACAATATAAACTCTAGTCCAGTAGGAATTGCTTCATTCTTTGTATCATCTCCTAAGCACCTAATATAGTGCCTGGTATAATAGATGCTTTAAAATGCTTGTTGATTCTTCCCTTTCTTCTACCCTTTAATTTTTTCATATGGATGGGGCTTTCCCCTCTACTTTTTTCATATTCTTTTTCTTGTTTCCTCCCTTTGTGGTATGTGATTATGATGGAATACTATTGTACTGTAAGAAACAATGAGTAGGATGCTCTCAAAAAAACCTGGAAAGACTTTCATGAGCTGGTGCAAAGTGAAGTGTACTGTGTACAAAGAAACAGCAATATTGTAAGATGATCAGCTGTGAATGACTTAGCTATTCTCAGCAATACAATGATCCAAGACAAATCTGAAGGACATATGATGAAAAATGCTAGAAAGAATGTTATCTGAATACAGATCGAAGCTTATTTTTTACTTTCTTAAATTTTCTTGAGTTTTTTGTCTATGATTTCTTTTACAAAATGACTATTATGCATATGTTTTGTATGACTACACCTGTATAACCTATATCAAATTGCTTGCCTTCTCAATGAAGGTGGGTGGGGAAGAGAGAGAATTTGGAACTCAAAATTTTTAAAATGAATGTTAAAAATTGTTTTTTACATGTAACTGGGGAAAAATAAAATCCTAAGTAAAAATAATTTTAAAAAAGAAATGATGAAATGGATAATTTCAAAAAAACTTTTTTAATCATGAAATGGACATTTCAAAGGAAAATGGGAAGTCCTGTATGAATTAATGCAGAGCAAAATGAACAGAAGTAGGAGAACAATTTATACAATGATAATACTTAAAGGAAAAACAATTTTGAAAGACTTTAGAAATCTGATCAACACAAACTATAAGTTTGTGTCAACTATAAGTCCAAAAGAATGAAAATGAAATATGTCTTTGCCTCCTGACAGTGAGGGGTATCTTTATGTTTCTTTCAAATGCAGAAGGAAATGTTTGATTTTGTACATGGCTAATGTAAGGATGTGTTTTGCCAGATTATGTAGCTATGCATTGAGGAGTTTATTTTTTAGGTTTTTAAAAAATTTGCTTAATGGAGAGTGGAAGGAACATATTAATTTAAAAATATTTGTGTTAATTGAAAATTTAAATAATTAAGTATTTTTTTTTTAAAAAGGAATCCTCAGTCAGGCTGAATTTATTTCTAGTTTTCTCCCCTCACAAATGGAAGACACTATCTGCTTAGGTGCTTTTTCTTAGATATTAGCCCCAATTCAATCAAAAGCTTTTGTATACACAAAAACCTAATTACGTAATTACAGCTAGCTCTTCAATTTGTTCTCTTTGCCCACAAAAGTCCAGAGAATTCCTTGTAGTTTTATAACCATTTGCTATTCCCTTCCTCTAGTGTTGAGTTATATCTTCCTCCTGTGAATTGCCACAGCCCTTTTTTGGTACCCTTCTTTTGCTTTTATTTATGTGTGCTTTTTTTATTGCTACTTACCTTATCCCTGCCTAGTAGACTGTAACTTTCATATCTTACTCCTTCTTGTCTCCTCAGTGCCTAATATGGCACTTTGAACATGGTAGGTGATTGATATATATGTATATATGCATATATATATATATTATTTGCACTGAAGCTCTGCCTCAGTTTTCCTCTAAGCAGTATGGAGATTTTAGTGCCTGCCTAGTCTACTTCATAGGGACCTTGTATGGGTAGAACGAAACAGTTGATAAGAAAGTCTTTTGAAAATTAAAGGCATTTCATAAGTATAATGTATATTATTAAAAATCAATTTTTAAAATAAGATGCTGTTTCCCAACACAATTGCTTAAGCCAATATAGAAAAGACTGTTTCTTTGGAAATAAACAGCTGGAGGGTTAATTAGCATCCCAATGATTAGTGGAACAGGTGATTTATTCTGCCCCCTCACAGTTCAGATGAACAGAAGGCAATATCACAAGATCAGTTTACCTTAAACTAATGTACTTCGTTAGAACTTATAGTTTTTTAAAATTATGTTCATTTATAAGGAAAGAGAAAAACATTATTTTCAGCTATTCTCCTTAGCACACAGAAGCCCCAAATGGAGCTAGTGTGCCCATGTGGCATCTGAAAACCAGAGGCTCCCTTCAGATCTGCTGTTTGTCTACAGATGCTTAGAGTGGCAACCCCCCTAGTGCGAAATTGCGCCTAAGAACATAAATCATGTTATTTCCTTCTCAAAAATTGGAGGGCATGTGGAGAATATAAAAGGATTTAAAGAATGAAGCAAATATGGCATGCCATATGTACATATACATTAGTTTTTTATTCTTAGAATCACAGAACTATGGAGCTGGAAGGAACCTCAGAGACAATCTCTAGCACCCTCACTAGCAGAAAAGGAAAGTGAAGTTCAATGTTTTACTCCAGACCAACAAAAAAAAACCCCTTTTTTTTCTAACCTAGTCTTTATCTAATAGGTTGTCTCTTCCTTAGCTATGTCCCATCTTTCTTCTTAACCCCAACTTCCTTTCTTCCCTGACTATTCTCTGCAACCTTCTAACTATCTGGAATCTTCTATTCTAAATTAGAAACTTCCATTTTCCTAGTTGATTGGTGTCTCCCTGCTTGGGACCTCAGGGATGGGAAAGTAATCAGACATGCCTGAGCAGGACCCTTGGTATAAAACATTCCAACTTTGATTTCCAGACAAGCCATGACTATGGGCTTAGCAAGTGACCTTGATCACTGCGCTCAGCTGAATGAACTGCCCTGGTCCAGGGGTCCTGGACCATTCTCATTCAGATCTCAGCTAATATACTTATAAGCTGAGTGGCTTTAGATCAATCTCTGAACTTCACTTTCCTCATCTGTAAAATGGAGATAAATAATACTTGCATTACTTATCTCGTTGTTAGGCACAAATGAGATAATATATGGTAAGCATTTTGCAAACCCCAGAATGCTATATAAATTAGAAGAGTTTCATATATGTATATATACATATATTTGCGTGTGTGTGTATATATACATAGACAGACATATATTATACATTATATGTAACATGATATATATCTAATATAATGCATAATATATGTTGTTACTCTATATTATATTATTATATAGTAATTATATCGTTTTTGTATTAAGTTCAAAATGTGACTGGCACATTTTAAGAAAGACCTTGGTAAGGTAGAAAACATGAAGAGGAAGACAATCTTTGGTGAAGGGCCTAACCATAATACCATATCAGGATCAGTTAAAGAAACTGGAAATTCCTTGAAGAGAAAAGGCTAAGGAGGAACATGATAGTTGTCTTCACATATTTGAAGGTCTTTCATATAGAATAGAGATTTGACTTATTTTGCTTGACTCCACAGGGAAGAACTGGCAGTAATGGGAAGTTATAAAGAAGCAAATTGAGTCTTGATGTAAAGTACTGACTTCCTATCAATTAGGGCTCTCTAAAAATGCAAAGGATGGCCTCCAAGGGTAGTGGATTCTTCTCACTGGTGACTTTAAAGCAAAGGCCAGATAATCATGTTTTCAGATACATGTTAGACTATAGGACCTCTAAGGTCCCATCTAACTCTGAGATCCTGTGACTTAGAAGATAACAAGGATGGAAAGGCCAGAATAAAGATTTTGATGAGATAAACATGGATTTAGGGTCTGGGCAAGTAAGAAGTTACTTCCAAAAGGTTTTTAATCTAGAGAGAGTTAAGTGGGTACCCCAAATTCATAAAATGGGGTTGAGTCCAGAGTCTAGCATACACGAGGGAATACATGAGTAGCAGGAATCCAACAGACCTGGCGAGTTTAGATTCTAGGACATAAGCATTAGCTTATTAGTCCAAAAGGACCAAAAACCAAGAGTGGACCACGCTGATCCTGAGGTGGAGGCTATATGCTCTTTGTCCTGGTTTTATGTTCCCATTCACAATGGGTGACTCAAATACACAAGATGTGTAAAGTTCTTTGCAAACTGGCTGGAAAGGTCAGTGTAGTGTCATGTCTAAGGAGCTGGCCTTGGAATTAGGAAGATCTAGGTTCAAGTCCTGCCTCTGATATCTCCTGACTCTGTGACTTCCAAGCAAGTCATTTAACCTCTCATGTTCACAACTATGAGTTATAGAGGAGGTGCTGCCCCAAACTGGTAAAGAGAGTTTTCTAAACTGAAACTAAAAGTTTTGTTTTCTGGGAAGTTGGCAATATTCTATACTAAAAGATTATTGGATTTGGCATGGTTAACATTAGTTTGAATCCCAGGTCTGCCATTTGTCTAAGACCATAGATTTAGAGGTGGAAAAAAGGACCTTAAAGGTCATGTGGTCCAACCCCCTCATTCTACAGGTTTGGAAACTGAGGCCCAGTCACACAGGTAATAAATAGCAAGTGTGGGATTTGAACAGAAATCTTTTGACTCCATAGTCAATGCTCTTTCCATTTTGTCAGACTCTGTCTCATGCTATAATTTTGACCATAGGCCAGTCACTTCCCCTTTCTAGACCTCATTTTCCACATCTATAAAATGATAAGGTTGGAAGAGATGATCCCTAACTCTAACACTCTGAACAGCTCTGACTTTGTGTGTTGAAACTTGCAAGAATTTGAAGCCATTTAATGCCTTCTCTATGCTAAAATTATCTTTGGAGGGAAAGTTTCACACACCAAACATTCAAGAAAAAGACTAAAAATGTAAATATATTGGCTGCTTGTGCCAAGAATCAAGACTGGGGAAGGAAGATGTGAATTCACCCATGCCCAAATTAGGAAGGGAAAAACATTCTTCAGCTCATCTCTCAACATAGCTCCATTACCATAATGTCTCAGAAGCCTGTTCATCATCTCATGCATGCTCACTTATCTCATAATTGGCAAGCTGACTTTTTGGAACTTCCCTTGTCAGCAAAGTAAATGTGGGATTTAATCCAAGACAATCCTGACTGGTGAATAAATACAGTGCATGAATAGAATGAAGGAGGAAGGAAGGAATAGTGATCTCTAGCAAAGAAAGCCTTAATTATAAACTGTTCTTATAGCATAGCATAAACATGTAAGCCCATTTTCCACTTTCTTGGATGGTCTTTGTTTTTCTAGACAAAGCTATCATTTCTTCAGAGGGGGCAATACAAAGGAACATCTGTTCATGGAAATTTTTATTGGCACTGGTGACTCTATAAATGATGATTTCCTCTCTGGAAAAAAAAATCAAGTTTAGGAATTTTGGTGATTTAACTTCACATTAAATATGCAAAGCCATAAGGGAAACACTGCTATAGTCAGCTGCTTTCCTGCATCACCTTCAGTAGAAGACAACTTTTAAGTTCAGCTAGGAAAAAAATTGCAATTTGGGCAAGTTAACTGATAATAAATTTTTGAGACTCACACCAAAGTTCCTATTCATTCAAGGCTCATTTCAATAAATCAGCAATTCCACAATTACACTGGGGGTACAAATTCTCATTTTTTTCTTTCCTTCAGCAGTCAACATTTATTAGTTTCCACTGTCCACACACAGATCATTGAAAACATATCACCAGTTATGTGGAGTCACAGGGGAAGGAGACCATGGCTTTTTTTCCCTCAAGAAATGTACAGTCTCTATCCTGATGAAGGATGACAGGATAAACATGCAAAAATACAACGATAACTCCTGAGGGGCAAGCTGTATAATGGATTTGGCCTAACCCTGGAGTCAGGAAAACCTAGGTTTAAGTCTTCCCATAGTCATGTAATAGCTATGTGACTATTAGCAAGTTGCCTAGCCTCTCAGTGCCCCCCAACAACTCTCTATGACTAGAAGGTACAGACAAGTTACAGATCAGCAATGATGGAGGGAATTTATATTCTGGGAGTATATGTGTGTGTGTATGTGTGTATATACACACACACACACACACACACACACACATGCACACATAATATCACATGTCTAGGCTAGAAAAAACATTGCCAACAAAACCCTCCATTTATATGGTGCTTTAAGATTTATAGAATGATTACCTTACAATAACCCCATGATGTAGGTAATACAAATGTTCTTTCCGTTTTATAGATGAGGAAGTGAGGGCAGAGTACTTGAGTGATTTGTCCATAGAGCCAGCATTCAAAAATCAGGTCTCCTGGCTCCATTTCCCAACTCTTTTCTTATCTTGTGTCCTCATCCTCCCTGCCTTCTCTGCAGTCTTGCCTATCCCTTCTCACTCTCTTACCCCTGAATATTCTCATAGCTCCTAGTTGGAGGCACTGCATCTTCCTGGTTCTCTGACTACCTCTTCTGTTTGTTCTGTTACCTCTAGTGGCTCCTTTTCATCACCCCTTCCTATTGTCACTTCCCAAAGTTATGACTTTGACCTTTGTAATGGGAATGTAAATTTTTAAGATCTTCCCTGCCCCTAGGCTAAAGTGCACCTGGAGCCTGGGGTGGGAAGCTTGTTTTTCAGTAGATACTTCTTGATCGGCCAGTGGGTCCAGGAGAAGGCTTTATAAGCCCTGATGTGTAGCTTTGTTTTGGGGGCTCACTTTGAGAAGTGTTCTGTGATTTGATCTAGATTCTGGGAAGCCGTTGTTGAAAGCCCCCCCTCAGCTTTGAAAAACCCAGATATTGATTTGGTATGGATGTAATGGTTGGACATTTTGGAAACTGTCTATTTGATCTGTTTCTGTCTTGATAATTCTGTCTGTATATTCTGAAGTTCAGGGTGCTGACCTCTTTCCCCTGAGCTAGGTGAACGATACATATCTGACGGATTAAAGTAAGTTTGTTAACCCATTTTGAGTCGCTTTCCTTTATCAAAGCAGATCCAAGAACCTGTGTTGGCAGACACCCTGGCGATGCTGGGGTGCTTGCCACTACAACCTTCTGCTCTTATCTCTCTGTGCCCTTCTTTTACAAACTTTTTTTACCCCCACTGCTTCAACTATCACCTCTCTGTGGATAACTCTAAAATCTCTTAACTTCAGCTCTGACCTTTCTCTTGATCTCCAAATCCACATTCCAGTGCCTACAAGAGAACCCTACCTGGGTGTCTCATAATTACTTCAAACTAAACATGGCAAAACTGCCTCCACTTACGCCCTACCCCAACTTGTCTGCCCCTCCTGGCTTCTCTTTTTCTGTGAGGGCTACTAAAGTAACCTATAAAGAAGGAGCACAGGTTTTATGTGTTGATGTTATCTTGGATACTTTCCTCTACTTCACATCTCATATCCATTTAATAGCCCTTTCCTGTTAGATTTGTGGTATCCATCTTTTCTGTATCCACACTAACAATTCCCTAGTAAAGGTCCAAATTATCATCCTCTAGACTCAGTAGCCATCTAGCAGGTTGTTTTCCATTCTTTCTTTCTTCTATTCCATATTTCTCACTACTATCAGACCAGTTATCTTCATGCATAGATCTTGTCATGTTATTCTGCTAAAAAATCTTATAGTAGTAGTAGTAGTAGTAGTAGTAGTAGTAGTAGTAGTAGTAGTA
>NW_027186296.1:105828217-105834825 GCF_028583685.1 Petaurus breviceps papuanus
TAGTAGTAGTAGTAGTAGTAGTAGTAGTAGTAGTAGTAGTAGTAGTAGTATGCTACTAGTGCCTACTAAATAAATTTCAGCCCAGGATCCAAGATAAGCCCTCTTGCACCTTTATTCATTCATTCACTTATTTATCTATTTATTGATTTATTTATTGTAAATCCAACAGTGAAATAATGGATGATTCAAAATAAAGATTAAAAAATTAGGTATTGGGGAGACCTGTGAATTTCAAATAAAAAAATGCTATTTGAGAATATGGGTATACACACATACATATATATGCATATATATATATATGTACATATAGCATACATGTGACTGTTGCTGCAATTTTACCCTATAAGCCCACTAGAGGGCAATATGATTTTGATTATAATATATCCCAAAATTCCAGCACTACTTGGAAAAGAAAATTTTTTTAAATGGTTTTTTTAAAGTGAGTATCTCACTCATATTGAATTTGAATTTTCTAATCAAATTTTTCATCAATATTTATTTAAATATTTCCCCAACCAAATGCAGTATTTATTTAACTTTTGAAAATTTGAAATTAATACAAATAGTATCTTTGCACAAACTGTGAAATTTAGAGCTAAAAGGGTTCTTAGAGGTCATCTGGTCCATAGCTCTCATTATATATATATATATATAGCCCTATGTCAAGGGAAATTAAATTACTTGCCAATGTTCATACAGATAACAAGCAGCAAAGGCAGGATTCTAATCCTCTGACTGCAAAGCCATTACTTTTTCTATTATACCATAGCTTCACGATAGCAGTGACACTTTCAAATTCTCAAATTACTTTATTGTTTTTATGATTAATCTTCACATAATGTAATGGGAATGGGAATTTGAAGATCTTCCCTGCCTCTTAATAGGCCAAATGTAAACACACGGAGCCTGTGGTGGGAGGAGTTGCTGAATGGATGGAGTAGGAAAGGGATGGAGCAGGAAATGAGTCAGAACATTTAGAGTGGAGGAAGAGAAAGGACGAAAGCAAGCAGACAGCTAGGGTTGTGAGTGTTTATTTGTGGGAAGGCCAAAGCAGGGGGAAGGCTTTGGGATAGTGTTGCTCCCTGCAGTGATAATCTGTGTTAACTTCTTTGTTGTTATGATGGATTTGGCTTTCTGGTATCTGAATAAATGTTTTACTTCTGTTTTCTATATAGAGGGTCTGCTATGTTTTGTGATTCAGAACTACACCAGCATATTCATATTTGCTGTTGGTGCTGTGAATTTTGCCTTGATGATACAAATAGTAGGGCGAGATTTAGCACAGTTGCCTTAATGGATTGTGGTCTTATTGATATAGGTGTTCTCTCCACCATTACAGATAGCAACCCATCCATACCTGATCAGACTGTGATATTCTTATCCATAAATTCTCATAAACTCTCCATGGAGATCTCTCTGATGCTCTGAAGGCCTTTGTCTTGTCTATCTATTTCATAAATACCATCATAATGCTTGGGCTGTCCATCTGTCATCTCTGGCTCTTGCCAGTCCACTTCCTCTTCTGTTTGTACATAACCTTATCCCATTTCTTCCATGTTCACCATTGGTAATACGTTTTAGCCTATTTATGCTCACCACATGCATCTAAATTTTCCTTTGAGTCATCCACAACTTTGATTTATTGAAGACTATAGTATAATACAGTTCACAGCTATACATCATCAGAAGAAATTGGTTTTTATTTCCAAATTCAACAGTTTACTTTCTTCCTTCTATCCAATTTTCAGCCCAGTTCAATGTTTGTCCAAGATATATTTACTGATAGACTAATTCGATGGAATGACCATCCACTGCATATTCTAGTCTGGATAATAGGCATTTCCCATCCATTTGGCTTTTCATGAGGATACAATTATACTAATTTCTGATTTAATTGAGCAATGTAGTATTTGACAGAATCAGTCCAACGTTTTCTGCAAACAAGAACATCTAGAGGACTCTATCATTTATAGGGAATCTCTTTCATTTGGATTCTGAACAGAACATACAGCATGACATCTTTAGCAACTATATATCATGCTTAAGTGTTCAGGGAGACGGATAGGTGTTAACCATATAGTTCTAACAAACATACAAAGTGTAGCAGCCTAGGTCCTTTTAACAGTCAGGGCCTCAAGGTCACTGGCTATCAATCAAGCAGCACAACACTATTCACTGACATGTCACTATTACTTCCTGGATTTTTATCCGTAGTAGAAGTCTGAGTCATTCAGCTTTAACCACACCCCCTTCCTTTATCTTCTCTTTATCTACCTTATTATTATGATCTATTTATCTACCTTAATTCAATACTATAATTTAAACACAGAATCTAGTTAAATTAGTAAATGTGTAGTAAGCATTAATTGCATGTAACAAAGATAATACATTTCAAGGTAGAACCCCATTTTTGGCTAGAGCCCATCTTCCTTCTCTCACTCACAGAATGAAAGAGATAACCCAAAGGTTTAATGTTTTATTGCAGCCCACTCATCTTTTTGTGAAATGCAAGCTGGGTACAGATAAGTTAATCATAAGCAGATTAAAGAACACTAAGGATATTTTAGTGAGAATTCTCAAGGTTGCCATTACATGAGCAAACAGGACACAGGATCATTCCTCCAGTATCTTAGGGCTTCTGAGTCTGTGTCTACATGAATATATGCTTGTCCTGGAAATTCCAGGACTGAAATAAGGCATTGCTCAAATACCGAAGGGGCTAATGTCTTTTTCTCAGGCCCTATTATGTTCAAATTCTGAGAGTAATCCCTATATCCTATTTCAGTCTTCTGTCTCTCCAACTCCAATGGTCCAGAAGGCCCAAATGGCAAAGTAAGCTATGTCAGAATGCTGGAGTATTGGAAAGGAGATAGAATGTCTATGTTACATGGAAATCTAGTACAACTTTCAGACTGAGAAGCTTATATGTAGAACTCATAAAGAAATCTCAGTTTAGAGATTTAGAAATGACGTAAGAATTAGAACTAAGCTTCTAGGCTCCATGTGCCTTTGCCTGAATCTCTCATTTGTTTTTATTCACTCTTGATTATAAGAATTTTCCACTAAAGCCCTAATGTGATATTCCATCATAGTGCAGAGATGACCCTGAGTTCTTGAAGTCCGTAGAGGACTACAAGCTTTGAAAGGTCCTTTTTATTGGAGAGCCTTTAAATATTGGTCTAGTGACAGACTATATATCTGTTGTCCAAGGACCAGTTGTCTAATTTCAGAGAAGTTTATTACTAGGTTGGCTAGAAGGTAATGAATATTTTGGTGAAAGGAACTGTTGGCAAGTAACATTTAGCAAGTCAAAAAGAAATTATGGGGCAGCTAGGTGGCACGGTGAATACAGCACTGGCACTGAAGGCAGGAGGACTTGAGTTCAAATGCAGTCTCAAACACTTGACACTTAACTAGCTGTATGACCTTGGGCAAATAACTTAATCCGAATTGCCTTGCCTTCCCCCTCAAAAAAAAAATTGTGACCTGCATTGGTGGAAAGAGCACCCATACTGATAAAAGAATAGACCCTTGAATTATTGAAGCGTATGGAATCTTGTGACATGATAGCACATTTTTCACGTTATACATTTATTGAGATTCAGGATTAGACAGCCTCCTTAGGAAGAGATATTAAATTGGAGAAATAGTTCAAGGAAACTAAGTTTCTCATGACCTAACAGTCAATAAAATTCAAATATATTTAGAATTAATCTGCTTACTTTATAGATCAGGGAAATTGGTGATGTTTCCTAGAACAGTGGCTTTCAGTTTGTAAACCAAGGTGTTCTTTTTTAATTTCTCACCTTCTCTTCCCAATCTCTTTCTATTTATGTTGTTCAGCTTAGTTTTACTCCCTCAAAGAGCTTGGATTTCCATTGATACTGCAGCATAGTAGTTAACTCATCTCCAGGTCTTTGAGATTCCTCCCTTACATTGCTAATAAATCTATGATGAAGAATGAATGGATGAATGAATGAATGAATGAAAAACTATTTAAGTGCTTACTATGTGTCAAGTATTGTACTAAACACTGAGGATACAAACAGAAAAGTAATTTCCACTTTGTTAATAGAAAGGAAATATTTTATGACTATCCAAGCTAGAACTATAAGTCAGAAAAACTAAATAGCTTCCTGGAGGAGAAAGAGATCTATTAGAAAGGAAAGGGGAAACGATTTGATTGCTTATGGTCTCAGGAACAAGTCCTTCCTTCTTATGTGGAGTTCAATTAGGTCTTCCCATCTTCATTACAATGTTAACCTGAGTGCTTGCATGGGCGCTAGGGTTATTTTTCTTTTTCTTTTTTGACACATAGATAGATAATTTTTCATTTTAAATGAATATAACTAATGAGAAATCTCCCAAATTGAACGTGGTCTGCATAAACTCAGAAATTGGTTGTAGGCTACAGGTTATAATTGACAAAGAAATTTCCTCACAATGTCCATTTGAAGAAGGTAGTCTAACTATTGGTTATCCTAATTTTACAAATAAGGAAACTAAGACAGGTCTAATAAGCCAAATTAAAAAAAAAAGGTCATATTTTTTCTTTGTAGCAATTCTCTTTTCATGCATGGTATTTCTTTTTTTTGACCTTTTAGAAAATATCTTTCCTTTGTGAACTTTAATAAGTGATATCTTTTACTTTATATTTTTAAAACTGTCAGCATGAAGACATCATAATTTGAGTATGATTTAAGCATTTCCTCAAAATGAGTTTGTTGACAGAAGATGGATATAATATGAATTATGCCAAATATGATAACAGACCAAAAAGGCAATGATGGCATTTTTTGCTTGTATTAAGACTTTCTATTTTTCAGAATTGGATATTTAAAGGAATTGCTAGTTCATTTATGCATTTGCTGTTGAGTACCTGAAAAGACAATTCAATTTTCCACTAGGTAATGACTACTTAAGATGTATTCACTCTACTTCAAAACATAAAAGACATAACAATTGGTGTCACTGAATCTGCCAGGAATGCTTTTTGGATGACAGCAACATAGAATATGAATGATTTTTAGGTGTAGGTTCAGAAATACTATCTCTATTATGTAGAGTACCAACTCACAATGTTCACACACCACAATAGTAAAATACAAGAATTTGTGAACTCCCTGTGATCTCCAAAGTAGATCTAACCTATCTTTGACTCAACAGAAAAGTCTTAGGGAATTTCCTGAAGCACACAGAGTAAAAGCCCAGCCACTTCTTCTTACTTTAAATTTCCATTCTCACCTTAAGGTAGGAAAAATGCTGATAACTGGGAAAGGAAAGTGCCACTGAGAAAACAGTATTTAGCTTAGTCCTAGGAAGAAGATATGGAATCTCTGCAAGAAAGAGGAGTACTTTCTTAGGATGAGAGATAGCTTGTACAAATGCACAGAGGTGGGAGATAGCACCACAAACTGATAAACGCAAAGTAGTTTAGTTTGATCAGAATGTAGATGTAGCTTTCAAGTCTAATGCTAGTTTTAACATATAGGACAAGAGACTAGAAGTATTGTTGCTAGCAGATATAAAAGGAAGAAATGTAGCCTGGGGCAGAGACTTTGCCTATTTTACCTAGCCTTTTTATTTGTCCTAACTTCACGTGCATGCTAATCAGAGGAGATTGTGAGTTTGAGAGAAATCATCTCAGATTTCCACACAACTTCTATATGATTATTTTGGGCAGAGTCTCCAAAACTATTTTCAGGGATATAAATTCAACATCAGGGATTTAATAGGAATTAAAAGGAATTTTCTGATCTCAGGTCAAATAGTTCTATGGGAGCAAGAATTTGGAATGAGCAAGTACCAGAGAAAGTCAACCAAAAGAATAAACTAGCTAGGTGGCACAGTGAATAGAGCATGGGCCTAGAGTCAGGAGGACCTGAGTTCAAATGCAGCCTCAGACACTTAACACTTACTGGGTGTGTAACCTTGGGCAAGTCACTTAACCCCAACTGCCCTGCCCTCCAAAAAAAAAAAAAAAGCAAAAAAAAATTGAATAAACTAAATCTTGACCTGTGGTATTCTAAGGGCTTTTGAAGGCTGTGTTGCTAATAATGCTGGCTTGTAACCCTCAGCTATGCACAAAAACAGCTGTGGTTCTGCCTTAGCAGTGGTCAGGGAGAGGCTTCCTAGTCACTGTATAATCAGCAGATAATAGCAGAGAGAGGAGCAATTGGCCTTGTAGAAACTAAAGAATTAAGAGCCAGAAGAACATTGGTCTCCATTCATTGTATTCGTGGATGGGAGTGATATATAAAGTAGGAATGAAGAGATAGATGAGAAGCAGACAATGGAAGTTCTCAAATGTTAAGTTAAAAAAATTATATTTTATACTAGAGTGGAAAGAATTACAATAAAGGTTTTCAAACAATGGTATGATGTGGTCAGACAAAGATTATCTGTGGAATTTCATGGAGGATAGACTGGAAAGGGAAGATTGGAAGCAATGAGTACCAGATCATTAGAGTATGAATTAGATGTGCTTAAAGGGAAATAGATGCAAGAGGTATGGTGTTAGATTTGATAAGAATTGTCAACTGACTGAATATGGGGGGGGGGGGGAGAAGTAAGAGTCAAGAGTTATTCCAAAGTTGTGAAAATGGGTG
>NW_027186296.1:105834835-105888264 GCF_028583685.1 Petaurus breviceps papuanus
GGGAGAAGTAAGAGTCAAGAGTTATTCCAAAGTTGTGAAAATGGGTGATCAGAAGGAGGATAATATCCTCAATAAAGATATGGGAATTTTGAGAAGGAACCATTTTGGAGGGTGGGTAGAGATAATGAATTCCATTTTAGAAATGCTGAGTTTGAGCTGCTGCTGATAGGTGAAGAAATCCTGGGCAGGGAGGGTAGAATAAGCAAGTGATTAATCTTAAGCAAAAAAAAAAAATGCTGAGGATGCACAAAAATATTTGTAACTCCTCCTGAGGTGGCAAAAATGGGAATCTGTTGGGGGGCCCTAAATGGAGGAATGGATGAACAAATCATAGTATGTAAATGTGATGTAATACTATTGGGCTGAACTCTTATCAGTATAATGTCCAACAAGGATTCCAGAGGACTGATGAAACATACTATCCACTTCCTGATAGAGATGAAGAACTCAGAATGCAAAATGAGGCAAATTATTTTTTGGACATGACTAATGTGGAAATTTATTTTGATGATACATTTTGTAATGGATTTTGTTTTTCATTTGTTCTCAATAAGGGTAGGCTGAGTTGGGGGTTGGAGTGCATAGGTGAAAAGCTGGATCTTTGGCTGATAAAAACAAGTAAAATATTTTTAAGTAAAAAAAATTTTAAAAAGGGAAAAGGTCATTGAATTTAGCAATTAAAGCATCACAATTTGAGGCCATTTCAAAGATTAATGTTAGTCCCTGTCCTCAAGAAACTCACAATCTAATAGGGGAGACAACAAGCAAATGAATATATACAAACAAGCTATATACAGAATAGGAAATAATTAACAGAAGATTAAGATGGATTTAAAAAGGCTTCCTGTAAAAGGTGGGATTTTGGTTGGAATCTAAAGGAAGCCAAGGAAGTTAAGAAGTGGAGATGAAGAGGCAGTGCATTTTAGGCATGAGTAGCAGCCAGAGAAAAAGCCCAAAGCCTTCATATAGAAGTCTCTCTGCAGAACAGTAAAGAGGGCAGTGTCACTGTATCAAAGAGTACGTGTAGGGAGGTAAGGTATAAGAATATTGGGAAAGGTGGGGAGGGAGAAGCTGGGTTATGAAGGGTTTTGAGTGCCAAACAGAGGATTTTGTATTTGATGCTAGAGGTGATGGAAGCCACTGGAATTTACTGAGTAGTGACATGGCTGGACTTGTTCTTTAGGAAAATCACTTTGGCAGCTGTATGGAGGATAAATTAGAGAGGGGACTTATGGCAGGCAGACCCACCAACAGACTATGACAATAGTCCAGGTGTGAGGTGAAAGGGTCTTTACCAGGGTGATGGTGGTAATGGTGGAGATAAGTGGGCATATTTGAGAGATGTTACAACAGATTGGATCTGGGAAAGGAGAGATGGTGAAGAGTTGAATATGGTACCTAGGTTGTAAGCCTGAGGGGATTGGGAGGATGGCATTACTTTCCACAGTAATAGGAAAGTTAGAAGGGGGTGTCTCTTTTTTAATGCTGTCACCACCACCTGTGTTCCCCTTCCTGTTAGGTGTCAGTGACTAGTGCCTAAGTTCTATTAACCAATTTACATAGAATAGCTCTGTATTTATTTATTTATTTCAGTGATATAGCAGTAAGAAAAATACAAATTCACCCTCCTTTCCAGATATCAATGGCATACTCTCCCCTTATCCTACCTCATTCTTTGTGGAGAAGAATGGGATCATTTTTAGCTCATTTTTTTTTACCTAACACTGGTCCAAGATCATGTACAGATGTGGTATAACTATAAGATGAGGTTTCATCTCAGCAACTACTGGGCTGGTAGCTGTGTGAATAGAGAGAATGAGATGGTTGCAAGAGATGTTGTGAGGGAAGAATTGAAAAGACTTGGCAACTGAGCTTATGATACATAGCGTCAGTTTTCTGAGTGAAGTAAGAGATAAAGACATCTGCTGAAACAGAGGGGAGTTAAGTGGGGCTAGTAACTTAAGAGAGGAGCATGCTTGAAACATCTGCTTTGAATAGTGTAATAGAGAGTAAATCAGGGAAGAATGAAAAACTGTTGTGCGATCATGAACAACTGATAATGGATAACATGAATTTGTAATGGACTCAAGTTAGTATGGTTGCATGATTTTCTCTAGCAACCTTTAACAGCTCAGGAACAAAATCAAAGGAGTACAGTAGAGGTCATCTACAGTTGAGGATATACATGGGAGTAAGAAATCCAAGGATGAAGAACAGTGTATAGTTGAACTGGTTAATTTTAGGGGCAATGCTGTGAAGGAAGGAAATTGAGTGGGAGAATGGGGAAGAGTGGAGAAACAAGGAAGAATAGAAGGACTCAAGCTCATGATGAGGATGAAGTAGAAGTTTAGGAAGAAGAGGTAGAAAGTTAAGATGATGATCAGAGAGGGAAATTTCAAAGGTCTTTCAGGTGGCAAAATTTTAGGTAATATTAAAGTAACTATAAGGCAGTGCAACGCCTAAGGCTAGCTATGATAAAGACAGAAATCACAGAAGTTGAGACTGATGAACTTGGGAGTTCAAAGTGACATCTATGTGATCATTAAGACTGAAGACAGGATTTGGGTGGGGGCGTATAGAAAATCAAATACATCCTCAAACACAAGGTTTTATTTTTTAATGTGCCATAGGCTTTCAGGGAAATTCCAAAAATGTTTTAAGCAATGGCAACACAATTGTGTATATAGCTTCCAGAAGGATATCCTTGAAGAATGCTCATTTGAATGTATAAGCTCTGACATGTTTGTAAAAAAAATCAGTAGCATTCTTTTATAGTCACACATTGTATAATCAATGCACTAATTATATACTCTCCTTAGTGGGGCTGTCAGGACATCTGGCAACTATTAAAGTTAGCCTAGTTGGTATTTTGGCACATACTTGGGAGAAATAGAGGAACTATATTTTTAACGTAGGTTTCATTAATTCAGACATATTTTCTTCCTCTATTTCTCATTAGCTAAAATTAGTGAAGCTTTCCTTTATGTATAATTGAATAATTAATTCAATTCTTCTCTATGAACTCAAAATTTTGACTGGAATCAAGAGAAAACTCTTTCAGTTCCATTCTTAGATTTTCAAATGTGACTTTATGCTTATTTAGACACTGACACTCACATTAAACTCCAGATCTAGTGCCTGGGTTCAAATCCTGTCACAGACATTTTGTGAACCTGAACAAATCAACTAGCCACTCTGTTTCAATTTTCTCCTCTGTGAAAAGAGAATAATCGCATCTCCTTCATAAGGTTGTGAGTAGTAAATGAGATAATGTATGTAAAGTGCTTTGCAACCCTTAAGGTGCTATGTACAAATGAACTATTATTATTATAATCATGTATATGCAGGAGAAGGGAAGGAAAAGGGAATGATTATTTACATAATGCCTACTATGTGCCAAGCACTGTACTAAGCTCTTTATAGTCATTAATCTACCAAGGGAGCATTATAAATCACATTTTGGAGACCATATGCATTAATGTACTTGTTGGTACTGTCATTGTTCAGTGATAGTGAGGTAATATACTATTGGATGAATTGAACCCTCTCTATATTGTCATTCTTGCTACAAATGAGAATAGAAGGCATAAAGAAGTAGAAGCTAAACAGAAGGACGGTTTATAGATTCTCATTAGTGATGAATGAAAGAACTGATATAGCTGGGTTCATTGTCCCCAAAAGGCAACAAATAAAATCATTACTTGGGTTATCTCACATCATAGCATCCCTGAGTGAAGAAAAGGGAATGGCCTTGAAGACAACTGCAGTTTATACACCAACATTTGTTGCAGCAACAGGATACTCCAAACAAAACCAACTTATTCCTTGAGATTTGGTGACTGCAATGGTAGGCATAAATAAACACACAAATGAATGAATGAATAAAATAGCTTAGGAAATATGTCTGAGTTAAAGAAATTTAAGAGGCCCATGGTTTGTATAGCATATTATTCAGAAATCTCAGGGCATTCTTGATACCTAGATTCTTAAGTAATGATAAATTCACCCTATCAAGTCCTGTTCTCCTGCCTAATTATTGCATGGAGATGATCCTGGGTTCTAAAAGGTCATACCTTTGGATCACACTGGAATGTGGACCTTGTTATAGATTGTGTATTTTGTCTGAGGATGAGGTTGGCCAAGTTGGAAAAGATTCATTAAGAGATATTTAGATATCTAGTGGTGATTTTCTTTGGCCACATAACTCACAAACCCAGCCATGGAAGTACAGAGTTTCTGATATACTTCTATGGAGTTAATACCCATAACAATGAAATGTTAGGTCACCAGAATTACAGATTCATACACAGGGAAACTATCAGCATGATAGCAAAATTGTCATAGCTCTGCAATCTATATCATACTCCTCTGTTAAATGAGTATTGGGTTAGGTAATCTCTGCGGTCCCTTCTAGTTCTAAATCTTGGGATCCTAGCAACCTAACCTCATAAACAGGCTATAAAATCCCAGAAATATACTGACAGAACAGCTCTGAAAAACGAATGAGGTAGACATCAAAGACCATTTTTTTTCACCCTACTTCAGTTTTCTGGCATCCCATTTTGACCACCACTCCTTACAGCGAGAGATTGAACTGACTATGCTTACTGTAGTAAGTAAAAGATTAATTCCAGAGATTGAACTGACTATGCTTACTGTAGTAAGTAAAAGATTAATTCCAAAATGTTTGAAGAATTCTACATAATGAAAGCAATTGAGCCTTAAAAAAAACAGTAGGGAATTGTATTGTTACTCATTCTTGTCTAATCCTAGAAATTCAAAATTCAGAAATGCCTTTTAAGAAACATTTACTTTTAAATATTTTATTCTATTAAATCTTACCACATTCATAGACACATATCTTCATTATCATTGTACAAAGGGTAAAAAATGAATAGGGTATTTACTTCTAAGTCATTTTCAGCCAAGCACTTGTATAGTGAACTACTGAGTGTAGCTGAAAATTATAACTCCAGGGATAATTTTTTCCTAGTTATTTGCCCCCACAAACCAAAACAAAGCCAAAACCATAACTTCAATATTGTTCAAATGGGGATTCTATAATAATCATAGTTGGAAGTCAGCTCTACACCACGGACATGGTTTGTTTAAGATGGTAGGAGAAGCCTGAAAACAAATTCAAGAATAACTTAGTGGGGGGGAAGAATGAGATTCCAGGGTAAAGTCAGTTCATAATGTCTAAAGATGGATTCTTTTCCCCTCCAAGAGTAATTAATAAATACTTGTCTGTTGAGTAGATAACACATTTCTAAACTATTTTCAATGAAAATAAAAATAGAGTGACAGCTCATGAATTACAAGAAGACAGACTTTCTTGAAATTAAGAAAACCTAGCATTTATAATTTGGAGAGTTTTTTTGTGCATTGATTTTAACATTGACATTCAATACTGTAGACCTATTACTGCAGACTTTATGTTTACAAAATATTTCCACCAGAAAACAGGATGTTGTAGTATTGAGAGATATTAAAAGATACGATTATCTATGCCAGTGAAATGGGTACAATGTTATGAATAATACAAAATGTTACCATAATTAAAAAAAAACTATTTCTATTTGCATTGGTAATACCTAAAAAAAGCCCCTTATAACCAAATATGGGTAGGTCTAACATTCTGGAAATTCACACTTCAAATTTAGCAGCTTAATAACTGCATATTTTTGGTCAAGTTATTTGGTCTTCCTGAGTCTTCAAAGACCCATTCTAGCTCTAATATTTTACCATTTTATGCTAACTTCTGGAAGCATATAGCATCATTTCTATTTCTTAGTCAGATTAGAAATGTCTAAACATATAGGATTGGATGGGCACAAGGAGAGTATATGTATGGTGAGAAGAATAAAATCTATTGAGAATTTATTGTATTTTGAATTTAAACTTTGGTGGGTAATTTTTTACTAAATAGTAGTTATAACTTTTTTACTCAATTAAATCCTTATAAGAAAGGTGCTGTACAAATGCAATGTTTTACAAGAATCTGGAGTCTGTTCTGATATCTTTGTCATTATTATACATGAAGAAATTGTAGCAGAAGCAAGATAGGCCATCTGCTGCCTATAAAGAAGAAAAGAATAGGATGGGAGAGCCAGAGACAGAAAGACATAGAAGGGAAGGGTATGATGAGGAAAAATGAGGTTTATGAAAGCAGGGACTATTCCATATCTATTTTAAAACTTAGCTAGAGCTTGGCATATAGTAAGAGTTTAATAAACAGCTTGTTGGTTGATCTACAGGAGGCCATTCCTGTTCCACTTATCCCTAGTACCTTCTCTCTGAGATTAACTTTTATTTACACTATATATAATACATATTGTATGGAATAAATTCTATTTACCATATATTGTCATAAATTAAAAATATTATATATTATAAGCAACTATATATATAATATATACTTATATGTCAGTTTACCCATACTTAATATACTATACTATTTGTTGCTCAGTCCTATTGGCAAAGACACTGGAGTGGTTTGCCATTTCCTTTTCCAGCTCATCTTACAGATGAGGAAACTGAGGATAGAGAGGGTTAAGTGACTTTTCTAGGGTCACACAGCTAGTATCTGAGACCACATCTAAACCCACAAATAACACCTAGCTGCCCTCACACTATACTTATATATGTACTTAACTATGTACATACTTACACATTACAAACACTCACGGATCAGATGTATATGTATACACACATATGCATCTATGAATACACGCACGCATAGGGGTGTGTGTGTATTTGTCCTCTGTATCAGAGCCAGAGGGCTAGTCATTGCCTTTCTCGGTCTCGGGACCCTGGGCACTGTACCTGGCACATCCTAGGCTGGCAGAGTTTAACAAAAGCTTCTTGGCTGACTAAAGGAAGGGACAGGGAGGAAAAGGTGGGGGTGGGGACAAGAAGCACGGAGAAGGATCGAGCAGGGGGAAAAGGGGGTGAAGAGAGACGAGGGGGTGGGGAGAGGCTGAGAAGGGGCAGGAGTCCTCGGCCCGGCCCGGGCCTGGGGCCACATGGAGGAAGAGGGGGAGGCTGGGGGTCCCGGCTGGATCCCTCCGAGGAGGCGGTGCTCGCACTCACTCGCAGCAGCAGGAGACAAGGGCTGGCTCTCGAGGCGCCTCTGCAAGCGCGGAGGGGAGAGGAGACCGCGCGGTCCCGGACCCGCTCGGCCCGGCCTGGGCCCGCGCGCCCCGAAGCCAGCGCGTCGGCCAACCCTGCTCGGGCGCCCCGCCCCCGCGGCTCTCGGCGGGTCTCCAAGCGCGTCTCGCGCCCCAGCCCATCCACAAATATGGCGGCTCCTGGGGCGGCCCCTCCTCCCGGGGCTCCCGGCCCGGCCCGGGCGGGTCGCGGCGGGAGGCTGCTCGAGAGCCCGGCCCTCGCTTGGTAGCGCTCAGCTGGCGCGCGGGGCCGGCTGCGGGGGCGCGGGCCGGTGCGGGCGGGAGGAAGGCGCGGGGCCGAGGCAGGCGATGTGGGCTCCCAGGTGACTGACTGACTCACCGACGCGGGGGGAGGGAAGGAGCGGGGCGGGACGCGAGCCCCCAGGTGACGGAGAGGGAGCCAGGGAGCTGGGGGCGGCGGGGGGAGGGGCCCGGCGGGCGGGCTGGCTGGCAGGAGGAAGCCGCTGTCGCCGGCGGCGCGGCGGGGCGGGGGCGGGAGCACGGCGAGGGAGGGAGCGAGCGAGCGGAGGGGGAGAGAGCGAGGCAGCCGCTGCCTGGTGTTCCGGCCCGGGGGTGGCGGGGAGAGAAGGGGGAGGTGTTTGCCAGCGGTTGGAGCGGAGCCCTCTCGCGGCCGCGGTATCAGCAGCATCCCCTGCATCCCTGCATCCCCAGCATCCGCGGCATCCCCAGCATCCGCGGCATCCCCAGCATCCGTGCTCGCTAGCACCACGGTCCCGAGCAGCGGTCCACCCCAGCAGCCCGCCGCCTCATCGCTTCTCCCTCCCGCTCCAGAGAAGGGGGTCCCTCGGCTGTGGGGTGACACCATGAATGAGGACACTCGGGATCCCTCTCCGGCAGCGGCGGCAGCGGCAACGGCAGCGGTAGTGGAGGAGAAAGGAAAGAAGGAAGAGGAGGAGAAAGGGAAAGAAGAGGAGCGAGAAAAGCTGCCCCCCATCCTCGCCCCATCCAGCACGGCAGCGTCTGGGGTAGGTCTGCCCGCACATGTCACTAGGGAGCCTCCGGGACTGGGATGCTGAAGGAGTGTGTGTGTGTGTACCCTCAAAGACTCAAGTGAATCTGCATCTTGGGGGGGGGGGGAAATGTTAGAGAAAGGGAGATTAATTAGCTTGATTCATTACCAAAGTATTGTTTTTTGATAAATGAAAAATAGAATTTGAGAATAGAAAAGCAAAATGGCTAATTCGTTTTTAATATTAAAAAATAGTTTAATTGTAGACTTCGGAAGCAGTTTGCAAATTGAACGTTAAAAGCTTCTGAAATATATGGATAAGGTTCTCTACCCCCTGCTTTTTAATTAATTATTTATTTCTCCTCTTAGTTTAACGGAGGGATGAGATATAAGGGATAAGGAGCTAGACTTGAAGCCAGGGAGATCTGGGGTTCAAGTCTCACCGTTGTCTCATGGTAGTTGTATGACTAGGCAAGTCACTTAACCTAAGATTATGAGTTGCAGAGAGAGGAGGTACCGATCTCCTGCTTTGGTGGAAAGTATCCTGACCTGAGAGTTCCTTATACCTATGAAATCACACTTCCAGTCCCTATCCCAGTATCTTTGTGTGCTCCTCTGTGTCTAATAGGCAGAATTGTTTAAATCCAATTGTGTCACTTGTTTAAGGATGGATTATCTGGCTAGTACCTGCTTGCCCTCTGAGGGAAGAAAAATTTCCCCATTTCTTTGTTTTTGCTCCCTCCCCCATCATACTCAACCTGTTCTCTAGTGACTTAACCATCTAATTGTGACCTTTCCATTTCTGTCAAGTAAGTGGGAGGTAGATATGGGTGGTAGCATTATTTTTCATAAGGTATAGAATGGTGACTTTCAGAAGCTTCCCTAGACATTTCATTTGAAGCTAAAGTTATCTGACCTTATCCAGAATGATTTTTCTTCAAAGACAAATTTTAAAGAACTTCCAAGCATTTCAAGCTTCATAATGCTAGCCTATACCAGTGAGCATGGTTTATTTTCTTCATAGTATCCTCTCCCCTCCTTTCCTTTTGCTGACAGTTGTAACACTGATTAACTTGGCACACAGAATTCCACTCCGATCTTGATATTTTGCTGTGGCACATACTTGAAGTGAAAACTTTTTTTTGAAGTTTGCCTTGTTTATAAAAAGCCTTGATACTAATAACAGTGAACTTTGTGTGCCAAAATAGTAAATGAAAGTTTAGTGCATATTGTAAATTTCCATTAGTAAATCACTTCTTAAAACCACCCTCAAATGACTAAGTATCTTACTAAAATAATTCAGTCTTTTATTAATGTGTTGTATCAGGCAAGAATAGTGTTTTGGTGCTGTAAATTTTTGAAATGTTTAAAGGCAGCTAGATGGCGCAGACGATAGAGTGTCGTCAGGAGTCAGGAAGACTCTTCTTCCTGAGTTCAAATCTGACCTCACATACTTGCTAGGTATGTGCTCATGGGCAAGTCACTTAACCCTGTTTGCTTCAGTTTCCTCATCTGTAAAATGAGCTGGAAAAGGAAATGGCAAACCACTCCAGTATCTTTGCAAAGAAAACCCCAAACAGGAGTGGGATGTGACTGAATAGCACAAAAGCTGTGATAAATGGAAATTAGAGAAAGTTTAAATCCTAAATTATTGTATGTTGCAAATAGTGAACTATAATTAAATGAAGTAAGTTTTTTTTTTATTTGTTATAGTTTAACTTGGGGGAAGGTTGATTTAAAGGAATTCTTCACACACTGCTTCAAATTTTGTTATTTCTGGTTCCTTGGTTAGTTTCTTTAGATTATAGAAGAGGTCTGAATGGGGCAAATGGATTGTGTTCCAGTAGTATAAATAGATTATATGGTATTCCATCTACATTTTCTCATAGAAAATGTTATAAATGGTATTTAGGTTCCAAGACTGGCCAACAGATTACCTACTTAACCACTAACATAATGGAAATAATGTGTATTCATGGTAGAATATAGTAGAAATGAATTTTTTACAATACTAGTAATTAAAAGAAATAGAAAACTGAATAAGAAGTAGTTCTTTATGTGACATTCCAGGTCTTGAAGAAAATTGAACATATATAGAGGAGAATATGAAGGCAAATGGAGACTTGTAGAGATGCTTAAATGGATTTCTGTTTGGTTCTGTCTGGCATCTGACTTTTTCAAGTGTTTTAGAAGCTAATGGCATTCTTAGGTCTAACCTTTTATTGTATGACTTTCTTAGTTACTGGTGTATCATTGACATTACTTATATATTTAGCCATGATTAAATCTAACTTTTATTTGACTCACAAATGAAGAGATTTTTTCCCCTGAAGTAAAACTTGGAAGAGGGAAGGGAGTTATTAAATACGTGTGAGAATAAAATTGCCTGAATGAGCATTAACAGTTTTCAGCCAGTAAAGGAAAAAGACAGGCTAGGTACCATTCCCAAAAGGGGAAAAATGAGATAATGTATAATACTTGTAGGTAAAACTGCTTTGTAAAGTATTATATGGATACAGATTGTTTATTGTCATTATGATAAATGTAGGTCCTACCTTTAAATAGGAAAAGAGATGATGTTGGTTTAGATGAGTTCTCCAAATAACCAGAATTTGATTTTGAGGGTCAGGTTTCAATACCAATGGCTATCATTTGTATAGTACTTTAAGGTTTGCAAAATTCTTTATATTTTTTATTTCATTTGATCCTCACAACAATCTTGTGAAGTAGGTGATATTACTGACCCCATTTTACATATGAGGAAACTGAAGCAGAAATTAAGTGACTTCCCCAGGGAAACACAGCCTCTAAGTGTCTAAGGCAGACTTTGAAATTGTCTTCTTTCTTCCAAATCCATCCCTCTAATCACTATACCATCTTGCAATCCCTAAACTACTACATTAAAGCAGTTATTTCTGATTAATAATAATAATAGCAACATCATTTTCTTCAACTAATAGGAGGAGAAAAAGTTAAAGGGATTGCCAGAATTTGTGAGTGAGAGATGATCACTTGCCATTTGTGTATATGGGTCTTTTGCAAATTGAGTATACCAACTGGGAGCATGACTGTCTTTTTAAGGGTAACAGTATGATTGTTAAAATTGTGTCATAACAGTCTGCTTCATTCTGATGTTTCCTTAGAATTTTCCAGGTTACACTGTATTTTTTTTAATTTATGGGACAAAAAGAACTGTATATGATAACTACAATTATCAAGGCCCTAAAAATTCATTTCCACAAATTAAAAACTAATTGCAGTGGTATTAATGTTATTTTCTGTTATTTTCCATGGCAAGTGTGCAGTATTGTAGTGATTTAATATATTAAAAATGGTTTTGTGGGTTAACATGGAAGACCAAGTGTCATTTATGGCAATGGTTTTATGAAAAGATGTGTTTGGATTTCCCAAGAACTGGCTTACAAATAGTTTGTATTCAAGAAGTTCATTTAAAAGGTGAGGAAAACCTGAAATTGTTGCTCTTTAATTTTTGGTAGTTTGTATATCATTATTACTGTGTGATTAATCAATTTTTTGTCTTCAAGATTTGGAAGAATTACACCAGAGCAAAGGAAGTAGATGTGTTCTTTGGCCCCTGGGGTTGGTGGGAGTAGGGCTGGTTGGGGTGGGGCAGAACTAAAATTCAGTAAAGAAGAGATTTACTTTTGGTGTAGGGAAAACTTCCAATAATCAGAAATGCCCAAAAGTAAGGTGGAATTAATGACTCAAATTGTCAGATAATTTATGAGTATGGCTCTTGCATCAATCTACCCTCCCTTTATTTCACTGAAAACAAAGTTCAAATAAAAATAAAGCAAAGTAAGACTAAAAAGACAAATTTGCCCCCAACCAACAACAAATGCACTGCAGTCACTATTTAAGAAGGTATTCAGAAAAAAAGCTCAACTTTGAGTTGGAACCTCATTAAGAACAAGGCTTAAACAGAAGTGTTTCAATGCTCTTTGTTGCATTTAAACTGGACATTAAAAGTGTCATATTTTTCAGCATTATCCATTTGGGTGAGTACTCTATAATCTGGTTTCCAAAGTAATGCAACTTTAAATAACTAGGATTACTTGAAAACAGTTACAGAAAGTTGTTTGAACTTTTCAACATTTACATTTAATTATCCTCATGTGTGTCTCTTTTTTAAAAAATAGTGGAAATAATGCCCCTTTGTAATAGATAAATGCATAACCAGTTTGAATGGAAAAGCCACTTGAGCAGCTAAAACTAGTATAAGCAAAGACAATAGAGATGATTTGAGTAGTGGAAATACAGAAACACAAAATAAAAAGCCCAATTACAGAGGTACAATTCACTATACCTTGAAATTCATAAGCAGTGTTATCAATGGAGAGGAGAGAATGTTGTTTGCTTTATGTGAATTGCTTAGATGCAGCTAGAATGAAACATAATCAAGGGAAGGGTTCTCTTAAAAGTGTGTTGCTGAATACATTGCCCAAACAAGAATTTTTTAAAATTCTGTTATTAAGTGGCCCACTTGCATTTTTTATGGTTACTTGTTGAATTACTAAATATAAAAAGTATTTCAATAGAAATTATTGCTACCTGCAGCTATTGATATTGTCAGATAATATGCAAAACAGCGTTGAATGTTTCCGCTTGAAAATAACATGGGAAGAAGGAGAATTGCCCATGTGTCTGAGACCTATTAATGAAGAAATTAAAATCTTCCTATTTTGTCTCATGAGTAAATGAGGCAACAAATATAATCGAAGATACTTTCTCATTTGTTTACATATGTTGGGTACATTGTTGAAACTAATGCTGGGGAAGATTTGCTACTTTGCAAACCTACTAATGACAATACCCCATGAAGAGAAAATTTAAATATAATCAATGTAGATTGTAGAATGAAAATTATATTATTTGGGAGAATTTAGACTGTACTGATGGAGCTTAATCAATGCAAGCACAAAAATGCAAATCTCCAAGCAATAGTTGTAAATGTGCCCCTCATGTTGTCTGGGCACATTACATGCTTCACAGATAAGCACTTGCATGAAGGGATATAAGCAGGAACTGCATGCAGTTTTTCAAGTTGTTATTAATCACCTTTTAAAAAAATGTGCATTAAAATGAAGGCTGACTAGAAATTTAAATACTTTGAAGGAGAAACAAAAGGCTCTTCTATGTAATTGTGAAGCCTGCTGCCTTATATTACTTTTCACTAACATTGCATTTGTTGTTGTTATTCAGTGGTTCAGCTGTGTTATTTACTTGATGACCCTGTGGACTATGGCATTATAATACTGCCCATAAGGTTTTCCTGGCAAAGACATTGAACTGGTTTGCCATTTCCTTCTCTAGTACATTACTTATCGTTATTTTGAATGTTTTGGATTAGAAGAAGTGACAATTTTTCTTAGAGATGATAAAGATAAAGCAAATTCTTTTTATACCAGAAATTTTCTCCTGATACAGATACAGATTCCATATTCTGATACAAAAATATGAAGTTAGTATATTTATGAGAAATTTAGAGCTCTAGGTAATAAATTTACAAAGAGAGATGCTCTCTAATTTTATTTTCCCCCACTTACATGTAAAAACAATTTTTAACATTTGTCAGAATTTTTTAAGTTTTGAGTTCCAAATTTTATCCCTCCCTCCCTCCTTTTGCCTATTCCTGAGATGGGGAGCAATCTGATATAGATTGTACATGTGAAATCATGTATAACATTTCCATTTTAGTCATTTTGTGGAAGAAAATATAAATGAAAGAGAGCAAAAAGAAAGGAAGGTAGGGGGAGAGAGAGGAAGAGGGAAAGGAGAGAAGGATGGAGGGAGGGAGGGAGAGAGAACATGAATGAGAATGTGAATGCCTTGGTCTTTCTTCAGATGCCATCAGTTCTTTCTCTAGAGGCAAATAACATTTTTCACCCCAAGTCCTTTGGGATTCTCTTGGATCATTGTATTGCTGAGAATAGCTAAGTTATTCATTATTGTTATTCATTAGCAATTGTTCATTATACAGTATTGTTGTTACTGGATACAATAATTACTTCTTACTTCACTCTGTATCAGTTCATGTAAGCATCTTTCCAGGTTTTTCTGAAATCATCCTGCTTCTCATTTCTTATAGCACAATAATATCTCATTACAATCATATACAACAACTTTTTCAGCCATTCACCAATTGATGGGCATCCCCTCAATTTCTGATTCTTAGCCACCACAAAAAGAGATGCTGCCTAATTTTAAAGATTCCCACAGTTTGAATGAACTAAAGTACAGATTTGCTAAATAATCACTTGACCAGTTACAGAAATAATTCTCTTTTTAAATTAAGTAATTAGATATTTCTAAATATGAAAAGACAAATAATTCATTGGTCATGGACAAATATGAAATAGTTGGTCTTACTCCATCTAAAGAAAAACATTTATATTAGATTTGTGATAGTATGTTGAAACAAATGTTTGAATTTTAAAATCTTATTATGTTCTGCATTCAGGTGAGTAAAGAGTTCTCCGGTTTAAAGAAACAATGCAATACACATTTCACTACCATTTGTAATACCTTATTTTATGAAATGGAGTTCTCTACTATGGCAATTAAAAAGACAAAATATTGATCCTGATTAGTAGTTGAAAAGAATTACGATTATATTTTTGGCTCCACCATATTTTTAAAAACAGCCTACCACATTATTAATTATATGTAATAAGCATAAACATTATAAAGGATTTTATCAATAAATATGTGTGTTGTAAAATTTATAGTGGGTTTTTCATTTAATTTGAATAAAATACAGGCTAAGAAAAAAATGTCAGTGGACATGACAAACTTTTTTTTTTAAGTGGAGTATTCCTACATAAAATATGGAAACTATTGCTTTAGAAAAATCATTTAACTTTTCAGGGCCTGAGTTTTTCTCATATACAAAATAAGGAAGTTGGCCTAGGTGATTCAGAAAGGTTCCTTTCTGTTCTGTAATTCTATGATTCTCTGATTTTTTTAAGAGAAATCACAATTTTGAACGTATCATATAAAGATGTCTAGTTCTCAGCAAGCTGCAAATTGAACTATACATGGTATTCCTTGGTTTGGAGAATCATGTGCTATCAGAATTAGACAGGTGTCTCAGAGGTTGTCTAATCCAATTGATAATAATCCCCTCTTTATTAGTACTTCCAACCAGCAATCAATCATACAGCATTTGCTTAAAGAACAGCAATGATGGATAACTCACTACATTTCAAGGTAGCCCATTCCATTTGTGAAAAGCTATAATTGTTAGAAAGTTTTTACTTACAAACTGGTCTGTCCCTTTAGCTTCCACCAAATGCTTATTTTGTCTGGGGCCAAGTAAAATCTAATAGCATTTTCAAATAAAGGTTCTTCAATTATCTGAAGACAGCCCCCATATTTCCCTAAGACTTTTCCTCTAGAGCTTAAATTCCCATAGTTCTTTCCTTTGAATGTGTTGGCTACCTCTCACTGTATGCCCCCCAGCTGGTCAATTTCCTTTCTAAAATTTGGCACCCAATACTGAGCACAGTATGTGGTCTAATTGTATAATGGAATATTGTACAATTGAGCTATAACTTCTATTTTTCTATAAAATGTGCTACTCTTGATGTAGCTTAAGATAGCATCAGTATTTTTGGCTGTCACATAACACTGGTGATATATATTGAGGTGATTTATACTGAAACCCTCTGGTTCTTTTTCCAAGAGCTATGATCTAATCGTTTCTCTCCTGACCTGTACTTGTGCAGTACAGTTGATTATTTGAACTCAAGTGTGGGACTTTACACTTATTCCTACTAAATTACATCTTATCCAGTCATTCTAACCTAAGTCCTTGTTGGATCCTAATTCTAGTATCTTAGTTATTCTCACCTAGCTTCGTGTCATCTGCAATTTTGAGATGTATGAACAAGTAAGAACTAGGTCTTCATGTAATGCCATCATTGTTTAAAATGTTGAACAGATTAGGGCTGGGGAGAGAGCCCACCTGCTCTTTTTTAGAGTGTCCATGCCCAGCTAACAGTTCCTCTACTTTTTTGTTTCTTGGCATAGAATAGTGGGTATGGAGTGTTGGACTTGGAATAAAGAAGGGTTCACAGTACACCTTGATGAGGATGTTGGTAATGAGCTTCATAACCTACCCTATTGCTGTTTGACATGGTTTTTGAAGATTTTACACACTTTACCAACTTCTACATGCTATGATGGATAGAACACCGGACTTAAGACAGAAAGAACTCGAGTTCAAACCCTGCCTCAGATATTGACTAATTCCAGCCCCTGAGCAAGTCTAACCTTTTTCAGCCTTTGTTGTCTCATCTCTAAAATGAGTGTGATGCCTGCGATATATACTTCCCAGGGTTGTTCTGAGGATCAAATGAGACAAAAACTTAAAAATGCTGTAAGGTGCCGACAGTTGTTTCTCCTCATCATCCTTCATCTGTCTTTGTGTTATTAATTGGGGTATCACTGTTTATACACATATTCATACAGACCTGAGAAATTACTAGCTCTCAAAATTAAAAAAAAAACAACTATCACTCTGAGGGTAACAAGAAACACATGGTAGGTGTGTTGCTGATGCCCTTGTGTTGAACTTTTGGGAAGACCTGGCCAAAGCTCACACAGGATGGGTGACAGTCTTCATTATTGGAGGAAATGCCAACATCAGTAAGATTATAATATTTGAGTATGTATGCACACACAGGCAGCACCAATGACAAATTTATTATGCCTTTTTTTGCCTTTGGGAGGGCAGTTGGGGTTAAGTAACTTGCCCAAGGTTACACAGATAGTTTTTTTTGTGTGGGTATTACGTGTCTGAGGTCAGAACTGAACTCGGGTCCTCCTGACTCCGGGGCCGGTGCTTTACTCAATGCGCCACCTAGCCGCCCAAATTTATTGTGCTTTAAAAGCTTATGGCACCAAAGTGGTTCTCACCCATTTTTGGTTCATGGCTCTGTGAGAAATTGTGGCATGTTTTAATGCTGAAGATGGCAACAAAGAAGGATTTCCAGGCTGTTGGGCCTCTAGATTCCTTACCACTAGAATTCCTCCCCATCTCCTTTCCCTCTCCCACACTTTGTCATTTCTTTCCTTCCCCAGAACTGTTAACTGAGGATGTGACTTTGCACTTCCACACATACTGCCACCATCATGACCTTCTTAATACTAAGAGAGGGGCAGTTAGTCAGCCAATTAGCATTTATTAAGCTTTTACTACATGCCAAGTACTGCAACTCAAGGCATCTCTTCCTAGAATGCCCTTTGAGAACCACAGATGCAGAATGTAAGACAGGAAGGGATTTGGCTTTGTTGTTTTATCCTCAGTGCCTACAGAGTAAAATGGTAAATTGGTTTGCTAGGTTTTTTGTTTTTGTTTTTTTTTCCCCATAATCATAAGGTACTTGTCTATCAGGTTTCTCAAGCAAAGGAATGAAGGCACTGGGAGTGGGGGTTGATAAGGCTTTTAAATTTCAATGCCCCTAATAATCTAGTCTGGAGCTAATAATGTTATTCCCAGGGGAAGCTATTGAAACTACAGCTGTCTTACAGTTAGCCCTTTTCCTATGCACTACTCAGTGCCTTTTCCTGTTTCTATCCTAAACCTTTTTAGAAGTCTTGGGACTTCCCAATGCTGCCCTGCAAGAAATACTTCCCGAGTAGGAGTCAGAAAGGGAAGGCAGAAGAGCAGCTACTGTGCAGATTTTGCAGTGTTGGAAGACCAAAGTAAGCTTGTTTATTTTTAACCAGTAGTTGATTGTCTCTTGCTAGGGAAAGAAAATGAAACAAGAAAAGGTGGGAAAACACAACTGGGAATTTCTCACTCTCAGTGGGAAAACCACGAACAGTTCTGGGAATAGCTGTGTTATTTTCCCTCTGTTTTTTTTTCCCTTGCTATTAAGGTTGGTAAAGATTCTGTCATATTCTAAAATAACTTATTTTTTAGCTTTATTTTAGAATTATGGTAGAAAGAGCCCTGAAAATAAGTAAATTTGCATCTGTCCCTTGATTTGCCACTAACTTGATAGAAAGCCACTCTCTGGACTTCAATATACTCATCTGTAAAGTGAAGGCCTCCATAGTTTTTTTGACACTGTTAAGCTCCTACTGGATCTCTCTTTGCTTGATTTATGAGGCACTGTATTCTCCTGGTTCTCCTACCTCTCCAACAATTCAATAAATATTAAGTGCTTGCTATGTTTAAACACTGCTCTTGGTGCCAGGGATACAAAGAAACAAAATAATTCCTGCCCTCAACGAGCTTAAATTCTACAGGGAGAATCCAATATATATGAGCAAATATAAAATACATGCAGTTATACAAAGATATTTCAGAATGGTGAGAAGGGGGGTTTAGGAAAGACCTTATGTTGGTGGCACTTAAACTGTGTTGAAGAAAACTGGAGATTCTATTAAATTGAAGTGAAATGAAAGAAATTCCCCCACTTTTATCATTTATTTTACTTTACCTGGCTTGATTTCTTAGAACCTTTGGCTTGGACTACGAACTCTCTTCTGTACCTGACTCCAGCTGCTGCCATCTCTAGACCCACGTGCTCCCTGATGTATGGTGCTACCCAGACTTCCCACCAGAGAAATCATCTATTACTAGCTTCCTTCTGGACCTCTCAATTCTGATTCCCTCCACCTACCTGTCTCTAGTGTCCTGTTCTTTAAGGCTTAGTCCAAGGTTCATTCTTAATGTACTGTCCATAATTGAGGAATTCCATTACTTAATACATTAAGGAAACTTTACTAGAACCAAGTGTGAAATATAGTGTCAGTGGAGATTTGTCTATCTTGTACAGATGTAACATTTTCAATACCAGAACCAAGGCATCATCCTTGAACCTTTTCAGTCTAGACCACAACTCTTCTGGGCATACATTCTCTGCATATTGTCTACATATTATAATATTGTCTGCTAGTGCTCTGTGTGTTGGTGTTTTACCCACCTACTAGACTGAGCTTCTTAAGAATAGCCACTGTCTTAAAAGTTGTATCTTTCCAAAGCCAATCTCACTGTTTGTACCTGTTAGGTATTTAAGAATGCCTGTCTTATTCAGGTAAATATCACATAAACTTCCAAATGACCAGTGCCATTGAGAAATAGCAAGGTGAATAGGTAACAACCAAACCTATCCTGTAGTCACTTCTCTCTATCAAAGCCAATTTTTCAACCAATTCTTGAGGGCCCAACTCAACTCAGCTCTGTTGCACACTTGGTATCTTTGTTCTCATTAATGTCGTCAAACTTCACAGAATTTAAATGTTAAAGTTCACAATGTTGAAAGTACTGTTCATCCACAACAGGAGTTGGCCTTGTTAAAAGCAGTCTCATTCACTGCAAAGTGGCATTAATTTTGCTGCTAGAACACCTTGCCCTGGTACACATAAGAAAAGAGGAGAGAAAAGAAAAGTCTTGAAATTAAAAATAAATACCCCATCTGGAAGTTCAAAGTACCTGTTGCATTTGTTGACCTCCTCCATGTTGTTGTCCTTGAAGGAGAGGGGTCAAATTTTCTTGGATCCAGGCTCAAGATCTAATCCGTTCCATAATTGCACTTGATTTCAATATTTTTCCATGGCTTTCTTCTAATGGGGAGATGAATTAAATCTAGTCTAGCTGTGCATTCTATATATTCTCTTTCTTTAAGAAATGTCTACCAGTGGTGGGGAACCTATGGCCCTTGAGGTCCTCAAGTGGGCACTTTGACTGAATCCAAGTTTTACAGAGCAAATATTTTTATTAAGGGAGTTTGTTCTGTGAAGTTTGGATTTAGTAAAAGGCTGCACTTGAGTACCTAGAGGGCCACATGTGGCCTCAAGGTTGCAGGTTCCTCACCTCTGGTCTTGACTCGTCTGAACATTGTTATCTCAACTGGAGTTTTAAACTCAAGGTCAGGGAATTAACTAAACCTTCCCATTTCCCTCCAAGAATATTATTATATTCTTCTCTGTTTCTTCTGAAGCTAAACTCTTCTAAATTCTAAAGTGAAAAAATAACCACAATATTCCCTCTGATTACATGACTTACCAAGATTCCATATGGCTAAGTCTGCTAGGATATCCAGACAGCTCAGCCTAGCCTAGGTCTCTGTAAAGATCCATTTAAAATATTTGTAGGCCAAATTTTGGCTGCCCAGCAATATATATCTATATAGATACCTAGATATATATTCCATTTGTAATATCATTGCTATTTAACTAATGGTCTATTGCAAGATTACTTAATCTAAAGTTGTGTTCACAGAATCAGTTAATCGGACTAGTGCAGCAGCAAGCACCTTATCGCACCCAGGATGACTGCTAGCACAAGTTCTTAGATCTGCTTTTCTAAAGGAAAGCAACTCAAAATGGGTTAGCAATCTTACTTTAATCAAACATATATCATTTACCTAGTTGAGGGGGAAAAGTCAGCACCCTGAACTTCAGAGAATACAAACAGAAGTTACAAGCAGACAAACATATCAGCAGATAGGGCTTCCAGCTGTCTGACCATTACATCCATACCTAGTTAGTTACCAAAGAGGGAAGCACTAACATCTGGGTTTTCAAAGCTGGGGGGGGAGGGCGCAACAGCTGCCCAGAGTCTCATCTGGCCAAATCACACAACTCTTCCCAAAGTAAGCCCCAAAACAAAATCTCACATCAGGGTATATATAGCCTTCTCCTGGCTCAGAGAATGTAACAGCCCTCTTGACTCACTGCCCAATCACAAGGTAACAAGGTGTGGGCATTCCTGAAAGACAAGCCTCCCACCACAGGCTCCATGTGACCACATCCAGCCTCTTAGGGGGCAGAGTATATTTTCAAATCAGGGAAGGTTCTGAGAGTCACTTAAACCGATCAAAGGGCCAAGGGGCAGGGAAGAACTTCAGATTCCCATTCCCATAACAACTAGTTGTAATATGGCAGCTGGGAGGTGCAGTAAATAGAGCACTGGGCCTGGAGTCAAGAAGACCTGAGTTCAAATTCAACCTCAGACACTTCCTAGTTATGTGACCCTGGTTGGACAAGTCATTTAGTCTCTGCCTCAATTTCTTCATCTGGCATAATAATAGCACTTACCTCCCAGGGACGTTGTTGTATTATCAATGTTGTTGTTGTATTATCAATTGAGATAATAATTGTACAGCACTCAGCACAGTGCCTGGCACATAGTGTTATATAAATGTTAACTATCATTATTATCATATGTAATATGCTTTGCTTCACTCATCCTTGTAAGTGGTGAGTGATTATTAATTATAAGTTTAAAAAATTATAATAAATTAATGTCATTAATGCAGAATATTTGGCAAGATCAGCCCAAATTTGTGAAAAGTCTAAAAAAGCATTGGTTTCAGTTCAGCAAACATTTATTGAGTATTCAAGTTAAGTATTAATTATCCTAGTTTTCTTGTTGAATTATTTCAATAGTATCCAACTCTTTGTGACCTCATTTGGGGTTTTCTTGGCAAAGATACTGGAGTGGTTTGCCATCTTCTCCAATTCATTTTGCAGATGAGGAACTGAGGCAAACAGGGTTAAGTGACTGGCCCAGGGTCACACAGCTACTAAGTGTCTGAGACAGGATTTGAACTCAAGGATGAGTCTTCCCGATTCCAAGCCCAGTGCTCTATTATCCACTGTGGCACCTAGCTGGCCTGTCCTAATTTACTGAGCATCTAAATTTATTAAGTAAAACAGTAGAGAGACAATGATGAAGAATGATTCTGTAGTGGAACCCAGGCTGAAAGGGCAGTATTCACCCAAGGGTACTCTGTATTGGTAAATAATAGTTGGGAGGAGTCAGAGTGAAGCAAAGAATCTTTTTTCAGCCAGTCAGGCAGACACCAAGATGGAAGGCATCTTCCCAAAGCCTCTGGCAAGAAGACTTTTTATACACAGCTTTCAGGAAGTTTTCTGTAGCACATACCAACCAGTCCTTGGTTAGGTTAAGCCTTGAAGCAGAACAATTTCCAGGGAAGGGAAGGAGCAATACATTGAAAGTTAGATAGCAGTAACAAGAGGTTTTTCTAACAGGATGAGGCTCAAGGGTTTGAGTAAGGAGAAAGAGGGAGGGATACCTTGACCCAGAATATGGAGTCAAGCAAAGACACAGAGTAGGAGTGTGGGGGCACCCTTGACTCAGTTACTACAGGCAAGCAGGCATTGGGTAAAGTCTTAAGGCATTATCAGGGTCCTATGCTTCGAGCTCAGTGCAGTTTTTCTGGTTTTCTTTGACAGTCATTCTATCCCTGTCCTCAAATAATAGAAGAGAATAATGTATATGCTATATGTGTGGCAGGACATGAACCTTCAGCATTACAACAGGGTTGTCCCTCACTGAACAATATGAATAAAAGCTGCTGGATCCTGCCCTATTTCTGTCTTTCAGGGAAGCCATAAGGACTAATTTGCATGGCCTAGTCCAGCTACTTGGAGGAAGATGAGAAGCAGAAAGGCCAGTGGAAAGGGAGGAAGTGGGACTAGGCTAGTATAAGAAGGTTTCCCATTTTTTGATACATCAGAGGCTCTTTGCAGCAGTAAGGTGGCAGGATCCCCCCTAAAGAAGGAAAGGAGTAAATGGCCTGGAGCCTCTCTGATTTTGTAGCTAATGGAGTAGTGCTGAATCCTAGGAGTATAAACTGAGCACTGGGAGGAGGCTTTGAAATCACCTAGTGCATGGATGAGAGCTTTCAGTGTCTTTTCCTCTCTAAATAAAATCAGTTCTAGTTTATTCCTTATAAACCATAATACTAATAGAGAGAGCCAGATTTTGGAGTACCATTGGGAGAGCTAGATATTGGCATCTTTAGGCTTCACCTGAGTAGGGGCAAATGACCTAAATAAGTGAAAGGTTCTCAACGTGTACCAAGGTCTTTCATGTCAAGAAGAGGGCTTCTGGCACAACGATTACATGCAGATCAATAGTGGTTCATTACTGCTTAAGCCATAGGCTTCCATGGATTGCATCTACTGTTGGGAGTTGATCCTTTAAGATCATCCTCTGGCTTTTTTTACCCACACCCAGAGTTTACTCTGTTTCATCACAAAATAATTTCTAGTGGAGGAGGGTACAAGCATCAAGAAGGACGGTGCTACTCTCACCAAAAGTAAGAAAGTTAGGAAGCAGGGGAGAGTTTTGTGATAATGATCATTTTGAATTGACATGAATCAGACCTATGAATTAGAAAGATTACTTTTATGGTACTGTGGTGGAGAGCAGCAGGATGCAAGTCTTAGAGAACAGTTGGGAGACTACTGTAATAGTTTAAAAGCTGAACTAGGGTTTGACTGTAGGGATGGCAGGGGAGTGGGTAAATGGTGGAAAATTTTTGACAGAAATGGGGGTTGGGCAAATGGTGGTAGGTCGGTTTGGGGAGGTAGGAAGCCATTCAAGTAGGAGATTACAGTTAATCTGGAGACTGGTGACCTTAGAGATGGTTTTAAAATTTGCAAAGTATTTCACATTCATCATCTCATTTGTTTTGACAGCAATCCCATTAGTTATGAATTACAGGTTTTGTCATAGTGGGAATTCTGTCTGAGAGGTTAAATGCCTTTAAATGCCTGGAGTGTCAAAGACAGAATTTGAACTCAGGTCTTGTTTTGTTTTGTTTTAAGGCCAGCATTCCATTCTCAACAGTAGATGACTTTCATTTTTAAAATATCATCCAAATTATCACAAATTCTAAATTAAAACTAGTCCTGAATTTATATGATTTAACTGTAAAACTCAGCTAGTCAAAGATATATTAAATGTATAAATGAACAGGTAATTTTCTTGTTTTTGATGAGAGTAACACCATCCTTCTAGTTGCTTTTACCCTTCTCTACTAGAAATTATTCCGTGATGAAACTCTGGGTGTGTGTAATACAAGTCAGAAAATGATCTTATAGGATCAATTCACAATACTGGATGCAGTCTGTGGAAGCCCATGGCATGTCCCTTTGGGGACCACCTCTAAATCTTGATGATTTCTCATAGCCACTTTTAAAGTTTATGTTATACTTTGATATCCAAATTTTAAGGACCACAAAGCAGCAGAATCACAATGTCAGAGACAAAAGGAACCTTAGGGATTATGTAGTTCAATCTCCTGAAAAGAAAAATGAGGCCCAGGAAAGAAGAGTCATTTGCTCAAGATCACATAACTAGTAAGAGCTGGCAGAGTTAGGGCTTTATCCAATTCCAAATCCATTTCTCTTTCCACAATGAAAATCCTTTTTGTGAAAATAAAACATAATGAACAGGAAATCTGAATTAAAATTTTAAATAGATAAGTTAGCTACTTCAGTGCTAAAGTTCATTGTTGTAATGTGCTAATATGCCTGATGAAAGTTTGAAAATTGTACTTAAAAGTTAATCCAACAACATTTTTAAAAGTTTGATGATTAGTCTTAGTTACCTTATTTATGTCTATCTCTGTTCCATGGACCTAAGTATTTTTTACTTTATATTCTTTAGCCTCCATTTTAGTACTATGGGGAGCTCTTATCTAAGTTGTATTAAAAGTAATTTGAAACTTTGTTAATTTGACATCTAGTGGAACAAAAATAAGTTGATTTCAGTTTAACCACATTTCAATAAGACATTTAGTCAACTGGGCATTTGTGATTACTCGGATTAGAAACATATTTAAAAATAAAAGATTTCGATAGCATTAGTATTGTATACTGATAATCTACAGTTTTCAGATTCTTAAAAATGAACTAGAGCTAGAATTCCTTCTTACCTCCACCCACATGGGTCAAGTACCTGCCTGATTATCATTAAGGCCTCCTTATATACCACATTAGCTTTTTTCAGGAGATTACGGTTAACACATAACTTCTGCTGTTTCAACAGAGTATGCTCTCAATTATCATCCAACGGCTTATTTGTACTCCCAATTCAATGGCAAATTTTGCTTTCAAAACCCAGAAAGATCCCTTAAACACATCATTTCCTCACCTCCAGTTTTCATAGGAAAGAAATGAGTGACCAAACACCAAGCTTAGAAAGACCGAAGCTTTCATTAGGGTAGTTAACCTGAGAGGGAAGCTCACATTTTTTTTTAATTCCTGGCAGGTTGTATCCCATTAAGGAGAAGACAAAAGTTGGCACCTCTGTCCTTAAATCATAACCTCAAAACACTAATAAGAAAGAATGATTAAAACACACAAAGAAAATAGTTGTCAAAAGGGAAAGAATCCTTGGGACCTAAAAGAACCTTCATTTCCTCTTCCTCAGCTCACCACCCAAAGCCCCTCCACAATTCCCAGGATTTTAAAGGACAAAATACCTTAATCTTTATCCATCTTGGATGTCATGTAAAATGACAATTTTTTTTCTTAAGTTTTTTGGTAGAAAAAACATGGTTATAATAAAATTTAAGTCAGCTAATAATGGACAAGAATGCAATTCAACAAACATTTTTTAAGTTACTTTGTAGAATGCATTATGAATGCAGAAATGAAAAATTACATCTTCTTTTCCCATGAGAAACTTGCAGTCTACTAGGGGAGCTATTACTTTATGCAAATAAGCATGATACAAAGAAAATGTGTTATAAGAAAATTGGATAAGGGAGAAAACACTTTGAGACAGGTAGGCTTTGTAGAGAAAGGGACTCTGAGCTGAGAATTGAGAAAGGTTTCAACAAGCAGAAATAAGAAGAAAGCATATTCCCTTCCAGTCATGCCAAGCAGCATGTACAAATGTTCGGAGGCAGGAGATAGCAGGCCAAGAGTAAGAACATAAGAAAGTAATGAGGAATAAAGCTAGAGAAATAGGATAGGGTCAGGGTGTCTTTGGAAAACCTTCAATGTGCAGTTAAGAAGTTTATAGTCTATTCTGTTGGTCATAGGGGAACCACTGAAGGTTTGAATAGAGGAGTGGCATAATTTGTGCCACATCTGTGCCTTTTGCATGTGTCTGAAAGATGAGCTGGATAGAGGAGAGACTAAAGGTAGAAAGCCGATTAAGGAGGAATGGGTAACAAGTGATGAACATCTGAACTAGGACTATACCAACATGAGCGAAGGGGGGAAAGGAGGGAAGGAATTCAATGTAAGAGATATGGAAAATATCTTGGAATATCTTGGCTGAATGGAGAATATCTTGGAAAATATTGGCTGGGATTGGAAATTTAGCAAAACCAAATCTGAAAACAACTTTCTATCTATGAGTGGGATTCATGAACTATTGTTGTCCTTCCTTTTTAAAAGATGCTGCTGGGGTGGCTAGGTGGCACAGTGGAGTCAGAAGGACCTGAGTTTAAATTCGACCTCAGACACTTAACACAAAAACTAGCCTTGTGACCTTGGGCAAGTCACTTAACCCCAATTGTCCTGCCTTCCCCCTCCAAAAAAAATGAAGCAAAAAAAAAAGATGCTGCTACTTGATGGTGATTTAAAATATGTATGTTTGAAACGGCCAATATGGTCCATGTTAAGCAATTTGGAAACCTTTGAAAGTTGTGGAAACCAGTGACTGTAGCTGATGCCCAAAGTATTTGTTGATAGTTCATACTGATGATGAACTCATGATCACCCTGAAATGTTTATTCAGAGAAACACCATGCCAGGGTTGAGTTGTTTCCCAGCCATTCACAATTATGCTGTATTGTTTGAGGTTTGGTTTCACTGAATTCTTGAAGTGTTTTTCCCCTGCCCTTCCTGCTTGCAATTATCACACTTCAGCTTCCAGCAGCTGCTTGGGTATCCTGCTACTGCCAATTTATAGTCGTGTGATGATGAGCATCACTTTGATACTCATAGACTGGCCATGTTCCAAGATTTGTCACTGGTGCTCCTGTTCAGCCAGGCTCATAATGTGGATGAAATGTTTTGAGAAACTGGATATGGAATTTGTAGTAGGTTGAGGTCTCTAATAAAGTTATAGAATATCAGGTTTTAGTCTAAAGCTTGACAATAAGTTCATTTTTGCATAAGATGCTACTTAAATAGTAGAACTGGGTGGAATGACAATTTTTAGCCCTTATGTTTTTCCCAATTAAAATGTTTTTCTTGTTCAAATTACCACTATCAGTCTTCTTCAGACTTGTTGTTGGTCTTCAGTACTATGCCAGCTCTACAAAATGGTCTTCATCAATCCTTAGTCAGTCATCTTGGATTCAGACATTGATTCTGTAGTCACCTACAATACGTTTTTGTAATATTAGGTAATATTAAGTTGAACAATTGAACAAGATGCCTTCTGAGTCTCTGGTGCAGCACTCCCTGCACCTAGAATGAAAACAGATGAAGTAAAAGGCCAAAATCCTTTTCTTGGGCCACATGGCCTAAAGGGGAGAAGGTCTAAAGGGGAGAAGGGATAAGGCCTGCCCCCTTTACCACAGGCAGTTAGTGAGTGAAAGTGTCCTTTTGCTGAACCAGGAATCTACTCAGAACCTACTCTGGACAAAGCACCAGTAGTAGGGAGAATTCTTACATAACCATTAGAACCATGTAGTAAGCAGAATGTTCGTGCCTAGGCCAGTTCCCAGACCTCCCTAGGATCTTCTTTATGGGTAATGCCATTTCTGTTGGTGTAGGCATATGCCAAATAGTACTATAATTTTAACAATTTGTATTGTTAATACTTAGATGTAATCTCTAATATATATTTTCTGGTAGGAAATACTTGTCTAAAATTGTTTGCCTGTACACAGATGAGGCTATAGATGTTTGATAACTCACATAATAAGAGTCTTTGGATCTCAAAAGAGGGAGAATTCTTTACTAATGAAAAATTCTGGGACACAGTAATAGACCAAGAAATGACTTGCATCTTTTGATAGTATCCATCCACTATTGAGATAAAATAATGATAACAATAACAACACTAATTAAGCATTTATATAGGACTCTAAAATTCACAAAGTGCTCTACATGCACTATCTCCTTTGATCCTCAAAACAACCCTCTGAGATAGTTATTATTAAGACCATCCAAAAATTACAAATTGGTGTAATTTACAAAATGGTGGCTCTTACTTTGGGTGTTAGACTAATAGATTTAGTTTTGAGCTGAAATTTAGAATAGTTTAAGCTGTCAAAACACAATTCTTCATGTTTCTGGCAAAATGTCAGCTGCCAACAGTTTGTATCTTATCGTAAAATATTATTTCTCACTAGGTATAAGTGAAAACACTGTAGCACAATATAACCAAGCCCTTTAACATTTCAAAACTTGAAAATCAATCTATTTTTAAAATTAAATTTTATGTTTATTTTTAGTTTACATCATTCATTTTCACAAGATTTTGAGTTACAAATTTTCTCCCTGTCTTTCCCCTACCCACCACCCCAAAACAGAGATCCCACTGTATACCCCTTCCCCCAATCTGCTGTCTCCTATATCCTCCCCCATTCCCCCTCCAACTTTCCAGTAGGACAAGATGGATCTTTATACCCCAGTGACTATCTTATTTCCCAGTTGCATGTAAAAAAAATAATAATTTTTTTAAACATTTGATTTTAAAACTTTGAATTCCAGATTCTTTCCCTTCCTCCCTTGTCACCCACCCTTACTGGGACGATAGGCAATTCAGTATAGGTTGTATACGTGTAGCTACGCAAAACATTTCCATAGTGGATATATTGTGAAAGACTGGCTATATTTCCCTCCATCCTATCCCACCCCCCATTTATTCTATTCTCTACTTTGATCCTGTCCCTTTTCAAAAGTGGGTGCTTTTAACTTCCATCCCCCCAGCCTGCCCTCTCCTCCATCATCACCCCTCTCATCCCCTTCTCCCTTACTCTCCTATGGGGTGAGATATCCTATTTAGTGTGTATGTCATTCCCTCCCTAAGCCAAATTCAATGAGAGTAAGGTTGACTCATTCCCTTTTGCCTTCCTGTTCTTCCCCTCCATTGTAAGTTTTCCCTTACCTCTTCTATATGAAATAATTTACCCCATTCTGTCTCTCCCCATCTCCTCTCATTATATTCCTTTCTCTCCTCTCAATTTCACCTTTTAAGTATCATCCCTTCCTATTCAATTGGTCCTGTGCCTTCTGTCTATATATACTTGTACACATATATACACACATATACATATTCATACACCCACATACCCTCCTATATACATACATACATACACATACAAATGTGTATGTATATACACATTTGTATTCCCTTCAACTATTCTCATACTGAGAAAAGTTTCATAAGTTAAAATTATCATTTTTCCATGTAGGAATGTAAATAGTTCAACTTTGATAAGTTCCTTATGATTTCTTTTCCTTATTTACCTTCTCATGCATCTCTTGCTTCTTATATCTGAGTGTCAAATTTTCTATTCAACTCTGGTTTTTTCATCAAGAATGCTTGAAAGTTCTCTATTTCATTGAATGACCATATTTTCCCCTGAAACATGATACTCAGTTTTGCTGGGTAGGTGACTCTTGGTTTTAATCCCAGCTCCTTTGACCTCCAGAATATGATATCCCAAGCCCTTCAATCCCTCAGTGTGGAAGCTGCCAGATCCTGGGTTATCCTGATTGTGTTTCCACAATATTCAAATTGTTTCTTCCTGGCTGCTTGTAATATTTTCTTCTTGATCTGGGAACTCTGGAACCTGGCTATAATATTCCTAGGAGTTTTCTTTTTTGGGATCTTTTTCAAGAGGTGGTTGGTGGATTCTTTCAACCTCTGTTTTGCCCTCTGGTTCTAAAACATCAGGGCAATTTTCCTTGAGAATTTCTTGAAGGATGATTTCTAGGTTTTTTTTTTATCATGGCTTTCAGGTAGTCCAATAATTTTTAAATGACTTCTCCTGAATCTACTTTCCAGGTCAGTGGTTTTTCCAATGAGATATTTCACATTGCCTTCTATTTTTTCATTTGTTTGGATCTGTTTAATAATATCTTGATTTCTCATAAAGTCATTAGCTTCCATTTGCTCCAATCTAATTCTGAAGGAATGATTCTCTTCAGTGAGCTTTTGAGATTCTTTTTCCATCTGGCAAATTCAGCTTTTTAAGGCATTCTTCTCCTCATTGTTTTTTTTTGAGCCTTGTTAGTCTGTTTTTTTAAGGTGTTATTTTCTTCAATCAGGTTGTTTACTCTCTTTTCGTGATTTTCTTGCATCATTCTCATTTCTCTTCCCACTTTTCCCTTCACTCATCTTATTTGGTTTTTAAAATTCTTCTTAAGCTCCTTTATGGCCTATAACCAACTCATATTTTTCTTGGAAGCTTTTGGTACAGGAGTTCTGACTTTGTTGTCTTTCTCCTGTTCCATGTTTTGATCCTTTTTGTCACCGAAATAGGAATCTAAAGTCAGATTGCTGTGCTTGCTTTGCTTCCTTTGCTTGCTCATGTTGCCACTCAATTCTCGACTTTTGAGCTTTTTGCCACAGTAGAACTCTGCTTCCAGAGATGAAAGTGTTGTCCCAAATCACTGGTGTTTTCGCAGCTGCTGGAGCTGTTAGTTGGTTGCCCTCTCAGATGCCTCCACCAGCTCTGGCACCTGCTCACACACCCCAGGACCTCCACCCTAGACAGCAATTCAGATCCTAGCAGGTTAAACCAAGAACAGTTACCCCTCAAAATGGTTGCTTGGTTTCCCTACAATCTGCAGGCAAGGAGCTCTGACGCAGCCACACAGTGGAGGCTGCCATGCCCCAGCCACTTCTCCCTCCAGGGGCAGAAGCCGGACCACACTCCCAGACTCCCTGTTCCCAAAGTCCACACTGACCTGTCACTTTGCTTTGGAATTTATGGGATAATAATTCTGGAAACCACCACAGCTGTTGGTGATCCACTCTCCTGAAGTCCCTCCAGTCATGGCTGGTCGTGGCCACCCTGAGGCTAAAACTGCGGGCTCATGCGGGGCTGGATTCTGCTCCCAGTGCACTTCTATGGACCCTTCCTGTCCACCTGCCAGATTGCCTTCAGTGAGAGATTTATTTCTCTCTGTCACTTTGTGGGTTCTGTAGCCCTAAAGTTTGTTTAGAGTCAATTTTTATAGGTATTTGAGGTGGTTATGTGGGGAGCACATGGAGTTTTCCTGCTTCTACATCGCCATCTTGGCTCTGCCCCCTTAATCCATCTATTAAAAAAAGGAATATGGGAACATTTCCATAATTATCTACTTAAGGACTCTCTAAAGTGTTTTTTTTTCTAATTACTTTGGGTTAAATATGATCATCTGGAATATAGCACCATTATAGCAAGGATGTATTGGACTTGGAGAAGGAAACCTGAGTTTGAATCCTGCCCTAGACACTTCCTTGCAATGAGACCCTGGGCAAGTCACTTAACCTCTTTCAGCCTTAGTTTCTTCATCTGTAAAATGAAGATGATAATGACACTTACCTGACAGGGTTGTTTTCAGGATCAAATGAAATGATGTATATAGAGTGCTTTGTGGACTTTAGAGTGATGTATAACATTCTTTATTATTGTTTATGTTGTTGTTATTGTTATAACATGAAACTTCCGATGAATAGAGTGGCCATGCAGTTACCCATCTGCTCATATACCTCAAACAGCCTGAATGAAGCTCTGAGGTCTTGTAGCTAGTCCCAACCTTAATCTATTGTGAATAAAATCATGGAAGTAGCTCCTTATTTTCTCTACTTACTGTCTAGTCTTCATACCTAGTATTATAGTCCCTTTCCTATAGAAAAGATGATAGAGAGGTCCCTCCACCCATCCTTTCCAGAAATGTTCATATTTACCATGGCTGACAGTTATTACCTCTTCCCCTTAGTTCCAACCAATGACTGGAAAAACGAGATAGCAAGATTTACTTGGTTTTCACCTGACCTTTGGCCCCCAATCCAAGATATACAACTGTAGTACAGATATATTGAATCACAATTGTACATTCAGTTCAGCCTCAGAGGCTGAGATGTGGCAAAGTATATATTAATTCTCTGCTGCTTGTGCTAATTTTGATCTAACAGTTTACAACACGAAAACACAGGTTCTTCACCAACCAGCACCACATCATCCATATGTGGAACCATCGGTTATAGCAATTGGAGAAATTTTGAATGCTGTGGATAATTTCACTTACTTTGACAGCATACTTTCCAGGGATGTACATGTAGATGATGAGGTTAACACGCATTGCCAGAACTAGGCTCTGAAGGAAAGTGTGGGAGAGAAGTATTAAGCTACCTGCCAGACTGAAGGTCTATAGAACTGTTGTGCTGACCTTATTGTTCTTTGCCTGTGAAACCTGGACAGTCTACCAGCACCGTGCCAGGAAACTGAATCGCTTCCATTTGAATTGTCTTAGGAAGATTCTAAAGATCACCTGGCAAGAAAAGGTACCAGACACTGAGATACTTTCTCATGCTGAACTGCCAAACATTCAAACTCTAAAGAAGAGAGTGCAACACTAATGGACTGGCCACAGTGTTTGAATGCCAAAAGTTTGTTTGCCTACAAGGTTATTTTGTGGATAACTCACACAAGGCAAGTGCTTACATAGAGGTCAGAAAAAGCAACATAAGAATATTCTTAAGGTCTCTCTGAAGAACTTTGGAATTGATTGTGAGACAAGGGAAGCATTAGCACAGGACCATCTAGCATGGTGTGCTAGCATCAAAGAAGACACTGTACAAAGCAGAATTGCAATAGCCCAAAAGAAACATGAGATGTGCAGATTCAGAGACATCTCCACTCTAAATGTTCGTATGAACTATTTGTATAACCTGTGATAGAACCTCATGACCTCATGTTGATCTGATCAGCTGTAGTCAAACACACTATACCTTGATCCCAACATAATGCTGTCAGTTTGGTCCTCTTCGAGAAGGAAACACAACCACCAGCCATACTGAGACAATACTCAATCTGAACACTCAGATTCTTAAATGGATCTGTGATCTCGTAAATATGGAAATTCCCTCCTGTGATGCAAAGGCAATGCATCCATGGGTGTCCATCGTGTGACTCTTGTCATTACAGGCAGAGTCCACTCAACACACTGGAGGCCTTCCTTGCTGTCTCCTGACATTGCAGGAATACCATTGGGGCACTGTGTCTGTGTATCATATCTCAACATAGCACCAGTCTGCCTTCTCTTTGGGACTCCCTGCATATTTCCACCTGCTCCTGTCCATCATGTACAGAGTGATAGAGAGATATTCGAGCTTTATTTGATTGATATTTTATTGATGCTTCATGTAGATGTGATCTTTAACATCAGTAAGTTACTGAATCTGAAAGAGTAGCCTGCATGGAAAAAACTTACCTTTTTCTTAGAGCTTTTGACTTGATTTCATATACCTTGATGGATGGGACAGGAGAGAGAAGTTCTAGTTCTGTCATTAATTAATTATACAGTCTTAGCCAAGGTCACTTCCACTTTCTGATCCTCGTTTTGCTTGTTTTCTGAATGAAGAGGTTAGATTAGATGGCTTCAGAGCTTTAATTTAGAGACAACAGAGTCCTAAGTTAGATAATCAAAGTTTTTATAATCTTGTAGACTTTATTTTTCAGCCTCTAATTTAACTTGTTTTGTTTTAAAAAAGGAAATTTGAAATATAAGCATTATTGTGTAGAAGGCATTTTGTCATAGTGGATGGACACCAGGCCTTACTAGGGTAGGTAGAGTGCTATACTTGGAACTCTGGAGTTGCAGTCAGGAAGACCTCAGTTCAAATCCATCCTGAACCTTGTTAGCTGTGTGATCCTGGGCAAGTCTCTTCCACCTCTTGGCTGCCTCAGATGCCTCATCTATATATTGGGGATAGCAATAGCACCTAGCTTCCAGGGTATAAAATGAGATCATATTTGTAAAGTGCTTTGAAAACTTTTAAGTGCTATATAAATGCTAGCTATTATTATTACTATTACTCTGCCTGTGACTGGCAAATCACTTAACCTCTCAATGCCCTCAGAACACAGAGTTGCAGAATAATTACTGATCTGCATTGGTAGAGAGAATGTCCTTTGGCCATTTGACCACCATTGAAACGTTAGGTCCTGATCAAAAGATAAAAAAAAAAAAAAGAAATATGTTGGAGAATGATCTGGGAAGTGCCGATTCTTTTGTTTGAATTAAGCAAAGTAAAGCAGTGTGTGATTTGACTGAGTGCTACAGAACCAGAGGTAGGAGTGGGCATCCTGCTCAAATGGATCTTAGATGCTGTCAATTTGAATGTTCCCTTAAATGATGCATATTGTAACTGTATGTCCATCTTTGCCTGTCCAGCCTGGTTAAGTCCTCTCTCAGTGGCAAGTCCGATGAACATCCTCACCTAAGTTTGCCACAGAATGTCCATTCATTGGACTCCACCTTCCTCCATTTCTGCTGATGTTGGGAGCAATGTTCAGGCTTTCTGTCTGTCAGCATTTCCTATATGACCAGCACATCTTTTCCTTTCATACATTTCCCTGGCATCAGCTTTTACTTTTGTTCTTTGTCAATGTTCCTCATTTACTTAATGCTGAAGCCTGCCGACATTCAGTGGATTTGATCATGCTCTCTTTCAGGAAGTGATCAGTAGATTCTTTCTGTTTTCATTTTTAGATCTGGAAGATGTGGGATGTTTTTCTTTCCTAATTTCTTGAAATATGATATCTAGCCTTTTTTTTTGGTCATAGATTTTAGGTAGTCCATTAATTCTTAAATTATTTCTCCTTGATCTGTTTTCTAGGTCAATTGTTTTTCATATTAGCTACCTTATATTTTCTTCTATTTTTTCAATTTTTTTAAACTTTGTTTTAATATTTATTATTATGGAATCATTGACTTTTGTGGTCCCCTATTGAGGGGATTTTCAAGGAGTTTGTTCTTTGGTAAAGTTTTGTACCTCTTTGTACCAAACTGTAAATTCCCTTTCTATTTTTTTCTTCCATAGTTCTCATTTTGTTTCCATTTCTTTCGTGTAATGCCCTTATATAATTTTTAAACATTTTATTTTAAATTTATGAAATAAAGCAAACATTTCCATAATATAGTATAACTAAAAATAATTGTGCATGAAACTGGAAATCTATTATGTACAACTTTCTACATTTCTTTTAAATATATAATATAAATATAACTAGATATTAAATATATAATAAAGGTATCATGTAACTTCCTTTCTTTTCTTTTTTGTTCATTCTCCTCTCCCCACCCTAGAGACGGGTACCATTACACACAAATATATGTGTGTGTGTGTATAATATATGTAATTATTATTTTTTTAAAGAAATCAGGGTTAAGTAACTTGCTTAAGGTTACATGGCCAGTTTTTTCTGGGTGTGGTACTAAGTGTCTGAGCCCGGATTTGAACCCCAGGTCATCCCAACACTGGAGCCAGTGCTCTTACTCTCTGAGCCACCTGGCCGCCCCTAAGCAATTGGGGTTAAGTAAATTGCTCAAGGTTACACGGCCAGGTGTTATATATAATTATTCTACACATTTATTTATCAGTTCTTTCTCTGGATGCAGATAGTATCTTCCTTCATAGGTCCTTTGTAGATAATTTGGGAATTTATAATAGCCAAAATAACTTAGTCACTCAAAGTTGTTCTTAAAACAATATTGCTGTTATTGTATACAAAGTTCTCTTGGTTTTGCTCATTTCTCTCTTCATAATTTCATGAAAGTCTATCCATATTTTACTAAAATTGGTGAGCTTATCATTTCTTATACTACAGTAATGTTCCATCACTATCATATACCACAACTTGTTCAGCCATTCCCCAATTGACAAGGATCCCCACAGTTTCTAGCTCTTTGCCACCACAAAGAGAGCTACTATAAATATTTTAGAACATATAGGTTCTTTCCCTTTTTCCCTAATCATCTTTAAAAATAGACCTAGTAGTATTATTGCTGTGCCAAAAACTACAGGCAGTTTAATAATTCTTTGGGCATAATTCTAGATTGCTCTCCAAAATGGTTGGATCATTTCACAGTTCTATCAAGAGTGAATTACTGTCCCAATTTTTCTACACCCCTCCAACATTTATTGCTTTCCCCTTTTATCATTCTGGCCAATATGACAGGTGTAAAATGATATCTCAAGGTTGTTTTAATTTACATTTTTCTAATCAATAATCATTTAGAGCATTTTTTCATATGACTATAAATTATTTTGATTTCTTCATCAGAAAACTGCGTGTTCATATCCTTTGACCATTTATCAATTGGGGAATGACTTGTATTCTTATAGAGTTGACAGAGTTCTTTATATATTTGAGATATGATACCTTTATCTGAGATACTGTCTATAATTTTTTTCCCAATTTTCTGTTTTCCTTCTGATCTTGGCTAGATTTGTTTTATTTGTACAAAAAGTTTTTTAATTTAGTGTAAACAAAATGATGAATTTTACACCTCACACTTCTCTCTTTTGTTTGCTCATAAATTCTTTGCCTATCCATAAGTCTGATAAGTAATATGTTCCATGTTCTTCAGTTTTTCTGGAAATATCTCTCTTTATATCTAGGTCATGTATCCATTTTGACCTTACCTTGGTAGATGGTGTAAGATATTTGTCTATGCCCAGTTTCTGTCAGACTGCTCTCCGGTTTTTCCAACAATTTGTACCAAATAACGAATTCTTAACCCCAAAACTTAAGTCTTTACACTTAAGTCAAATAGAAAGGTTACTATATTCATTTGCTGCTGTAAATTATATGTCTATTCTGTTCCACTGATCTTTCTATTTCTTAATACCTGATAGTTTTGATAATTACACCTTATAATATAGTTTAATATCTGGTACTGCTATCCCTCCTTCCTTTCAATTTTTTATTAGTTCCTTTGATATTCTTGATTTTTTTTGTTCTTCCAAATGAGTTTTGTTATTATTTTTTTCTAATTCAGTAAAATAATTATTTGGTAATTTAATTGGGATGACACTGAATATATAAATTAGTTTAGGTAATCTTTTATATCATTTTAAAATTATAATTTTTTCTGGGAAATCTAATTGAATTTATGTCCAAGTTGCGTTTTTCATTGAGGCTTTGCTTGTAGTTTTTTTTTTAACTCTTTTCCTCTTCTGGGTTTGTGTCTTGGACCTCCCTAGCATCATAATGCCTCTTTATCTTCTTTTGTTTACTTTTTCCCCAACCTTGTTATCCAGAGTGGGACTTTGTGCTAGGGCTAAGCTTTGTACAGTTCTGTCCTGGAAGTATACTGGTGTGTTCTATCTTATCTCTTGTCTTGCTTCTGGATTCAGAGAGTGTTATGGCAATGTTCTTTGACTATGCTCCATGATCCCCTTTCCGTGGGAGAGACCAAGCCAAAGCCTTCTTCTATGCCAGAGAGATGTCTGGTTCCCAGCTTCCTCTGGGAAGGATAATGGTGTAGAAGGAAGTGATTACTTCCACTGGATAGAGTGAAAGCACAGTGGCCTCTGCTCTGGAAATTTAGTCTTAGATTCCCCTTCTTGGGATTGGAGTGTCTGTGCTAAGGCCCTATTCTTTGCCCAGGGCTGAGTGTGAGGTCCCCTATCTCAGGTTAGAGGAACAGAGCTGCTACTCTTTTTCTCATAGGCTAAGTTTTGAGTCCCATATTCCTCCTCTGAAAGATCAGATAGATAGCACTGAAACTCTTTTGTGACAGTCAATGCTGAGCCCCTTTTCTTCATCCAGGATTGAATCTAAAACCACAGTCACCCTTTTTTGCTCCTGTGGTCTGGATCCGTGATTTGGACTTACTTCTATTTCACAACTCCTTCCTTGTCACTTGTATGTTGGTCAAATGTATGAACTTGTACTAGAAAGATTAACCATTGTAGCTTCTTAGATTTCTGATCTCTACTTAGTCTGGTGTTTATGTGAGATCTTTGCATAATTGTTGGGGGGGACTGGGCTGCATTGCTTCCTTCTAATCCTCTATCTTAGTTGTTTTCTGTTCCTTTTTCTAAGGATTTCTTTACCTTGTCCTCTTCATTAATTCTCTTCCTTTATGTCTATTCAAAATTTTTATTCTTTAATTCATTATCTGTATACTTGCTTATTCCTTCTATAATCTCTTTGTCTCATTCATGGAGTTAGGGGTCCTAAAGTACCACATCTGAATTTTCTTTTACAACAGATTCCTATATTATTGCCTTGTAGTTCTTGCTTATCCACCTCTCCACCCTCCGTTTTTGATTTTGCTTTTTTTGGTCATGACTCATTCTTCGAGGTATGAATTCCAGAGGGAGATAGTAAAGAGAGAAGCATTGCCCCATACTAGAAATTTCCCTGTGTCCCAAATTACGTTGTCCATTTCTCACTCCTGCTTTTCCCCATGGTCACTTTCTTTTCCATTTGCCATGCTGTGAGTCCAAAACTCTTATTGTATGGGTGCTAGTTTTCCCCAGAGAGTTCTGATTTCCCTACTCTTGAGGCAGGGTGTGACCAGCAGGGTGTGTCCATGGAAGCACAACTTTATCTCTGAGAAAGCGGTCTCTTTGTATAACTATCCCCTGCAACATAGATTCATTGTAAAGGCTCCGTCTCCCATTACAAGATATATCTATCTCTCTCTTTCTGGGAGTATTCTTCAATGAGGCCCAGCTCCCACTGAATAAAGATCTCCCTGTTTCTTTCACCTTGTTTCAGTTCCTCCCTTTGCATCCTCCTCTTGCTGAGAAATTAAAGGAGTTATATTTCCTTTATTGTTTATCTTGAACTAGTTAAGGGTACATCACACACTCCCCTCCATCCTCCGCCCCACCCCGTTCCTTTTTATACACCCTTCCATTCTGCCATTTAATCCCACAAAATACATTGATTCACTGATAGGGGTAGAATATGGTGTTTTGGGCTTGGTCCTTCTTTGTAACTTCTGTTTCTTTAGATTCTGCTTTCTTCTTTATCCTGTTGCTTACTTTTAGAAAGAAATCTCTTACTGTCCAGTCTGTTATCATTTTTTAATCTAATACATGTCTTTCTCTTTTTAGTTTTTTTCAATCTCTGGAGTTGGAGCTTTTGTTTATTACTTATGCTTTCCTTAGTAGTTGTAGTTGTATACTTTCTTTTGCTTCTGTTGATTACAATATTTATAAGTCAAAATAATCTATGCACATCCCCCCCCCCAAGAATGCTTCAAATGTCTCTGTTATATTGAACATCAATCTTTTTTCCTTGATGATGAGGATCAGGTTTGCAAGTTATATCATTTTAGACTTCATCTTAAGCTCTTTTGTTTTTCAGAATATATGATTCCATTGCCAGCTTTAGTGTCTAATGAGTGTGGAATAATCTCGTATTACTTATATTACTCCCATTCTTTTATTTTAATGTCTTTCTCCTGTGGCTTGCAAGCAATTGTTGTTTGTCATTGTGATTATGAAATTTAACCACTGTACACTTTGGACAGTGCAGTGATCTGTGGATTCTTTTGATAGGTATTTTATTTATTGTATTCAGTAGTTTTGAACAGTTTTCTTCTTATTATTTCTTGTGCTATGATGTTCAGGTTTTATTGAACATCAATATTCTCCAGGAAGGCCTATGATCATTAAGTTGTCTCTATGTTTCTTGTCTTTTATATGAATGTTTTGTTTTATGTGAACATTATTTTTAAATGTTATTGCATTTTTGCTTCTCTTCTTCCAGATTGTCTTTCACTTCAATATATTTATACTTCCAGCTTGATGTTCTCTCTTTGGCTTTTTAGAGAAACTTGGCACTATGGAGTCAAATTTTTTCTGGCTGCTAATTATTTTTGCTCTGCAAGCTAAAAATCTTGCCATTTGGTTCCATTCTAACCTCTCAAGATTCAGATTTTTCTCTTGAATCTTTCAGGAACATCCTGCTTTGGTTCCATGTTTTCTAGGGAATCCAAAGGGTTCTATGTTTCATCAGGTATTGGTTTAATTTCACTTTCCTTTGTTTTGTAATATTTATCTAGAGATGTCTATCTATAATGTTTCAAGTGCCTTGAAACTCATCTCCTCTTCTAATTTTAGTATCTTCTTTGTTAATTTATCTGGTTGTACACTATGTTTTTAATTGAATTTTCTTCCTCCAAAGATCATTGGTGATTTTAGTCTTTTTTCCTTGTATTTCCCTGTCACTAACTTTCTGACTTCTCCTTTGATTTTTGGTTAACTTCTGGGGACTGGACCTCAAAACTATCTCAAATTCCTTTCCCTTTGAGGGAATTAATTTTCACTGGCCTTGGCCCTTGCCCCAAGTGGATTCCAGTCCCCCCCCCTTTTTTTTTTTTAGTCTTGATGCATCTCAGGATATTGGCAACCTATTCCAGTTCCCTCCATTCTTGAGTTCTCTGGTTGGGCTTAGTAAGTGTCTTGCACTTTTTGTAGGCTTTGGGAAAGAGTTGAGTGAGAGTTAGGGCAAAATTTCTACCAATCTAGGCTTCCTGAGGGATCATCTCAGGCAGAGCAGAGTTCCACTCTCAAATATTTTTGCCTTTTCTGCATATGACTGAGCAGAGCTGGGGTCTACTGCTTGTTGCAACAGGTTGCTGGGGGAAAGTCATGGCTGGGAAGTGCCAGGAAAGACTAGTATGAGGTAAATCCTTAAGTAGATCTCAACCCAAGCCAGTGAGATAAGTTTGTGTGCCCTACCTCAGCATGGGGGCTCTTAGGGGAGGGATGCTGAGTGAGTGATGGGGATTAACATTCTTCAATTTAAATTCATAAGTCCTTTATCTTGTTGGGCTTTTTTTGTTTTCTTGTCCTGTGAAACCAGTTGTAATCAATTCCTGGGTGTAATTCCTCCCTTGAGATGTGGGGAGTGGAAATACGGGAGAAGTTCTCAATCTTCCTCTTATTCTTTTTATAGAACTTGACACTGTTGGTGGCCTTCTGCTAGATATGCATGGCTCTCTGGGTTTTGTAACACTTTCTCGTGGTTCTCTTCCCACCTGTCTGTTTATTTTCCATCTCATGTCAATAAGTCATGGATTTGGAGTTGGTAGGGACCTTAGAGGCCATCAGATTAACTCTTGTCATTTTACAGATGAGTAAACCGAGGCACAGAAAGCTTAAATGATTTACCCAGGGTTATATAGCTACTAAGGAGGTGCCTGGATGGGGTTTGAACCTAGGTCTTCCTGATTCCAAGTCCAGTGCTCTGTCCACCACAATACTCTATCCTCAGTTATGCACTCTTTTCTCTCTACACTTTCACTTAGATCATAAACTTCCATAGAGTATCATCTCTACTCAGGTGTGGTTCTTTGATCAATATAGAGACCTGCCACCTACTTTAAAGATAGGTAAGAAGTTGGAGTTATGATAGAATCAGTGTAACTGCATAAAACACTGTTGAGTCTCATCATATGTGCTGGGCAGAAATACATCATCATCATCTATGCCCTTGCAACTTATCTTCTCCAAGGAAATGCTGTATAGACATTTTTTTCACTACTCATTGCTTAGTCCTATGAATCAGAATACATTAAAAAGCTGTGTCCAGCTCCAGTATTTGATTGCTTTTTTACTCTGAGTAAATTATATTCCCTTTCTCTTCCTCCTTTGCTTCAATGTTTGCTATTTTTGAAGAGAACTAGGAGCAGTTCATGAAAATTGCAGGAAGGAGATTTATACTTGATGTGAATGTAAGGAGGTTAATCAGGGAAGTTCTCCAGTCAGTCAATTTGATAAACTTATAGGTGGCATCTTTAAATTTTTCGAAAAACCTCTTCCTGTAGAGTGTAGACATGCCCATTTGGTACCTTGTTAAGAGGACAAAGACAACTCCAGATTAGGTCCCAGAGACTGAGGCTGCCCAGAATCAATTAGGTTTGTTGGAGCCACCCTTTGGCTCTTCCTAGTTAGATGAGGTTTAAGCTCATTTGGTTAGTCTGTAGAGACTTTCATTAACTGATGCTGAGTGAGGTGAGTAGAACCAGGAGAACATTGGACACAGTAACAGCAACATTGACTTAGCTCTTCTCAGGAATTCAATGATCTAAGACAATTCCAGAAGACTCATAATGGAAAATGCTATCCACATCCAGAAAAAGAGCTATGAAATCTACATGCAGATTGAAGCACACTATTTTCTCTTTTTTTGTTTTTTTTTCTTTCTTGTGGTTTTTCCCTTTTGTTCTGATTCTTATTTCACAACATGATTAGTGTAGAAATATGTTTAATATTATTATACATCTATAGCCTGTATCAGATTGCTTGTTGTTTCTCAAGAAGGGGAAAGGAGGGAGAAAGAAAGTGTTATAAAAGTGAATGTTGAAAACTAAAAATTCATTAATGTTTTTTAAAAGATCATTTGGTTAGAGTATGGACATGCCCCTAAGATCATTTAGAACACAATCTTGTAGAAAAGCTACTTGTCTATTCTGTTCTATAAGAGTGAAATAACATTACTTTCAATTTTTCTTGACATTTTTCTGTTCAGAAGACAGACCAGAGTGTAGCAAAGCAGACCTGGGTTCTCATGGGGGTGGGAGGTGGGAAGGGGAGAGAGGAAGGAAGAAAGCTTATGTTTATGAACAGGCCCTAACCCAGAACCCATCAGTAGATAATCTCCATGTCTTGGAGAAGTCTTCACCCATTCATGTCTTGGTCAATGTTGTTAAACCCTTACCTCCCATTTCAAAAAGGGGAATATCTCTGCAAGCATGATCCCAGAATATAACCTCTAGCATAGAAAAGAGATGTGTAAGATAATGCCAGGCTGACGGCCTCCCTTGAGAGTAACACCAGCCTCAAAAATTCAGAGCTTTGACTTTCCAAAGAGAGAAGGAAAGTATTTGAGCATTGATCTCAGGGTTTCTGAGCTACTCCTCTGGCTGTCATTGCTAGTGGCAGTCTTTTCAGGGCCATCTGTTTGTTGCTTTCTGCTGGGGATTGCTGTGATGCAGCAATTCATAAGCCCTGGCAAGGGAGACTTATTCAATGGCTATGTGTGAGCTGGGACAATGAAATTTCCCTTTTTCCCATGATCCTCTTTGCTTGGCCATCTAGAGGAACCTAAGGGCCAAGTATAAAAGTCTAGATGAAGGTGGCAGGGTCATTAGCCTCTGTCTCTTTTCCACATCCCTGCCTTTATTAAAAACCAGTAACTGCTGGTTTTTGTACTGCATTCCCTCCAGTACAAAAATGCTGATATTTTTACCTTTAAAAATCATGCCCTGGGGGCAGCCAGGTAGCACAGCGAGTAAGAGCACCGGCTCCAGTGTCAGGATGACCTGGATCGAATCCCAGGCTCAGATACTCAGCACCACACCCAGAAATAACTGGCCGTGTAACCTTGAGCAAGTTACTTAACCTGATTGCTTTAAAAAAAAAAATCATGCCCTGAATCAGTATATAAGCAGCCCGATCTCCCCTTCACTATATTTCACTGTATTCATAAATCATTTTCAAAATATTGACCTCGAGACAGTAAGAGATGGTAAGACAGAAGACCTGAGACTTCAGAACACTATAGCTAGTTTAGAAACTAGTTACATGTAATTCACCTAAACTAGTTTAGAAACATTCTTAGGGGCAGCTAAGTGGCACAGTAAATAGAGCACTGGCCCTGGAGTCAGCAGGACCTGAGTTCAAATTTGGACTCAGACATTTAACACTTACTACCTGTGTGACCTTGGGCAAGCCACTTAACCCCAATTGTCCTTCCTTCCACCCTCCAAAAAGACCAAAAAAAAAAAAAAAAAGAAACATTCTTAGTTCATTCTACTCTGTAAAGAATAATATAGTATACACACACACACACATATACATTTTCTTCTACATCAGACTATACCTGAATACTATGATTAAAAAAAGAATCTTGATATAATAATACAAGAAATAATTCGAGAAAATTGTTCCGAAGCATTAGAACAAGAAGGGAAAGTAGAAATATTAAAAAAAAATTCACCAATCATCACCTGAAAGAGATCCTACAATGAAAACCCATAGGAATGTCATAGTCAAATTCCAAAAACCCCAGCTCAAGGATAAAATATTATGAGCAACAAGAAAAAAACAATTTAAATAAGGTGGTACCACAATTAAAATCACACAAGATCTAGTGGCAGTGACATGAAAAAGACCACAGGACTTGGAACACTATATATTAAAAGAAGTGAGGTTCTGGCCAAAAATATCATACCCAGCAAAGCTAAGCATAATCTTTTTTTTTTTTGCCTTTTTGGAGAGCAATTGGGGTTAAGTAACTTGCCCAAGGTTACACAGCTAGTTTTGTGTGTGTGTGTGTGTGTGTGTGTGTGTGTGTGTGTGTGTGTGTGTTAAGTGTCTGAGGCTGGAACCGAACTCGGATCCTCCTGAGTCCGGGGCCAGCGCTCTACTCACTGTGCTGCCTAGCCTCCCCTAAGCATAATCTTGAATGAAAAAAAAAATGGAAATGTAATTAATTGTCAGACTTTTAGGACTTTGTTAAATAAAAAAAGAAACAGAACTTAATAGAAGATTTGACATACAAGAGCCAAGAGAAATATAAGGCACATACCAATGACTAATTACAAAGAATTCAGTAAGGACAGACTTTTTACCTTTTATGTATATAAATGTATGCCTAAGGTTGTTATTAATAATTGGGTAGTTCATAAGAAAGTTTGGGGTAGCCTGAATGTGATATGATTTTTAAAAGTAGAACCATTTAGGAACAGCTAAAAATAGTAATTATCTTATACAAATGAGGTGTGAGAGGAAGAACCAACACAAAGGAACTAGATTGGGGAGGAGGACTGGAAACCTACTTTCGTCAAGAATGGGTTCAAGAGGAAACAATATAGGGCAGTTAGTTGGAAAGTGAATAGAGCACCAGCCCTGGAGTCAGGAGGACCTGAGTTCAAATGTGACCTCAGACACTTAACATTTACTAGCCATGTGACCTTGGGCAAGTCACTTAACCCCAAATGCCCTGCCTTCCCCCCTCCAAAAAGAAAAAAAAGAAGAAACAATACATACATATATATACATATGTGTATATATATATACATATATATATATATATCTAGGAGAGTATAAAAGTCTTCTAAATTCAGAAAGAAATAAAATGCTAAGGGGATAGAGAGGGAGGAAAAGGTGAGGGAGGGATCTTTAGACAGAAGAGTGAATTCAAAGGGGAGGTATAGAAGAGTGTTTAGATTAATGAGAATGGGAGGGATCCTTGGAGGGGGAGTAGGTTAAGTAATAGGAGGGCAAGGTAGCAGGTAGAAGTCAAGTAGAGGAGTCAGGAGGGATAGGAAATAAGAGATACGCAGAAACATAAATAAAGATCAGAAGTAGAATTTGTTATGGAAAAAGTAGTGGGGGTGGTGATCATGATCTCAGACAAAGTTAAGGCTAAAATAGATTTAATCAAAAGAGAAAAATAGGGAAATTATACTGTGTCAGCTATATTTATCAATATTGTTTTGGACTATTTAAAACAGCTAGAGAGTGTAAGGTAGGAATCTTGCTGTGGTATTGGAAATGACAAGTTAGTGGCCTTGGAAAAGTATGGAAAGACTTAGACTTATAAAGGAAGAGGTTATACACCCTCAGAGAAACAGGGTAAATAAGTATAGTACAGTATAGTACAGTCTTACATAGATGCATTATGAATGTATGTCTATATATGACTGTTTATCAATATCTAAGTATATATATATGTGTAAGTATAATATATATGGGGTATGTGTTTATATATATTTTTGTGTATGTCTATGTATGTATGCATATATGTATAGGCACATGTGTGTATGTACACATACACACATATATCCGCACTTAATTGTAGCTTGTGGGGGAGCAGGGAAGAAGAGTTTAAAAAGAATAAAGTAAAAATGTAGACCAGAGAATAAAAGAAAACTTACAAGGAGGAAAAGAAAAGATGGACAGCTCTCAACACAATGCCTAATATTTATTATGTAGGCTTTCTTGAAATGTAAATTTATTGCTGTGTATTTTGAATCCTCTCTCATTCTTCTGTGCATGTGACAATACTTTTTTCTTGTGTATTATTTTCAATATTTAAATTTGTTTCTTTTTTCTTTTCTTATTTTTTAAGTTTAAAATTTTTTAAATTTACAAATAAAATTTTTTTCTTCTACATTTTAATTGATTCTTTGTACCAATCTGTTACTGTTCATTCTTTTTCTAGTTTCAAGACTTGTTTTTATGCCAGTAATTTCTCTATTTCCCTTCTTAGTTATTTCCTCTTATATAAATGATTCCTCATGAACAGGCATAAGCCTAGAATTTAATTTCCCCCCTTGTCCAGCTAGTAATACTACATATTGTATTATTATTACTAGGAACTAAAACACTGTGTTTAAATTCCATTATAACAAACTCTGTGGGACTACAGAATTGATTTGATTAGGGAAATTGTTGCCATGTATAAGTTCCTTGAAATCCAATTCCTAGGAACTAGTGATTATAAAAGGTAACACCTGGATTTACCTGGTTTGCCCACAGTGTGTTATCAAGTGAAAAGAAGTGCTTTCAGTCTAATGGGGCTTATCATCAGAATGATCACTGGGGAAGAAAGAATGAGGTTGGTCAGCACACATAGGCAGCATCTATGACAGAGATGAGTATAAGGTCCGTGCTCAAATCACAAATGGGAGTGAGGCATGTATCCAAGCCAAGAGATAAGAGATTTCTGTAGAGTTACGCCTAAATGTGGGTTACTGTTCTGGAGGTCAATCATTGGGCTACTTTCCCTTCAGCTTTGAGAAAGTCTGTTTTATGAGGTAGCTATAGAATGTAAGCAAAATGCCAGACTCTGAATCAAAGATTCAATATTAAGGTATAAAGAAATCACCATTAGAAAGGAACCTTTGTTGAGATGGTTCAATAACTAATTCATTTGTTCAGGTGGGTTTTAATGTGTCCAGGAAAGAGAAAACAAAGTTCAGTCACTCTTGGAAGTCTCTGATGAACAAAGGATTAACAGGTTCAGACTGGACCCATTAATTAGTTTTCATGCAAATGAAAGACCATGATAAAATTGCTGCGGCAAATGTAACATTCTTTTGTTGGAAGGAGTCTTTTTGAGTAAGTTTAGGAAGCTGATAGCAACAGTAGCAAGCTAATCAAACTGTGCCTTGACCAAGGATAATAAGAAGGGGGTTTCTGACAGAGAGACAGAATGAGAGATGTTTAGAAGTGGCTGAGCTATAACATAAATGGCCAGGAGAATAATCTCAGAGCTCAGTTTCATCACTTATACATCCCTTTGTTCAGAAGTTAGAGGTAAGTCAAATATCCACTGTTACTTTCATAGTGAATTATATATGATAAAATGCATTAGTGACTAGATTTTATGTTATGTGTATGTTACTCTCAGTTATTAACATTAGGTAGACTAACTAGGTATGACCTTCCAGAGTGTTCAGGGAGGACTAGCACCTCTGGTGGGAGGGTTTGCTGAACCATTTTCAGGACTGCTCATCCACCTTGGTATCTACCAGACATTCAACTCTCACCTGTCTCCAAGAAGCTGTAGTATACACGCTGGCCACACCCAAGTAAACACTCTCAACGAACAGGCTAAACCGGGTTGAGGGTAACTGAGGGGCCTCAGACCTGTTGGTGAGTGTCTACCCCAAGAACCCAAGTATGGGAAGACTTGCCCTTGGCATAATGGGCAAATGAGAACCATTTGTTCCAATGGCCATGAAGGCAACTGAAGAAGTGGAACGCTCCGAGCTTGGTCAGACCCTAAGGTCGTCCACAGCATCCCAGGCCAGCAGCAGTCCTGACCTTTGTCTTGCCACTGGACTTTGATGACTCTGGAAGAGAAAGTGAGGCTGAGGACTTGTGCAACTCTGCCTGAATTAAATTCAATTCATCCACAAGTCAAGAAATCACCCAGTGATGTCATTGGTCCTCAAAAATGAAGGAAAAACGACAACAGTGACTCAAAGTACAGCTGTACTTGTACCCAAGAGGAATTCTCACTCATTCTGAGAGAGTTTGCCTTATAATCCAAAACCTTTTAAGAGACATCAGCCTTTATAATAACCTTTTATAAAACTAGAGAGTTGAACTGAAGATGACATAATAGGACTCTTTCTGGCCGTAAATTTTGATTGACAGAGCACCATCCAAATATTTCAGAGGTTCCCAAACTTATTTGGCCTACCATCCCCTTTCAAAAAGAAATTATTCAGTGTCCACTTTCTTTAACCTTTCTACTAATTTCTTTAAGGAACTACTTTCTTTAACCCTTTAATGGTTTTTTAAAAATTTGCCTTATTTCAAAAAAATTTATTTTTCAAAAAATGATGCATCTCAGATTTATTATAAATTTGTGGGGGTTTTCCTGCACTTAAATTTTGATGATGCAATATTGCATCTTATAACCATATAGTAGTATTGTATTGTAACAAGTCATTACACTCACATATTCCTGCCAATGCATGCTGTACTTCCCAACAATGCATGACATGCTCACCTGCCAGCACTTGCTTTTTAAGACCTTGTCAGTAGACTTGAACACTGATTGATTATAACTTGTGTTTTGTGTGTTTATTTGGGAAATAATGTAATTGCTATGACTTTACCTCTATTACACAAGAGATGAAAAACATATACAAATGGTTTTTCAAAATTTTCTTCTCTTCTTTTTTATACTTCTACTACTCCCTTATTTTCATTCAACACCACTCAATTGCATCCAAGGCTGCTGTTGTCCCCCTGGATCATTCCAAGGCCCCCCAGAGGGCGTTATCACCAACTTTGGGAACCTATGGACTTTATATTAACAGTAATAATAATGTGAGAGATAGCTATTTCATAGTGGACAAAGAGCTAGTCTCTAACTCAGGACCTGGGTTCAAGGTCCTCCACCTCAAACACACACTGTTTATGTGACACTGGGCAGTCATTTCACCTGTCTCAGTACTTCAGACAATTCTCAGATTAAAAGGTGTACGGTTAGTGCTGATCTGCATTGGTGGGAGGGAGTTTCCTTACTGAAGTTACAGTTCTGGTCCCAAAATGTATGTGTGAGATAGGGGTGCCCTTTGAGAGCTTCCTAAAATAGCACCTTGTTGGTGCAAATTAGTGATCACTCTAACTTGTCATTTGCAAAGTTCTCAGATATCTTTTCCAAAATGTTGATAATTGATTCTTAATTGGGCAGTATTAATGAAGATTGTCATTATATCACCCAACTTGAAATAATTTGCTTCTAGCAAAAATTCAGTACTTTGAACATATAACATCAGAAATATGCATATATATATATAGTGTTTCAAATTAAGAAACCTGTTGTAAATATCTCTGTGATGCTGTTCATGGAAATATTATTTAAAGTGGCAGATATTTAAGCATATTGAAAAAAACAGTTTGCTACAATGACTGCCTTCCTATTTCCAGGCGGTGGAGAGAGGAGCCAAAGGCCAGCTTTCTACTTTCAGCAGTTTCATTTCAACTGCTAGCCAGAAGAAAGAAGTGGCTGAAAAGAGTTCACCCACACAACTTGTTACACCAAACGTCAAGAATGGTAAAATAAAACAACTTTTGTTCTAACATTCTGGAACTGTGGCCATTCTATGAGTATTAATCATATTTTCTCTGACCTTTTGAAAATATTTTTTTAACTTAAAAGAGACATGCAATTAACAGCAGATTCATATTCTTTAGACACCATGGAATTTTCTAGGCAAGAAGATATATTGTTACATACATACACACACACACACACACACACATATATATATATATATATATATATATAGTTTTATATATAGATAGTTATATATTGTTGCTATTATTGCCACTGCCTTCTTACATTCTAGCCCCTGATTCCACCCTCCCCAACTATCTAGGTCACAGCATCAGAACAAATTAAGTGTGTAGCCATGTAGGAGTGATCTCTCTAGCCTACCAGAATTCTCTTTCCTAGAGAAGTTCATACGCATTAGGCCCAAATTTCAAAGTTGCAGCTCTGACTCACAGTAGTAATATAACTTCTGTAGTCATAGAGGCTTTCTACCCTATTAAAAATTAGTGTGTTACAGAGTTGGTGCCAGGAGGGCCAGTAGCAAGAAGTGAAATACAAGAAAACCATTGAGGCTGGCAGGCTAACATTATATCTCGTTACTCTGAGGTTTCCTTCCCTTTCCTCTGCTTTTGTTTTTATTCACTTTGCCAGAAATATTTCCTTGGGAAGATTGACAAAGAATAACTGAGTGAATCAGAGAGAATCATAGCCTTTTGAGCTGGAATAGATATCGGACAGTGGCTAGTCCAGCCCCTCACTAGATGGCTGAGGGCAGTGAGGCTCATCTACTGAGAATTTAAAAATTTTGACTTAGGTTACAGAGACCTAGTGCTTGAGCCCAAGGCATTTGTCCCTTAGTGCCTTCCACATAACACTGAATGAAGTTGCCCTTTTTATCCTATTTTTTTTCCCTGCCCACCCACACATATTGATTGAGGCCCAGTTTTGTTCAGGGTTCTATCTGCGTGAGATTCAGTGAAGAGTAAGACAGAGTCAATGCCTTGACCCCCTTACTTGTTGCCCCTTCTCCCCCATTGGTGTTCATGTAGCTATGAATATTTGCCTCCAGAAGCATGCAAGCTTCTTGAGAGCAATAACCACCCTGCTTTTGTACATGTAGCCCCAGTACCTAGGACAGTTCCTGGCATAGGCAATTAATACATGTTTGTTGATTGATAAATTGATTACTCTTAATAAGTTTATAAGCTTGTGGAGGAAATGATATATATTCATGAACAGTCATGCTTCAAGGCGGTATATGATAAATACTAAATGACCAGCAGCATGAAAATTGTTCAGTAGTTAGAACAGTGACCTTTTGATAGGGGATTTTTCTGGGAGGCTTGGAGCTAAAAGTGTGACTTGAGACTTGCAACACAAATATTCCTACCCCTGCCTCTTAAAATACACCAAATCAAATAAGGGTGAGAAAATGGTTATAAGGCAGTCTGCCTAGGCTGGGGACTCCTGTTTTCTAGTTTGTTGTTGGAGAATAAACGTATAAAATATACTTCACTGTTGTGCACATGACCTGTCAAGACCACATTTAAAGACTTCGACATCACCTTGAAGAGCCAGAGTTCAGAGGCACCAGGATGGAGTTTTGTATGTGCATTGGGGGGGAGGAAGAGGTTGATATCTGGGAATGTATGCTTCATCCCCAGATTGGAGGTCTAGCTCTGAGATGCATGATTGTCCCTGCCTCCCTCATTTGGCCACACTAAGGGTCCTTCATGGAGAACCCCTCTTACCCCACTGCTGTGTCCTCTGCCTATTGCATTTACCCACCTCCACTTCCTCCCTCAGATGGGAATTTGGTTGGTTGGGGTTATTGACTGTGCTTCAGGAGCACATACCTGCTCCTCTGGTGGGGTAGACTTTCTTACTCTTCCCAGCATAGCTGCTCCTTACCAAGGCAGACTGACCTGCTGTACATTTTCTCATTCTGCCAGGCAGGCAAGAGCACTAGTTCTGGAGTAAGAGGACCTAGATTTAAGTCTGACCTCTGATGTTTACTACCTGTGTGATGAGGGCCTGCATAGAGTGGTAGCAGTATCAGGGGAGAGAAAGAGGGGAGATGTTACAAAGGTGAAATCGGCAGGCCTTGACAACAGATTACATATGGGGAGTGAGAGAGTGTGAGGAGTCAGAGATGACATGCTGGTTCTTATACCTTGTTCTTGTTTTTCCAGAATAATTGCCATGTGTGTAATTTGTATGACCATGCCTGCCTCATCCCAGGGCTCAGGTCAAGTAAAGAGAAATTTGGCCCATCCTCGGCACACCCTGTTTATTGATAATGGGTCATCAAGAACAGAGATGAATTTAGATGACAGAATTTGAGATGCAAAATATGAAAACCCAAAGCTAAATTACTTTTTGTATTCCCAGTGCTTAACACAGTGTCCGGCACATAGTCTGGCACATTCCTCTGCTCTTGAGTATGTCCTGTTATAGCCTCTTTTAGTATAAGGTTGCTCCTGTTCTCTTCTAATGGACACCATCTTTACAGAAGTCCTAGAACTTGTCCCATACCCAGAATTACTTTGAAAATGACCCAAGGTTAAATTATACTTCATGTTTAAGACCTAGTCTATTCAAACTAGCCATTGTCAGGTTGAAGCCAGCTCCTTTAGTTCTGGCTTCCTGTATTCACCACACTGAATGTTCAAATCTCAGATAAGATCCTACTAAAGAACTATCATTTCCTAAAATATGCGAAGTATAAGATATTCCATATCATTTTTTAAAAGTTAAAATTTTTTTAGAAAGAAATATTTGTACTTATTACAGAAAACACTATAACCAAATACTTCCAGGATTGTAATTAGCCCATAAAGGAACATTTCCCCCAGGGCTATGACTGGAAAATCCAGTTTCCTGAGGCAAATCCAGAAGGCACAGAGGGTTAAAGGCTCTGAAATACCATGTAGTCAGCCTGTGCCACCTTCACTGTTGACCTTAGGCCTACCATGTACCCATGACTTCACAATCCTTAGAAATGCTTTCTAAAATCCTTTTGGTAGCATCATTTATGTCCACCTTAATTACCAGAAGTGGACTGTAAGCATCAGAGTTGTCAAGCCTTTGAGGGTAGGTAGGTGGGAATGGTTCTCCATTATATTTTAGGTATATGCTGCATAAAAAAAAACATAGCTATCTGTTGCTATTATCAGGTTGACAAATTTCTGCCCCCACTCACCTGCAGCCATTGGAGAGTCACCAGTCACCACTAAGCATCTCATCCTCTGACTTGTGTTGGGTGATCTCTGACCACAGCACCTAGGGAACCATATTGCCATTCCTTGGAGGCCTAGCAGGTGTTTTATACTTACAGGACTCAGCTTCTTCATAGGTTAGATACAGTGGGCATATAAAGAAATGTTACATGGTCTTTGCCCTGAAGGAAGTTATCTATTGAAGGAAGTCTAGTTGAGATAAGCTATATATACATGGGAAGATAATTAATTTTATTATTTAATATTTAATATTAACTAATAGATAAGTGCCAAATGGTTGTTATTCTGTAGGAATTCAGAGCAAGAAAAAATAACAATGAGATATTTATGCTATTAAATAACACATTTATTTATACAATTTATTGCTGTGCAATGGGAGTATTATGAATTAAAATTCTAGCACTGAACCTGAGCTAAAAAGTATTGGTGAAAATACACTACATCATCTTGCTAGTAAAAAAAACAACAGTATTTCAATGTACTACTACCTTGATCCAGTAGTACTCCTATGACTAATACTGTTATTGGTAATGAATGGGGAATATTTATTGAAAACTATAATGTAGGGGCAGCTGGGTGGCGCAGTGAATAAAGCACCAACCCTGGAGTCAGGAGGACCTGAGTTCAAATCAGACCTCAGACACTTAACACAAAAACTAGCCATGTGACCTTGGGTAAGTCACTTAACCCCAATTGCCCTCCAGAGAGAGAGAGAGAGAGAGAGAGAGAGAGAGAGAGAGAG
>NW_027186296.1:105888364-105888671 GCF_028583685.1 Petaurus breviceps papuanus
AGAAAGAAAGAAAGAAAGAAAGAAGAAAGAAAGAAAGAAAGAAAGAAAGAAAGAAAGAAAGAAAGAAAGAGAGAAAGGAAGAAAGAAAGAAAGAAAGAAAGAAAGAAAGAAAGAGAGAGAGAGAGAGAAAGAAAGAAAGAAAGAAAGAGAGAAAGAGAGAAAGGAAGAAAGAGAGAAAGGAAGAAAGAAAGGAAGAAAGAAAGAAAGAAAGAAAGAAAGAAAGAAAGAAAGAGAGAGAGAAAGGAAGGAAGAGAGAAAGGAAGAAAGAAAGAAAGAAAGAAAGAAAGAAAGAAAGAAAGAAAGAAAG
>NW_027186296.1:105888681-105897977 GCF_028583685.1 Petaurus breviceps papuanus
AAGAAAGAAAGAAAGAAAGAAAGAAAGAAAGAAAGAAAGAAAGAAAGAAAGAAAGAAAGAAAGAAAGAAAGAAAGAAAGAAAACAATAATATATAAATGCACAGAATTTGAAGTGGACAACATTTTTGTTTTAATGATTCTAAGACATATACTATGTTATAAAAAGTTTATGCTATGAAGGGAGAGATCACTTCCAGTTCTAGGCATCCTGGAGAGGGTGGAATTTGAGCTAACCTTAGAGGATGGGTTAGTTTAAAGAGAGAGAGTAGTCATTCCAAATTGAGGAGATTAAACTCTAAGCAAAGGCTTGAGGCAAGAAAGCATAAGGCATGGTTGAAGGATAGCAAATAGACCAGTCTGGTTCTAGGTTTCTTACATGACAAATTCATAATAATGTGATTTTTGATGCCCTGTTTTCCAAAAGGAATTCCAAAATGTTTACCTATTTTTATATGTAACTATATGATCTTGAGCAAATTACTTAAGGTCTCTGGGACTCAGTTTCCAGAAATGACAGTACTATGTGAAATTCTTTTTCCTTCTGGCTGTTGGCCATTTGGATACCTTATTCATTGGCACCTTGACTTGAAGATAAGATTGTGAAATTAAAAAATGAAATTTGCTTTTGATAATTGGCCAAAAATATCACTTTTGATAATTGTTAGTTTTGGTCAAAGTTTTTATGGCAGATGAAGTTATAACTAAACTAAAATGAAATTTTTAAAGATAATATCTGACTTTTAATTGCACATATTTCCTTATGACTTTGGTTTTGACTTTCATTTGGACTTACTTTGGGAGTGGTTTTACCACATGGTCTCTCCGTTTTGTGGTTACCTTCGATTTAACTCAGTTAATATTGTTAAGTGCTCATTAAGTATAAGGCATGTATATTCATTGAAAATTTGAATCATCATAAAAACAAAATAAACTTTTCCAGCCATATTCAACTATAAATTCTTTCTTGTGGGATAACATTTGGAGCTCAGAACTCTTGTTAGACATAGAAACCCTAACTGCAAACTTTGGCATCAACAATTCTATAATGAAGAGAAGGGAGACTGGGGGAAACCTTTGCTTTCTCTAAGCCTGAAGCACCATGTCACCTGCAACTTTCTTTATACTAACCTCATTCTTTTACTATCTTTGCTACTCATCTATTCATGGAAATGGTTTCAACTTCTCTGTTAAATAACAAATTTAAAATGGAGCACTATACATTTGTGAAAAGTGTTTTAATCTCCAATTTTCCTGTGCTAACAAACTATATACTGTTTTTTTTGTCAACATTAATCTGGCAAATTTGACTAATAATCCTACCCTATCTTACAATGTGGTATGTTTCTCATAATTTTCATGATACTGCCAGCTCCTACCACAGCCCTTATTCTTCCTGTACTCATTTTAAGTGTTTTTACTTAATGTTTCCAGGCAACCAACTAAAATTGGCAACGCTATATTAAAAGAAAGGAAAAAATAATCACTGCTTATCAATTCAGCACACAACATTCTCAAGTATTGGCTGAAAGGAAACTAAATGACGGGTTTTCAACTGATAAATGCATTATAGCTTATTTCACAGCATTGCAAAATCCTATATTTCAAACAAATCTGCATGTGCTAAAAAGAAAGCCTTTCCTGTTCTATTTTTATTTGAGTTTAATGTCATCTGTCTTCGTCACAGTCATTGATTGCTTCCTTTTGATTCTTATTTTTAATATCCATTTTGGAGATCAAGCAAGAAGTCCTCTCTGGAAACAATGCCTTGATATTCAGGGACATTAAAGCAACTGTGAATTACCATTTCCTCCTCCCTTTAATAGCTGAATATCATATCCTGTATTTAGATTTTCATTCACTAATGTGAGGAAAAGGATTCTGTCTTATTACTTAACTCCAGTTTCATTAAGATAGAGTGTAGTAGTACTCTGGATCACTTTTTTCTAGCCCCAGCAAAACCTTCTTTCTGAGCTAAAATAACACTTCCATCCATATACTTGAGTTCTTTCTATTATAGAATTTGATTTTGTCTAACATTGCTCTTTACCAAACTAGACTTTTCTCCTTTTTTTGGTGTCCTAGCTTTACTACTTTTTTTCATGTTCTCTTTTGTAAAAGTTTATTGATACTTTTAATTTTTTTACATCACAGATATTTCTCAACTACCACCCCCCACACAATTTCCTAACTCTAAAATATAACCCTTCTTTGTCCCAAAGAAACTAAATAAAGAAACTAAAATAATTACTAACTACCATTTCATCAATGCACTAATTAACAAAATTACTTTCATCTTAATATTTTTTCCCTTCTCACTCCTGTCTTCTAACACAAACTGAGACCTGTTCATGGTCCTCACTTTGGCTTCCCTCTGCCCCCTAAATCTCTCAGTTCTTTCAAAGGCCATCACCCCTACACTGACTTTACGATATTCCCTTCCCAATCTCAGCCCCTTGGTGAGTCAATTCAACTCTACACTAACCTCTCCACTCAAATCCCCTTTCCAGTTACTGATCATGCATTGCCAAGTCCTAATCTTTGATTTCTTTGTTTATTCCTACCATTCACGAATCTTTTGTTCATTGTACATTTGCTACTATACAAAGCTGAAGAAAATCACGAAACCATCCTGATGAAATTCACTAAAAATTTATATTACACAGTCTCAACTGGACCTTCATTGCAGAAAAGCAGTTCTTTTCTCTCTCTAATCAATTCACTATTCTGTTCACCACAGAAACTTTCTAAATAGTCTCATCTTGCCTCAATCTATAACACAAACAACTCCACCACACACTCTCCAAAAAATTGACACTCATGTACTGAAAGATCCCCTTTTTCTCCTTTGTCTTATCTCACATCACCCAGAAGTCTTTCTATACTATCTCCTCCTTCATAACTGTCTTACATGCCTAAATTGTACACCCTTGATCCTATCCTATCCCATCTTCTCTAGCAGATTGCCCCCACTATCATCCATGTTCTCTCTCTAATCTTTTATTTTTAGAAAAATTTTCAATGAAAAAAAATCTGTCTTCTCTCATTTCTACCTCTCACCCATTGAAAAAAAAAAAATCTTGTAACATATATTCGTATTCAAGCCAGAAAAAAAAGATCTGACATTGGTCATGTCCAAAAAATGTTCTTCATTTTATATCCTGAGTTCATCGCCTCTGGGTAGCATGCTTCATCACTGGTCCTCTAGAATCATTATTAGGGATTAAATTTATAAGAGTTCTTAAGTTTTTCAAAGTAGTTTGCCTTTATAGTGTTGTTAGTGTAAAAATGGTTCTGATTCTTGTTTCACTGTGTATCAGTTCATGCCAGTCTTCTTAAGTATCTTAAAAACTGTATCTTTTATCATTTCTTACAAGATAGTAGTATTCCATTACTTTCCTAAACCATGATTTGTTCAGCCATTCCCCAGTTAGTAAGGGTACCCCTTAGTTTCCAGTTCTTTGGTACTACAAAAAGAGCTGCTATAAATATTTTTTCCATAGGTCCTTTGCCTCTTTCTTTGTTTTCTTTGGGGTAAAGGCCTAGTAGGGGTATTTCTGGGTCAAAGGATATGAACAATTTAGGAGTTTTGAGCTCATAGTTCCAAATTACTTTTCACAATAAGTATACTAATTCACAATCTCCATCGATAATGAATTAATGTTCCTGTTTTTCCCACAGTCCCTCCTACATTTGTCATTTTTCTTTTTTGTCAACTTTGTCAATGTATGAATGTGAGGTAGAACCTCAGAGTAACTATGACAAATTTGATTTGAAGAACTTTTTGTGGGGCTATTTATAGATTAGATTCTTTGATCATTTATCAGTTAGAGAATGTCTATTATTCTTACAAATTTGATATCAGTTCTTTAAATTATCTTGGATATTAAATCTTCATCAGGGAAACTTGCTGCAAACATTTTTTTCTCTAGTTTCCCCACCCAGTTTTAGCTGTTTAGGCTTTTTTGTATGATATCTTTTTATTTTTATGTAATCAAAACTGCCCATATTGTTATCTGTGATTCTGTCTTTTCTTAGGTCACAATCTGTTCCTCTGTCCATAGATCTGAAGGATAATGTCTTCTTTGTTCTTCTAATTTGTTTGTGATATTACCCTTTATGGCTAAGTGTTGTGCTCATTGGTAGTTTTCTTGGTATGGGAAGTGTTGGTCTAAATATGATTTCTTACAGGCTTCTCTTCAGTTTTCTTATTGTTGTTGTTGAATACTGAGTCATTATGTACAGTAACTGAGTTTTTGAGTTTACATTTACTTCTGAATGTTGTATACCCAATCTGTTTCACTGATCAAACTCTGTTTCTTAATCAGTACCAAATCATTTTCATGATCACTGCTTTGTAGCATAGTTTGAAATCTGTTACTGCTATATCCCCTTCCTTCTCACTTTTTTCATAATTTTCCTTGATTTTTTTTTACCTCTTGTTCCTTCAGATGAATATAATTTTTTTCCTGGTTCTAAAAAGAAATCCTTTGATGGTTTGATTGTATGATACTGAATAAGAAAATTAATTTAGGTAGCATTATCATCTCTTACTATATTAGTCTGGCCTACCCATGAGCAGTTAATATTTCTCTAATTATTTTGTCTGTCTATTTTGTAGTTGTGTATAAATCTTTCCTTTGAGTTTCTTGGCAGGTTGATTCCCAAATTTTGTATTTCCTGTAGTTATTTCAAATGGAATTTCTCTTTTTATGTCTTTGTGCTAGATTTTTTTTTTGGCAATATACAGAAATGCTGATAACTTGGATGGGCTTATTTCATATCCTAAAACTTTGTTGAAATTATTAATTGTTTAAATTAGTTTTTTAGTTGTCTCCCTAGGATTCTTTAAGTAAACCATCATACCATAAGAACTGATAATTTTGTTTAAACTTTATGTATGCTTATTTTCTCAATTCCTTTTTCTCATCTTATTGCTATAGCTAACATTTCTAGCACTTGATTGAATAGGAATGATGATAATGGATAGCCTTGCTTTATCCCTAATCTTATTGAAATGCCTCTAATTTATCTTCAGATAATGCTGGATCTTGGATTTAAATATAAGCTAATTATTTTTTTAATAAAATGCTTTATTAACTTCTGATTTACATCATTCATTTTTGCAAGATTTTGAGTTACAAATTTTCTCCCCATTTTTCCCCTACCCACCACCCCAAAATAGCGATCCCACTGGATATCCCCTCCTCCAATCTGATTAAGGTGATTATTAAGGAAATGTCCATTTATTCCTATGTTTTCTAGTGGTTTTTTTTTAGAGTAATGAGTATTGTATCTTATCAAAAGCTTTTTATGCATTTAATGATATATGATTTTTATTGTCCTTGTTTTTAATATGTTCTGTTATTTTGATAGTTTTCCTAATATTGAACCAATTTTTCATTTCTGGTATAAAGCCAACCTCATATTGCTATAGCCTTTTTGCTAAATTTTTATTTAAAAGTTTTACATCAATGTTTATTTGGGATATTACCCTACAGTTTTCTTTCTCCACTTTGAATCTTTCTGTTTTGCATATTAAAACATATTTGTATCATAGAAAGAATTTGATAGAGCCCTTCATTTTCCTGTTTTTTAAACCAGTGTATTACAATGTTGTCTTTAATTGTATCTTCATTTGTTATGAATTCTTGTTTTTATTTTTGATGATTATTTAATTTCTCTCATTTGTTTAAATCAAATTGTTATATTTTATGTATTTTATTGTTTTTTTTCTCTCTGAAAACCAATTTCTATTTTTTTTTGTTAATTCAGTAAGGTGTGTGTGTGTGTGTGTGTGTGTGTGTGTGTGTGTGTATTTTGCTTTAGGATTTGTTCATCTCTTCTTTGATTTTCAGAACTTCTATTTTTGTATTTAATTGGTAGCTTTTAATTTGCTGGTTTTCTAGGTTTTTTTTAATTAGATGCCCAATTTGTTAATCTATTCTTTTTTTTCTTTTCTTGATGACAGTGTTTAGCAATATACATTTCCCCCTAAGTATTCTTTGCCTGCATCCCAAAATTTTGATATATTGTCTCAATATTGTCATTACCTTCAATGAAATTATGTATTGTTTCTATGATTTGTTCTTTGACCCACCAATTTTTTAGGATTAAGATTATTAATCTTTAATTTTTAATCCTTTCTTCAGTGACTATCATATGTTATTTTATTGCATTGTGATCAGTAAAAGATATGATTAATGTTTCTGGGGTTTTTAATTTATTAATGAGGTTTTATGCCATAATAAATGTTTAATTTCTGTAAAGGTGCCATGTGTAAATAAGAATATGTCCTTCCTATTCCCATTCATTAATTGCCAGAGGTCTATCATGCCTGTATTTTCTATTATACTATTAATACCCCTAACTACTCTCTTATCCTTTTTTTTTATTAGATATGTCTTAGTGTGAAAGGGATTAGTTGAGATTCCCCACCATAATAGTTTTACTGTCTATTTCTCCCTATAACTCATAGCTTTTTGTTTAAGTATTTAGATGCTATGCCATTACATGCATGTATAGTAAGTATTGAAATTAATTCATCATTTATGTTTCTTCTTTTCAGCACAGTGTAGTTTCTTTTTTATCTCTTTTATTCAAGTCTTTTTTGCTGTTGCTTTGTCTGAGATCATGGTTGCTGCCCCTGTCTTTTTTGATTCAGCTGAAAAATAACAGCCTCTCATTTTAACTCAGTGAGAATATTTGTTTCAGGTTTGTTTCTTATGAATGGCATCATGTTAGACTTTGTTTATTAATCCATCCTTCTATCTGCTTTTATTTTATCGACAATTTCAGTCCATGCACATTGACTTTGTTGTTTGCTCTCCTTCATTCTGTTCTCTTCTATATTTTCCTCTCTTTACTCCCTGCCCCCTCTTTTTAAAAAATAGGGTGGTGAGAGAGGAGTGTGTTCAGCATTAATGCTTCATGCTTAATGCAGTCTGCTTCTGCTCCCCTGCCCCTTTTCCCTCTCATTCAGATCTTAATCACAAAGTTTTACATAATCTTTCTTTCCTTTTTAAATATCTCTTCAAAATCCACACTTAGAGGTTAAAGTTTGTTTTGCTTATGAGTAATCTCTCCCTGAATCTGCCCTTACTTTTATTTCCCCTCTCTCCTTCCCCCATTTCTTTCTGTTTCCCTCTTGAGTCAAATCTGTTTCTTCACCTAATTCTTAGGATCTGTTTATTTTTGTCCTTCTTACCACTTCAAATTAAAGTGAAGTTCAGAAATCAGCCATTTCCCCTTCTTCCTTATTCTACTACTTGTACATTACAATTATGTAAGGTAATTCCTTGATCCTTTTCCTTCTTGGGTGTATTCTCTCTGCCCGACTTTCATTTTAAGATGATCAAAATATAAGAACACTACTCCCAGTAGTTCTGTCTTATTTAACTCCCTCTCTGACCCCTCATAATACTAGGATTCTGAGGGGAAATGTATTACCTCCTCCTTTTAGAAGGTAAATATTTCATTCTTGTCTCTTGTGACTGATTACTTGTTTTTACCTTTTATGATTCTCTTGATTACTTTGTTTACATTTTAAAGTTTCTATTCAGCTTTATTCTTCTCACTTGGAATGCTTAGAAGTTCTCTATTTCACTAAAAATCAATTTTTCCCTCTAGTATTACATTCAACTTTTATGGGTAAGTTATTTATGGTTGTGCAATCCGTTTTTTTTTTTTACCTTGCCTTTGTCTCCTTAGTACTAAAACTCTTTTATTTTTTTTGACTGCTTAAATTGGTTTTTTTTTTCTTTGACCTTAAAGATCTGGATTTTTGCTATGATGTTCCTCGGAGTTATCATTTGGGGGTCTCCTTTAGGAGATAATCAGTGGGGTTTTTTTTTCTATTTTTACTTTGCCCTCTGGTTCTAAGAGATCTGGACAGTTTTCTTTTATAATTTAGCTCTTTTTTACCTTAAAAATACTTATTTATAACATTCTTTTCTGTTTAAATTTTGAGTCTCAAATTCTTTCCTTGCCTCCCTCCCACCCATCCCCCACCCACTGAGAAAGCAATATTAGTTATACATGTGAAATCATGTAAAATTTATTTTCATATTAGTCATATTGCCAAAAGAAGCAAAAAAGTAAAGAAAATTATAGTTCATTTTGCACTCAGAGTTTATTATTCTTTCTCTGGAGGTGGATAACTTTTTTCATCACAAGTCCTTTGGAATTGTCTTTCATCATTGTATTAATCAGAATAATCAAGTCTTTCACAGTGGGTCAACTTTGCTGTTACTATGCACGACAATCTCCTGTTTCATCTCACTTCACTTGGTATCAGTTCATATAGGTCTTGTCATGTTTTTCTGGAACCTACCCCCTAGTCATTTCTTAAGGCACAATAGTACTTCATTGCAACAATATACCACAACTTGTTTAGCCATTCCCCAATAGATGGGCATCCCTTCACTTTTCAAATCTTTGTCACCACAAAAAGAACTGCTATAAATCTTTTTGTATAGAGAGATCTTCTTTCATTTTCTTTGATCTCTTTGGGGTACAGACCTAGCAGTGGAATTGTAGGATCAAGGGGTTTTATAGCCCTTTGAGCATAGTTTCAAATTGTTCTCCAAAATGATTGGACAAGTTGACAACTACCAACAATGCATTAGTGTACCTATTTCCCCCCATCCCCTCCAGCATTTGTCATTTCTAACTGGTGTGAGGTGGCATCTCAGAATTGTTTTAATTTGCTTTTCTCCAATCAGTAGCAATTTAGAGCGTCTTTTCATATGACTATAGATAGCTTTGATTTCCTCTTCTGAAAACTCCCTATTTCTATCCTTTTATCATTTATCAATTTGGGGATAACTCTTATATAAATATAACTCAGTTCTCTATATATTTAAGAAACGATGTCTTTCTGAGAGAAATTTTCTGTAAATTTTTTATATTACTTCTTTGTCTATGATACCTTTTAGCAACATGTAGTTTCCCTGATTATCTCTTTTAATTATGTCTTTTTTTGCTTTCGCTTTTTCTAAGATCACGATTGCTATCCCTGCCTTTCTTTTTTAGTTTAGCTGAAGCATACTAGATTCTGCTGTAGTCTTTTATTTTAATTCTTTGTGTGTCTATCTGTTTTAAGTGTGTCTCTTGTAAACAACATATTGTTGTATTATAATTTCTATTACATTCTACTATCTGCTTCTGTTTTATAGGTGAGCTCATCCTATTCACATTCACAGTTATGATTCCTAACTGAATATCCCTCTCTCCCATTTGCTTCTCTTTCTTCCTCTCTCTCTCTCTCTCTCTCTCTCTCTCTCTCTCTCTCTCACTCT
>NW_027186296.1:105898077-105992232 GCF_028583685.1 Petaurus breviceps papuanus
CTCTCTCTCTCTCTCTCTCTCTCTTTCTCTCTCTCTCTCTCTCCTCTCTCTCTCTCCTCTCTCTGTCTCTCTCTCCTTCTCTCTCTCTGTCTCTCTGTCTCTGTCTCTGTCTCTCTCTTTGTCTCCCCACCCTCTCTCTCCCTCCCTCCCTTCTTTCATATTTCCCACCCTCCATACTTCCTTCTCTTCCTCTCCTCTTCACCCTCCCTTTTATAATTTCCACCCCCCATTCTCTTATCCTCCTATTTCCTTATTAAGCTGCATTTCTATACATAGCTGAATGTGTATGTGTATACACATGCATATTCTTCCCTCTTTGAACTAATTCCAATGAGAGTGAGGTTCAAGCACTGACTCCTACCTCCCTTATTTTCCCCTTTACTGTAAAAACTCTTGTGTGCCTCTTTTATGTGAGAAAATTTTCCCCATTCTACTTTCCCCCTTCTCCCAGTGTATGCCTCTTTCTCAACCTTCATTTTCTTTTGGATATCATCTCAACATAATCAACTCACACCCATTTCCTCTGTTTTTTTAGACTCTGTCTAACTGCCCTAATAATGATAAAGTTCTTAGGAATTAAATGTATCATCTTCCATATAGGAGTGCAAACAGTTTGATTCCCTTATGATTATTCTTTCATGTTTACCTTTTTATACTTCTCTTGAGTCTGAAGTTGCTATTGTGGCCACTGTTGTTGCCACTACCTGTGTGGGCTCCCAGCAGGCTATCACCCTGGTACTATTGACTTCTCTTGCCTCTTAAGTTTTCTTAGGCTAAAAAAATGTCGTCCCCGGCCTTTTGTTGGCTCTGCTGCTCTGAAATTTAATTTGAGGCATTATTTTAAAGAAGTTTGAAAGGGACTATTAGGAGAGTTAGGCTGACTAGCTGCTCCTTATCTGCCATTTTGTCTCCATCATAATTTCTTGAAACATGTTGTCCAGGGTCCTTGTTTGGTCATGGTTTTTAAGTAGTTCCAATGATTTTCAGATGAGCTCTCCTTGATCTATATTCCAGATCAGCTATTTTGATATGAGATTTCTTACATTCTCTATTTTTAGCCTGACTTAGTTTAATATTTCTTGTTGGCTTTTGGAATTATTAATTTCTATTTGATCCATTCTCATTTTTAAGGAGTCTGTTCCTTGGGTAAGATTTTATATATCTCTTGTACTAAATTATTAATTCTTCTTCCAAATCTCTCCTTTCTTTTCCATTTCCTTCCTCTAGTATTGTTATATTATTTATAAGCTGATTTTATTTCTTCCAATAGTTCTACTTGAATATATGTTCAAGTGTGCTTTTCCTTTGAGGCTTTGCTTGAAGATGTTTTAGTGTCATTGACCTCTTCTAGGCCTATGTCTTGGTCATCTTTGTCACCATAATAACAATGTATAGTGGAAGTCTTTTCTGTTGTTGTTGCTGTTATTGTTACTCAGTCTTCCAGTCTTCCTAAATTGGGATTTTGTGTTAGGCTCTGCATACTGCTAGTGGGAACATCTGGATCTTGTTTAGTACTGATTTGAATTCTCTGGATCCTGATGCTCCTTTCTCTGGGTACTGAATGCTGTGTTCTTGAAATATATAAGGGGTCCCGGCCCACCCCCTCTGGCTGGAAGGAAGCCGCGAGCACCATCTTGGTAGGGGCAGGCCGAGGGCCGGCAGCCACCATCTTGATGTTCATTCTGCGAGACTGGCTGCTGTTTTATGAGAAGAACTACATGTTTGTAGGAAAGCTTATTGGAAGGTTCTACAAGGAGAACGGAGACCCCACTCCTGCCCTCCTCCTGGCTGAGGCCACCATGGCCCAGGGAGTCACAGCCAGGGAGACAGAAAACCAGCAGAGGCAGCACTTCCCCTCATGTAACTCGGAGTGGAGCTCGGGCAGTTGGGGCCAGTTCTGGTGCTCCAAGCAGAGTGGAGGTGTCAGCAGGGACTGGACAGGAGTCCCCCGGAAGCTGTAGCAGCCAGGCGGGAAGAAGCCACAATGTGTGTGTGAGAACCACAGGCCCCCCCCCCGACCCCCCCATTGTCCAGATGAGCTCCACCGACCACGGTGACTGCGGAGACTTGGACAACCTGAGCCTGCAGGAGTGCCTGGGCTGCCCACCTGGGTCTTAGGGGTGTTGTCAGGAAACCCCATCCAGAAAGCCCAGACCTGGACAGAAGAATGGAGGGACCTCTGAGTTCTGGGAGAGAGGGAGAGAAGGGGAAGAGAAAGAAGGAAAAGAAAGAAAATAAAAGAAAGTCCCTGCCCCCGGGGAACTTCTGAAATTGCAGAGCTGCCTGGGGAGCTAGGGATGAAGCCCAGAGAGTATGAGGGGGAAGGGGAGAACAGACTGGCGAGGCAGACCCTTCCTTCCATGGCTTCTGGGTGGAGCTGTCCAGTAGAAATGAGGGGACTCCGAGGCTGAAGTGACTATTCAGGATGAGCAGCCTTGGAGGGAGGGTGGGCCTCAGAGGGGACCTGACCCACCCAGAATCCCTTGGGAGTTGGGACGATGGCCAGTGTTGGGGGGGAGGTTCTCAGGCCTCCCACCCTTAGCCCAGCCCTCCTCCCCTCCCCATCAGCCCTGCCAGAGCCCAGATCCGAGGAGGACCAAGGCTGAGATCTGAGAACTCAGAACAGCCAGGGGCCCCCTTGTTCCTTGGGGTCCTGGGTCACAGTCATAGCTTTGGCATTGAAAAACTCAGAACTCAGCACAGTGCTGGGCACCATGACCATGGAGGCTCTTAAGAGAATGATTGAAAGGTCACTTAGAGGTCAGTGAGTGCAGTGGGAGGGTAGGGCCCCCTACCGAGAACAGCCACCTTGGGGGGGAGGGTTGGTCTGCAGGCTAGACAAGCCCAGGAGCCCCCAATTCCTGTTCAACTCTCCTTGACCTCCCTTTTCAGTAGCAGGACCAGCCTTGTGAATGAATGACTCAAACAACATTCACTAGATGCACCCTGTGTGCCAAGCAGCAAAGACAGGATGCAGACTGGAGCATAGTCTTTAACTTCCTTTTTCTTTTTTTCCCATGTTTTCATTCACAATGTGACTAATATAGAAATGTTTGGCATGACTGTGCATGTATAACCTGTATCAAGTTGCTTGGGGGGAAGTTGAGGACTCAAAATATTTAAAGGATGCAAAAAACTTTTTATATGTAATTGGAAAAAACACAGTATTTTTTAAAAATACATTATTAAAGCATCTGTGATAATAAACAACAAAGAAGCAAAAAAAAAAAAAAAAGAAACATATCAGGGATGGCTTAGGTTGACAAATTACAAGCTTTCACTGCACCCCCAAAGAATCAAATCTTACAGCTAAGTAAGTATTGCTGCCATTCTGGTCTGAACTCTGCAAGCCCCTAATCCCTATTCAGGTCTGGGCAGCACAACTACAGGCTTGCACCTGGTTGGACTTTCAATAGACTGAAGGCTCCGCAGATACAGGGTGACAGAACCGCAGTCTCCTTTTGTCTGAGTTCCCTACCCTCGTTACTTGGTAACAGGTGCCAGACTAGACTAGGAGCTAAAAATGAGACTAGAGTCTTGAAATCTAAAACTCCAGGACCAGTGCCACTCAGATACTCCTTAATGAATACATAGTTTTGAACCATGGCCATTCCTATGTGTAAGTTCCCTCCTTAGTATTCACTGGGTCTGTGATCCAGCTCTGGTGTATGAGTGACAGAGTTGTCACATGGCTCTTGCACAGTGTTAGACCCATCCCTGCTGGTTCTGGAACTACTTCTTGTCCAAGTACAAAGCTGCAAGACTTTAGTTTCATACCTACACTAGAAAGCTCTGTGCAGCTCTCTCATCTCCAGACACTAGACACTGTCTTGTTATTCACACACCTCTATCTATCTCGCTCTGCTAATCCAGATTAGAAAATTGACTCAATGTGAGTTTCCTTGGAAATCCTGATTATAGCTTGGTATGGTCCTCTTTTGAGGTCTTTGTTGACATAGTTGTTAGGATGAGTTTGGCTGCTCTGCTTTCTCCTTCTCTGCTATATTTGTTCTGCCTGTTGTTTCTCTCTCTGTGTGTCCATCTCCTTCTGTCTCTCTCGTTCTCTGTGTCTCATTTACATTCTTACTATAAAGTGTCTCTTTCTCTGCTCCTTCCTGTGAATATGCCCCTATCTTTACCACGGGTAAAATTTACTCACTTGATCTTACCTCTTTAAGTTTTTATTACATTTTTCTCTCTTGATTTTCCTTTTTCCTGAATGACTTTTTGTCTGTTTGTTTTGATGGATTTTCAACTAGATCACACCCACTAACTGTGGGTAACAAAATGCTCTGTCTTTGGGGGGGGGGTGTGGGATAGTCTCTTCTCTGTCTCTATTATTTCAATTGGTGATCTTATCAATTCCCATGGGCTCAATTATTATCTGTATGCAGATGATGCCCAGATTTGTGTATCTTACTCTAGGTCTATTTCCTGAGCTTCAAAGCCTTCAGACTTTTGGACATCCCGAGTCAAATGTCCCATAGACATCTTGAAGTCAACTTGTGCTAAATAGGACTTATAATTTCCTCCAAATTACCTCATTTTGTCAAGGGCATCGCATAATCATCCATATTTGCAACCTTGGAATCCTCCTTGTTTCTTCTCTCTCCCTTAATCCCTATATCCAATCATTTGCCAAGTCTCATTGGCTCAGTCTTTACAAAATCTCTCATATCTACCTTGTCTTTGGCTCATATAGTCTCCATCCTAGTTTAGGCTTTTACCACTTCTCATCTCATTACAGATAGCTTCTAAGCAATACAGGCTGAATCAGTGTGACATTTGGGATGGCACTTAAACTTTGAAGACATTTCTTTCCTCATCAAGAAAATGAGAGGATTTTATTAGATTTTTTTCCCTCTTCAATGTATCTTATGCCTTTAAATATATAATCTCTCCCTAACTCCTGTACTATTAATTGTCTCTATTGGTGTTGTCAAATAATCTTTGAGGGTACATATTAGCTATAAATGAACATTCTGGATGTTTTATTATATAGTATTTATTTTGTTGAACATTTCCCAATTACATTTTAATATGGTTTAGACCACTCAGGAATTTGATTGGCCTTTAGTTTGATGTCTCTAGTCTAGACCATTCATTTAGTACTATTTTGTTTTTATGGTACTGAACTTATATATTACTCTTGTATTCTAATTCAACTTTCCATGTATTTATGTCTTGATTCCCCAACTTGATTGTAAGCTACTTGACAATAGCAACTATAATCTTCAAACTTATTGCATACTCCATAGTGTACTTTGCATATTAGGTGCTTAATTAGCATTTGTTGATTTATTCAATTATTGCCATAACTATTAACCAAAGTATTCCATGCCAGTTTTCCTTTATTATAAATAAATCCATGGTTAGCCAGAAAACAAACTTCATACTCTATACCTATGTTCTTTACTCATATTAACCTAGCATTTTCATAGTTGGGAATAATGGTTTATAATCATATGAATGTTCTGCTTTATGCCTCACAGTGAGAGATCTGCCACCAATTTGCCTTGACGTTAGACAAAAACACCGCCTATCTATTGATTCATTGTCAGCTGAAATGAAAGCCCCAGTCGCTCCAGCACCTGCCCTTCCCAATAGAACCAAAACTATGAAAGACTTTCAGTAAGTTTCATCTCTCTGTTTGATATTTACAAAGCACTGTCTTCACATCCTCTGAGACTTTTACAGAATATACCGTTCTTTTCTTTTGTGAAATATTGGGTGCATGGGTTACCATGGAGTTACTCAGTTATTAGTGTTTACCATTAGTTTATTATTATAGGTTATTATATATTAGTATAATCATTATAATTAATCAGTTTGTTTTATGTGCCTTGGATCAATTAAAGAAAAGTATTGCCAAATTCTTAATATCAGATTGATAATGCAGTTTGTAGCTTTTTGCTGTTATCTTTTCTACTTTTCAATTTTTTCATTATCCATTATTGCTTCTAATACTGGTAGACACAGGAAAGAGGAAGTAAAATTTAAAAGAACTCATTTTTCCATGTGTTAGCAGCTCTGATAAGAAGGATTTTATGACAGAGATGTTTATTATTAATAATACCAACAATAACTGACATTTATATAGTACTTTATGATTTAGTAAGCATTATGCATAATTTTTCTTGTTTGAATCTTACAAGTCTTTTAAATTTGAAACTCATGAGATTTTATGACTAATAATTTGAACAAATAGGCAAAGAAAGTTTAAGAAGCAGAATAGTATCTAAAGAAATATAACAAAATAATATTGCTTGTTGTTGGTTTCCAAGAAGCCAACAACATAGGAGCCAGAGAGCACCTGAAAGTATGACAGTCTCACAGCAGGGACTGCAGTTAACACAGTACCTGGCCTACAGCAGGCACTTAATAAATGTTTATTGATTGTGTAGAATGTGGAACAAAAAGGATGATTAAAAAACCCTTGACTTTAGTAGTGGCAAACAAACTTCAACCAAAACCACATATAAGGTAAAATATGCTAGACTTACAACCTCATCCATGGACTCCATCAGTCGTTATTTTTACATTTCAGTACAAATAGTAAGGCTCCATAAATCGTCCAGTAGCCAATACTTTGGAGATACAAGTTTCTGAAAAGCTGCTTAATATGGCAGACTTAACATTCTACTTTCAAAAAACTATCTCTTAGATAAAAGAGAAGCTTCAGAAATGGTGTAGAAGGATTTTATAGAGGGAATGTGGTATAAAGGAAAGAGCACTTAATATACTTAGAGGACCTGGGTTTCAATCTCTGCTCCACATCTTACCAGCTTATGACCTTGGTCAAGTCACTTAAACACCCTGATCCTCAGGTCCTCATTTGAAAAGTGAAGATAATAATATTTGTATGATTTGTTTCTTAGTGCTGCGAAAATACATATGAAGGCTTTTAAACCTATACAGGATGTCCAAAAGTCCTAATGGAGTTTTAAGATTGAATACCTTAAATAGCTTTTGAGACTCTCTATACAAATATAAGCCAGTCAGCCAGTCAGTGAACATTAATTAAGCACCCACTATGTGTCAAGCATGGAAGATACAAATACAAAAAAAAAAGATGAGCCTAGTCCTCAAGGCACTAATGATGTCGGGGGGGGGGGGTGACAATACATATAAGAAAAAGGAATGAGGGAGCAGGGAGGGGAGGGAAGTGTCCCAGGGGAAAGATAAAGTCCAAATGCATGTATGGGGTGGGCAATGAAGAGATGACTAGCCTGAGCACCCTCCTTACATGGATGATTGGAGCGTTTTGGAAGGAGCTCTCCATTCCATCTTCCATTTAGAGGGGTCCCAGGTATAGAGGGCACTGATGAAGTATGACTGCCAAAGTTAAAGCAGTCCTGCCCAGTGATGAGGTTTCTAGGGGCATGATAAAGTCCAAAGGAGGGTAGTTAGGTTTTACTGTGGCCATAAGGGCCCATAAAGCAAAGATGGAAAAAACTATATAAATGTAAATTATTATTTCTTATGAAAAGGAAACATTCGTGATGAAGGCAAATGTTTTACAAGTGGTAGATAATAGGTATAGTAGGAACTTACTCAAAAAATGGAACCCTCTTTAGACAAGGACATGCATCATGTCCTTGGCTGCATTAGGCAGGGTGAGATAGGACTGAGACAAAATTGGAGATAGAGTGATGTTGTAGTATAATTTAGAAACCACCATATCATGAAACTGTATTTAAGATCAAATAAGAACATGCTATTTCCGAAGAAATAAAAAAACTTCGGTATTCACTTTATGTTTCAAAATTACATGTTTCAGTCGGTTTCTCCTATAAAGAAGGAAAATATTATTTTTGAATGAGAGCATACTGTAATTATGTGTGTATTAAATTTATTTCTATTAAAGTGATCTTTACTTTTCATTTTAGGGAAGATGTAGAAAAAGTCAAGTCATCAGGAGAATGGAAAGGGGTCCATGACTTTTATCTAACAACATTTGATTCTTTCCTGGAACTCAGTACTACATTTAAGGTTAATTGATAGTTTTCTAATCCATTTTGTATTTTCTTAATTTAAAATTCTTCACAAAAAACATGATTACTTTGCGCTTTGCTTTGTTTTCTAAACTTCAGAATTAAGCAGCTTTTAAAACAAATATGTTTGAACTAATAATTAAATCTTATACAAAAACTGTTCTGGTCTGTTATTGGTACAAATGTTATTGTATGGTTCTTTTTTTCAGGATTCAAAAATGAATATATATACACACACATATAAATACTTCATTTTCAATATAAGTAATTTTTTATAAAAATGTTCTTTTAATCATCATATCAAAAAGTAGGTATAGTTTCAATTTTATTACTGAGAACTGCTTTTATAAACTTATATGACATATTCAACTATTTAATTGATTCAGCTGTTTAATTGACTTTGCAGAAAGATGCCAATACCCCATTCAATACCATTGAAGATTCTGGGATTAATGCCAAATTTGTGAATACTGTGTATGATGCCTTACTAAATACTGTAAGTATTATAAAATAAATTATTTAAAATATACATATGTAAATGTTCTAAAAGCGTTTAGTGAATTTATAAGCTGAAGAATTTATTTTAATTTTTTTAAACCTAAAGATAACAGATTTGGAAATTACCTATATAAAGTGATATATTTTTTTTAAGCAATAGGGGTTAAGTAACTTGCTCAAGGTTACACGGCCAGTTATTTCTGGGTGTGGTGCTGAGTATCTGAGCCCGGATTTGATCTAGGTCATCCCGACACTGGAGCTGGTGCTCTTACTCGCTGAGCCACCTGGCCACCCCTATATAAAGTGATATTTAAAGCTATGAGATTCATCGAAATTGCCAAGAGGAGAATAAATCAGTCCAAATGTAGATCTCAAAGAATAGAAAAGTACAACTATATACTACTTAAATTCAACCACAGAGTGTTAAGTGTCTGAAACCAGATTTGAACTCAGGTCCTCCTGACTCCAGGATCGGTGCTCTATTCACTGTGCCACCTAACCATCCCTACAGCCTTTATTGTTGATGCACAAAGCAGTGGCGGACACAGAAAAGATATAAAAATACATGTGCCAAAAAGTTCTTCCAGTTTCCCATTTTCTCCACAAAGGAGCTTTCTGGCTGTTTATACAATTTGAGGATATAAATCTGAGTAATAGCAGGGACTAGGGCTAGTGCTGTTTTATGCTTAGCAGAGTAAAGGAGGCTGCAGGGTTTTTTAAATGCACCAACACATGCCTTTTAAATACACCAGTCAAATGTAAGATAGATTAGGATATACTAATAGTTGAGAGAATTCTTCTGGGGGTGGAGGAAGCTATACTCATGAATACATCAGTCAAATCATTCTTACTGTTTCTGCCTACTGGTTCCCTTCTTCCAGTAGAGAGGGCTACATAGTTTGACCAGCAGCATCAGGATGAGTTTGGATAAGTTGTTAGATCCACCAGGGTCTTGAATGTAAAGTTAAAGAGTTTGAATTTTTATTCCATAAATATTTGAGAGCCACTGAAGATTTTTGATCTGAGGAAGTAGGTTTTTTGAATGAATCCCAGAGATGAATATTTTTTTTGTCATATGTCTTTTATGAAAGCTCAGCACAAAAAGAAAAAAATCTCATTGCCAAGGTTTTGGGATGTTAACCGTGTTAAATGTTTTTATTTAAATCAAATAATTAATTAGAGTAACATTTAACATTGTTTGAAAATATGTTATGCAGCATATTTTTATATAAAATATTTAAAATGTAATAAATTTACACAAAATATAAACTGCACAACATTTTAAGTTTTTTTTCCATTTTTCCATTCCAAACTTTATAAAAGTTTGCATCTTTCTATTTTGTTTTTAATTGCATCATTTTGTGGGAGTTAAGAGAAAATATTCACATAACTTGGCCAATGCTGATGTGGCATTAGTACAATAAATTATATGCAGCTTTAATTTTTGTGTTAAATATGGTCTCTTTTTATTTGTATTCTTGTCATACTCTCCTGTCTAGAAAGAGAAAGCAAACTTTTTTTTTTGCTGTGCAGCAAACATTATTACAGATCAAATATAGATTTTTCCCTGTTAAATCTATAAACCTAACATGTAAATGTAAGGTTTTTTTTAAGTAGTTAGGTGCTAACATTTTGGTTTTTGTTTTTACTTTACAGCCTCAAGATATTCAGAAGTCAGTACTAAAGGGTATCATTAACAGTCTATTAAGAGAATGGAAAGGGTAATTATATTATTTATTTTATAATTAAATTTTAACTCCCTCATACTAAGTTAGGTTTTATAAGTAGCTTATACTTTTAAAATATCAAACTGAAATATTTCCAGTTAAAGCAAAATACAGTATTATTTAATAGAATTTTTTTCTTAGAAATTCACCTTAATTTCTAATTATCCAATTTCTGATACCATACCTATAAAATTATTTTTACTCCTTAATAACATCATGAGCCATCCAAATTGTTCATAATCCTATTTTGAAAATGAATGCATCATTAAAAATTCCATTCCAGTACTTCTGGTACTTAGAGAAAAGCTCTTAGGATCATAGATTTGAATTTAAAGGAACTTGGGGCAATCTCCTCCAATTCCTTCATTTCTCACATGAGGAAACCCGGGCCTAGGTAGGTCCATTGACTTTCCAAAGGTCAGAAGGTAGCAGGTAGAAGAACTGGATTTTGAACCTTATTCTCTGACTACAACTCCATCCTGTCTTAAAGCCAAGTTAATTTGTTGTTCCTTATTTGCCCAATGGATTTGCAAGTGAAAAGAAGTACTTTGAACCTAGTTAGAAGTAAGGCTTTGATCCTTCTGCGAAGCCTTGGCAAATGTCTGTTGTTTTGATTGTATGTGTAAATTATTTTGTTATCACATATCGAGATGGTGCCCAAAACACCATATGTAACCATAGACAAGTCACAACCTCTCAGTTCCCCAAACAACTCCCTAAGATGGTATATTAGGGATGAGTTGTTGATCTGCATTGCTAGGTGAATTTTTCCACAGTGGGTATTATCCAAACTGATGAAATCACATATACAAACTGTCCCACAGTGCCTCCTCCCTCTCTCAAACACAGAACTGCTGTTACAAATCATTCTCCTAAGAGGAATTGAGTGATGCCTTGTCAGAAAGAGCAAAGGGAGATAGATGGAGTTGCTAGCCTAAAACAGAAAATGTTTAATTTTTCATGGGGATTTGAACCTGTCAGTCCCTTACAAAATGAACTGAGAATTGTTGGTGCATCAGACAAGAAACAGATGCTTTCTGGGCAAGAATCTTGAAGCAGATAGACACCAGGGAAAATTTCCTCTGGCCACTAGAAGGAGCTATTCTGATGGGAGGAGAGATACTCTAGAGAAGGTGTGTCCCTGGGCAGATCTCTCTGGGTCCCTGTTTTCTCATCTTTTAAATGCAGAGGCTTCCTTTGACTATAATTCACTTTTCTCCACTGTGAAAAGCCACATGTTTATTAGTGAGGTGGTAAGATGCTAAATTAGAAAAAGAAGTAGAGAAACAAGGTTTTGCTGAAAAGTAGAACCAGCCTTAACAACCAACTACTTATTGTTCCTCAAGCAAACCAAAACCATGTTGAAGAGATGAATCAGAGGTAAGAGTAGACCTTCCATGAGCCCAAAGCCATGTAGACTTTCAGGAAAGTAAACCAAAGTACAGCTACCAGGTAAGTGAAGAATAACCTGGAGCCCAGTGGCAAATTAAGAAAACTCCTTTTTGGGGCAGCTAGGTGGTGCAGTGAGTAAAGTGCTGGCCCTGGAGTCAGGAGAACCTGAGTTCAGTTCCAGCCTCAGACACTTAACACCCACACACACAAAATCTCCCAAAAAACTAGCCATGTAACCTTGGGAAGTTACTTAACCCCAATTGCCCTCCAAAAGGCAAAAAGAAAAAAGAAAACTCCTTCTCATTTAGAGACTAAAGAATACATGAGAGGAGCCAGGAGGCAGTTGGTCAGTCAGTAATTCAACAAGCATTCATTAGTCCCCTCCTGTGCTAAGACTTTAAGATACAAGGAAGGACTGCAGGGAGGATGTCCAGTGTAGTCCAGCAGCACAGCTAGAGCATAACCAAGGAGACTGTACTAGGTAAAATGCAGATTCAGGGCCCAGGTCCTCAGCTTCCAAGTCCTGTCGATTTAATCCATTAAATGAGAAAAACAGTCGTACAACTAAAATCATTTCTTTATTTTTTCTCTTTCACTTCAGCTGAGCAAACATTAAGTACATATTGTGTAGGAGGAGTTTTGTTAGGCCCAGAGAAAGCAAGACAAAAAATTAAAAAATCTCTACCCTCAGGGAGCTTATTTTCTACCTGGAGGGCACAGCAGGTGCAACATCAGCACAGGAGAGAATTAACAAGTGGGAAGATTTGGGAAGGCTTGCTTCCCTGAGGAGGCATCTAATCTGTACCAGGAAGACAGATAAGGGACTCTCTGAAGCAGCAGTGAGGAGGGAAGGCAATCCAGGCTGGGGCTCAGCTTGTGCAAATGTACAAAGGTGGGGGATGACAGTCCTGCGTTTGAAGAATAGTTAGTAACCCAATTCAGTTAGAAAATCAGTATGGAAAGGGAGGTTGGTGACAGATGGTGAAAGGCCTAACACCAAGGCTGAGTAATCACAGAGTTTGAGAGTTGGAAGGGAATTCAGTAGTCATCTAATACAGCTCATCACCAAGCCAAATCCCCATAGCTGATAAGGGGTTCTCCAGTGTTTGCCAGAATGCCCATTGCTACTGATTGTGCCCCCAGTACCTAACAGAGCAAGTTTGATCCCTTTTCTATGTGACAGCCCTTCAAATACTTGAAGAGGGCTGGGATGAGTTTTCTCTTCTCCAGGCTAAACGTCCATTGTTTTTTCAAACAATCCTCATTTGTCATGAACTCGGGGCCTTTCATTATTCTGTTTGACCTCCTCTGGACACTCCCCCATGTCTGTCCTTCTTAAACTGTGTTCCCAGAATTCGCAGAATTGAACACAACATCCCAAATGAAGTCTGACGGCATATATGGCAGGAGTTCTTAATCTGGGGTGTGAACTGTTTTTTTTTTTTAAATATTATAACTATTTCCCTTTGTAATCCATTTATTTTATTTTATGCATTTAAAAATCTTATTCTGAGAAGGGATCCACAGGCTTCACCAAGCTGTCAGAGGAGTTCTTGATATTGTGGAACTATTGGCTTCTTTTTTCTGGAAGCTATGCTCCTTTTAATGTTGCCCAAGATCACATTAGCTCTCCTGGCAGTCACATCACACTGCTAACTCATAAACAACAATCTATCAATGCCTCTCTCACTTTATACTTGGGAAGTTTGTTTTTTGTACCCATGTGTATGACTTTACATTTTGATTTTCATTTTATTGGATTCAGCCCAACCTAGCCTGTCAAGATCCTTTTAGATCCTGGCTTTGTTACCCAGTGTGTTAGCTGTCTCTCTCAGCTTGATATCTTCTGAAAATTTGTTGTGCAAGTCATTTGTGTCTTTAAGTAACTGATTAAAAAATATTAAATAGCACAGTTCTCTGTGGATACTCCACTGGGGACCTCCAGTCATATTGACAATGTGTGACCTGCTCAAGTCCCTTAGGTGAAGTCCCCTCACTGGGGCCCCATTTCTTCACCTGTAAATAAAGAGGTTAAAAAAGGCACATGGAGGTCTCTTTTCAACACTAATCTATTATCCTGTGACCTCCTCTTTAAGTCTAGTCATACAATCAATTATAAGTCCAACTTGAAATGAGATTTTCTTTGCTATGCTGTGTTACTCAAACAGTATTCCTTGGCATATTAGGAGAGCTCACCTCCAGAATGGTATGAATTGACTATTCACAGGTATATTATGTTCTTAAATTGGGTGCTCAAAGTTGAGTAATGTCAGTGTTGAAATTAGTCATTCTGGGAACTCCTGTGAATACTTTTCAGTGTCAGACCATGAATGTGCTTACACCAAATCAGGCAGTGCCTGCATGATAACACCCACTAAAAGAGGTTTTCACAGTGAGTCTTCTATTGCGCACAAATTTTTTTATACTATACTTAGTGTCAAAAGAAATACAAGAACGCTTTTCAGTGTCGTGTTCACCATTTTGAAGTTGGCTAGTTTTTTACCAAACTTGACAATCTGATTTGAAAAGTTTTCCTGGTTTTATTTTAGATTGAGTTTTATTCTAGTTCTCCAGAGATTATCAGAACTACTTCAGGTGGTTACTTCTGTATTTGGTCATGCTTTCAGAGTTTATGAAATAGTAATGTACATCAGTCAGTCAATCAACAAGTGTTTAGTAAGGAATTATGTGCCAGGCCCTGCCTCTGTGACCTCTGACCTCCACATTTTAACTCACTATTGACCAAGTCATACTAGCATTTCTTAGTCTTATAGTAATAAAAACATTAAAATACAGAAATTAGATCTAGGACAGAACTACTAAGAAATGAAAGGAAGTACTATACCATTACTTATAGTAAACTATATTTTTCATAAAAATTAAAATTAATGAACTCACTTATCAGACATAAAAGATGAACAAAAAGACAGAAGTTAGCACAAATAAAAAAATAAATTTTCAGTAGAGAAAAGTTGTTGCCTCGTCCTTCAACTTTACTGTGTTAACTTTACTTTGGTCCCAAGTTTTTCTCACAAGATTTGAAGTAGTAACAGTAGTAGTAGTAACAGCAGTAGTTACTACTTACAGTATGCCAGGCACTGTGCTAAGGAAGTACTTTATAAATATGAACTCATTTGATCTTCACAACAATCCTGGGAGGTAGGGGCACATTTTTTTGTCCCCATTTTACAGAAGAGGAAACTGAGTCAAACAAAGGTTAAGTGATTTGCCCAAGTGACTGAGGCCAAATTTGAGCTCAAGCACTCCATCCACTGCACCACCTAGTGGCCTCAAGTAGTAGTTATAGTCTAAGGAGGGTTTAAATACCTTGTTACCACCAATTTGCAACTTTACCTCATTTCTTTGAGCCACAATGTCTGGAAATAACCTGGTCCACTTCTTTCTTGGTTTTCAGAGCAGCAAGTATCTCTGCTTAAAAGTGCCATTTCTTTCTGAAGCAGCCCATAGCAATACTCTTTTCTTTATAGTTTGTGAAGAAGCGTATGAAACATAGAGCATTCAACCTAAAACAGATACTTAAGATTATCTAGTCCAACCTCCTCGTTTGGCAGGTAGGAGATGGAGGCCTAGAAAGATTCCACATGTACTTATTTGGGGGACAAAATGAACACTAAAAAACATCTTTGTGACTGTCCCTTCTAGGTCTAACTAACCTTTCCCTCCCCAACCCCAGCACTCCACTCCTAAGCTCTCTTAGCATGACTCAGTTCTTGTGGCCAAACTTTATTGACCAATTTAGTAGAAATTTAATATTCATCATAGTCACTTATCAGACTTCTGTTTCTTTTCAGGCCACGATCAAAAGATGATCTTAGAGCATATTTTATACTTTTACAGGTAAGACAGTAAAAACTAAGCTAAATAATTCAGGTCACATAAACCTCTGTGTGTGTGTGTGTGAGTATCCATAAACATGTATGTGTATACATATATACATATATAGTGAATAATGCAGTACAGTAAAAATATAAACTGTTCATTTGGGTGAAAATATCTTGATATTTTAAAGAATCTAAATAATTTGTGACCAAAGAGCTAAGACTATTGACAAATTTGTAAAATGAATCTTAGCCAAAGTGTGTTTTAGTTATGTTCATTGTCACTTGCACTTTAGCTGCACACATGGCCAGAACACACAGGGTAAAAAAAAAACAAAAAACATCTCTTTCTCCTTCCTATCCAGCTTATATTTCACCTGAGAGTTACATAATCCCTGTTTTTTATTTGCTTTCTTATAATTATTGGATCTCAGACTTTCCTATTTCTTCTCAGAAATGTTTGAGAAAACTATTTCGTGAGAAACTATGTACTTTTGTTCATGTACAGAACTTTTGGGAGGAGGAGTATATGAGAGACACAGAACCATTGGAGGGGGCAGCAATTGACATTTACATACAAAAATGCATCTAAATTTGTTTTTGTTCTGTGGTGGGTTTTTTTTTAAGAAAGCAAGCAAATATTCATCTTATCTACTTTTGAAATTAAGAACAAGGAACATAAAACTGCATGAAAGAAATGAAAAGTTAAGGAATTCGTTTCTATACCATAAGTGATTTAAAAAGGGAAAAGAGGAGGAGGTAGGAGAAGGGAATAAAAGATAGAAAAGGACAAAGGAAGAAAAAGAGGGGCAAGGGATGCAGGAGAGGAGAAAGAACAGAGCAGACGCTGAGACAGAAGGAACAATGGACAGAGACAGACAGATAAGGAAACTCATTTTCTTTTCTTTTTTTTTTTTAAAGCAATTGGGGTTAAGTAACTTGCTCAAGGTTACTTGGCCAGTTTTGTGTGTGTGGGTGTGTGTGGGTGTTAAGTATCTGAGGCTGGAACCCATCCTGGGCCCTCCTGACTCCAAGGCCAGTGCTCTTACTCACTGTGCCACCTAGCCACCCCAGAAACTCATTTTCTATTCTTGTTATATCTTGCTATTCATTTGAGCTATGAGCATCAGACTAAATTACTTATTATGACCATTGTCTTTTGAAAATCTGTAATCTAGCCATTCCCTCCTTTACTCATATTCCTGCTTTTCAGCAATTGAAATGAGGCTTATTGTCCTATGGAATTCTTCTAGGTGTTTTTGTAAATTTTGAAGTAATGACTTAGGTCTTAGAAAGTTACTTCAGAACCATAGAAGTGTTTGGCAATTCACTTTTTAATTTACTTACTGATACTTAAAACATTGGCATTTGGAAACTGTCAATTCAGCAACAAAACAAGCATTTATTAAGTACCTTCTATATGTCAGGCACTATGCTAAGCCTTGAGGAAACAGAGCAAGGTAAAAACAGGTCCTTTCTTCAAAGAGCTTAAAGTATAATGGGAGAAAGAAAATGTAAACAATTACATAGAAACAAGACATAGTTGGGATAAATTGGAAATATATCTGGGAAATTAGGACACACATACATAGTAGTTTTAATTTGCATTAAGAATTAGCATTTATTTTATTTTCTAAGAATTTTTGTCAGATTAGATCTGATTTTCAGTCGGGCCATACTTCATACACATCTGGAATCTCATCAATATGAACACTTCCTCCATCAGTAAATATCACAGACTACCTCTGCCTTCTCATGCTGGGTAATGTAAGCTCCTCTGGGGCAGGAAGTATCTTTTGCCTTTCTTTTTAGCCCTAGTGCTCAGCACAATGCCTGGAAATAAATGGCAGGCACTTAATAGATGTTTATTGACTGAAGGACTCTGTGTCAATGCCATGACTTGTCGAAAGAGAATCTGCCCAGTGTAGACTAGAGGCTCCTTTAACTTTCTTCAGGGAGCAGTGTAGCACTTAAGCTGTCCCTCTGCTGTCCCTTACTCTGGCTCACCTCCTTTTGCAGTGAGATGTTTCCTAGATGGTATCTTTTACAACACTTCTTACCTGGGAATGATTGTTAATAATGTGCTATAAACCACTTAGATCGATCTTGTACATTTTGCCATTGCCCTTTGGTTCCCTTGGAATTTGGATGCTTTCAAGATTGTGATGTGCTATGCTTCATAGTCATATTAGTCATATAGTCATAATAAAAAATACAAGTTAAGTTAAAGAAGTATTGACAAATAATGAGAACCAATAAAAAACGAGAGAGGACTCCTTAGAAATAAGAGGGAGAAAGAGTTAGAGCTTGAAAGAGGAAAAGGTAAGGGACTCAAGTTCTAATGTTGTTATACTCTACAATTATTATTATTCCCTGCTATTCATTTGAACTATAGGCACCTAAGTTATTGTGATTGTTGTCTTTTAAAATTCTGAGATTTATCATTTAGATATTATCGTTTATCAATTTAGAAGTCCCTTGGAAAATGTATAATGTTTACCATTCTTCTTACTCTCCTCTTTTCAAAGAATTTTTTTAAAATAAGTGTAATTATTTTCCCTAAAATTCTAGAGGTTTTCTGTAAGTTTTGAAGAAAAAAATTTAGGCCTTAAAGGATATTCACCTGATATTTTATGTTTGAATTTGTTTTCCTAAGTTATAATTTATCATTAATTTCATTTTATTTAAGATGTATTTATTTAGAATGTCATACATTTCTTTTTAGTGTTACAAAGTTTTAACAAAATGTCTGTAATATCTTTTGCAGAATCCTCAGTTTAATAACACATCTACTTATGTCATCTATGCCCACTTGCTACGACAGATAGCTGCCTTAGTGGAAGCAGACCACCATTTCCTTGTTCACTGGTTTAAAAAGTAATTTTTTACATGATACTGAATGTTACTAGTCTTACTGTTTTTTGAAGTCATTTGAAAGATTTAATAATAAGATGCATTTAAATATTTTCAAAAATGTATTGATAACATTTATAAAGTATAGTGCTTCAAAAACTGGTTGTAAAAGCCATTGTACAAAGATATTATAAAAGCATGTTTTAGTAGAAATAACCATTTTATATAATTTTAATATCTCTAATATATTTTTGTTTTATGAGATAGATTTCCATTGCTAGTTTTTCAAATATCTTGGAAATAATGATTTGATATAACACTTTTAACTTCATCTAAAAACTTACCTTTTCTAAACCTTGCTCATTATTACTTACTTAAAGCCTTAGGGGAAGGAGTATAATATAATGTAAAAAGTAGAGGCAGAAGACCTGGTTCATGACCTAGCACAGTTACTTTATTAGCTAGAAGGCCTTGAACAAGTCACTCTACCTGTCTTATACTCAGCTTCCTCATCTGTAAACTCAGAAAATTGGACTAGATGTTTTCTAGGTGTCCTTTTCAACTCTAGCTTTCTGTGGTTCTTCCAAAAAGGTAATGAAATGCAGATTGGCTATTGTATGAGATTAATGCTCTTCTTTTTAATATACTAAATTTGCTTTCAAAATAACTTTTCTTTTTTATCAAAAAAGCTGAGAGGCAAAAAATATTTCAAGATTAGAAAATAATTAAAGTTAAGAAGTCTAATAAATCAGTGTACCTGATAATCAACTTTATAATAATCACATTTTGGTCTTTATTTCTTATTTAATTAAAACCATTATTCAAAGAAGTTTATATCTTTTTTTAATTCCTTGTAATTTAAAATAGATGTGATTTTTAAAAGAATATTAGAAATTTTGCATATTTTGCCCCCAATAACCATGTCACCAAAATATAGGAAATGTTAAAATTTGATTAGAATTATTTCAAAATCTTTCCTAGGTTATCACAAAAGAGGTTCAAGCAATTGGTAGACAGATTGCTACAGTTTATTTCCTTACGCCTGTTTCCTGCAAAGCCTGAAGAATTCCCACCTATGACAAAATGTTCCTGGTGGATTCCATCAGCAGCCAAAGTCTTGGCTTTACTTAGTAGGTTTTTTCTTCTTTTTATTTTGCATTTATTTCTTTAAGTAGATTTAAGTATACTATCTTTCCCTGAAGATTACAGTGTCCTACACAGATAAACTTAAGATCTCTTGCACAGAGAATTATGAAGTAGTTTTAATTTAGGTGGTAGTTTTCATAATAAATTTATTTGAATAATAAAGTACATTCTTAAATATTTTGCTGGGTTATATCCTCCTGTGTATCAGTGAAATTTCAGTGGCATATTGTAAAGCCTGCTGTCACAGATGACCTACTAACTGTGATTTCTAAGAAAGGAATTTCCATTAATTTATAATGGATCATGGGAGACAATGACTGAGGTTGGAAAAAAGTATGTGGAAAAGGTGGTATGTGCCCTTTACTGCTGTGATCACAATGGGTTGTGTATGTGTATGTGTGTGTGTGTTATGTGTTCACATGTGTTGTAAATAAATCATTGGCAGAAGTTTCCACTCAGTTTAAAAGTATTCCTTGCAAATGGAAGTAGAATTTATTGAAATGAGGATCTCTAACAAAAATCTTTCTAATTTTATACATTAAAATTCTTTATAGAAATAAAATAAGTACATAAGTTGCTTGCAAATCAGTTTCACGTTTAAGATGATGAGGATCACGACAGAAGTTTTCTTTTCAGACGCTGCAAATGATCTGGCCCACCTTCCTCTTATTCCTTATACTGATTTCTATAATTCTACATTGGATCATATTGATCTCATGGAAGAATATCATACCTGGCAGTGCTTCGGAAACTCTCGAAGGTAAGGAAGATAACTAACCAAATGTAGCCCTTTCTCATCTGATCACGCATAGCAATGGAAAAAGTTGATTTAATTAAAAGTATTTTGTCATTTACTTTCAGAAGAAAGGCCCTATACCAGCCTAGTAAATAGATTATAAAAGGGTGTCCATTTAACACAGGGACTTTTTAGGTAGATTCCCTGGGATAGTTCACTAAAAAAAAGAAATGTTTTTCCTTAATCTGTTTTCTGTTTCTGTTTTTGAGCAGGTTTTCCTTCTGTCAGTATCCATTTGTTATTTCTATAGCTGCAAAAAAAATCATTATTCAGAGGGACTCAGAGCAACAGATGATAAGCATTGCCAGGGTAAGCCAGATCATAGAAAAAGTTGTATGTTGTCTATAATCAATACAGTGAACATGCTTTTTGAATTTTCCTAGCAAAATTGGTGAAACTTCCAAATAAACTTTTAAAATAGTTGGATGCCCAGACAATATCAGGAAGCTCATGCTGAGCACAAACCTTTCATAGAATTCAGCTTCACAGAATCTCAGCCCCTCAGAGGTGGAAGGGGCAGTTAGAGTTTATAAAGCCCAGTCTGCCCCTGTGTAGGAATCCCCTCTACAACACAGCCACCTTCAATGACAGGTAATCCAGGGTCTCCCAAGGCTACCCATTCCTCTTTTGGACAGTTCTAAGTGCTGAAGAAGTTTACGCTTTACGGCCAATCAGGGCAAGTCTAATCTCAAAGCCACATGACAGTTCTTCAAATTCTTGAAACCAGTTAGCTGTCTTGGCACCCTTACTCACAATTGGAAGGGACCATACTAGTTCATCCTACACCTGAACAAAAATTCCCTCTACAATGTACCCAACTGGCCATCCCTCATTCCTTAAGCTATCCTACCATGATAGTCTTTTTGCCATTTTGATTGTTCTCCTCTAGACCTAATTCAGTTTGTAAATTCCCTTCCTAAAATGTGGCACACAGAACTGAACATTTCTATTCCATATGTGGTCTAATTAAGACATAACACAGTGGGAATATCAACTAACTTTATCATGGATGTTATTCCTCCATTACTAAAGCCCAAGATTGAATTTGCTCTTTTGGCTGCCATTATGACAACATCTTATCAAATTTGGAAAGGTAAAATTGATGAAACTTCCAAGTAAACTTTTAAAATAGTTGGATGCCCAGACAATATCAGGAAGCTCATGCTGAGCACAAACCTTTTGTAGAATTCAGCTTCACAGAATCTCAGCCCCTCAGAGATGGAAGGGGCAATCAGAGTTTATCAAGCCCAGTCTTGATAAAGAGGAAATGCTGGAGTATCTGAACTATAATTTGTAAGTTAAGACTTAGTTTAGTATAATTCTGTCATTACCTCATTCCAAACTTAAGTAACTAGTGAAATATTGACTAAAGGCATAGTGACTATTTTGTGTCTTCATAGGAATATTCTGAAACAATTGAGAAATGTGAGAGTTTTACAAGAAAGCAAATACATCTTTCAGAGTATTGAAATAGGTGCCAAAGAATCTGAGGAGGGGAGAAGGGTTCCAATATGTCACACATTCTAAGGGAACTAGAATATTTATTAAGCCCTGCTGGATACAAGATGTGCTAGAGAAACAAAGACAGGGGCAGGAGGGAGAGATGCTGCCTTCAAAGAATTTACAAGGAGCTATGGGGAGACTGCATAAAAGAAGTGGTGTCAAACAATAGAATGGAAGTCACTAATCTATATATAAGGATCCTTGGGCCATGCATTGATTTAGTTTTAAAATGTAATGTTACTATTTTTTTTAGTATTTTTAATTATTTTGTTAAATATTTCCCAATTGCATTTTAATCTGGTTGGCTACACTTGGGAATGTTGCTAGCTACTACCAGTCTGGATGTATTTGATACCTTTGCATTAAAGTATCACAAAATAGATAACAATTTTGTATCAAGAAAGGCACACGAAGTACTGAGCCTACCCCATTATCTCCAAAGATTTCAAATTGCTAACATTTCCTGTTTAAGTTATAGTTGTCTTGATGCAGATCTTTCTTTTTTCTTTTATGTTTAAATATATAGATCAAAGAATGTGAATGAAGTCATTCCCTTTCGGAAATGTTAAAATCGATTTTATAAATCAAGATGACTATCTTAGAGAGGCTTTCCCCTTCTGTGCATTCTTTATAGTCTATGAAGGTAGCCCTGGATGCATTACTGGAACTCATTACCCACTTTCTTATATCAAATCGTCATGAAAAGAATTTACTAAGGCTAGCTTGCTGGCATCTCTTACCCTGCCAGCCTCTCTTCAAGTAGGGTGAGCTGAGAAGGGAGATGAGAAGAGGAACTCTGTTGTAAGGACTCCCATTTTTTTTTCTCAGTGTATCTCAGCTAGGCATTAGGAAAGAAGTCTGATTAAAGTTGTACATTACTGCTAGTTGCAGCTACCCCCTTCCCCAGGGTGCCTGCTTGTTAAGCCAAGTGAATTTGTTGATTGGTGGAATTTCAGGTTGTATGAGAGAGATGTTTTGGAATGGGCCTGAGGAGAGGATTTTTCCTTAAGTCACACTATTCAGTCCAATCTGCCTGTATGTAAAGTAGGCCCTGGGATGGGGGAATCATGAGTCTCTCAACTCCTTCTTTCCAACAAGTGGCACAGCTGGGACCTAGAAGTGTCCCTTTCTCCGTCTAGGACTATCTAGTAACACCTTTTCCTCAAAAGAGGAGAGTAATTCATTGCTTCATCTCCCTTTTCCCCACCAACTTCCTCTATGATCCCTGAGACCTCATTTGGCCCAATATGATATTCACCAATAGAGAAGAGGGAAGTACTGTTATTCCACCTTAAGTAAACTGAATTCTGAGCACCTCATTGTTTTCTGCATACCAGTTCCCACACATATATGTCTTCTTGAAGACTTCTTAAAGATACAGTTTCTTGAATTATGACTTCTTGAAAATAGCTCTAACTAGAAAACCTTGGAATCCCTTAACTATTGGGTCTTCTAGAATCATAAACTCTCAGTTACAAGATACCTCAGAGTCTACCTAGTCTAATTTATACCTGAATAAGAATACCCCCTCACAAAGCCCTTAGCAGGTGATTTCTTTAACCTAAGTGTAAGACTGCATTTATCTCCATTCAGTTTCATATGATTAGTCATCCAGCTTCTTCCTGAATATCTCTGGTAACGGAGGGCTTGACTGTCATTGGATTTGGCCCATTTTACTTTGGTGTAGGGGACCAAAAACATCTGATTCAGGATTCAGGTAGTTCTATATGGCCTGGTGTAGCTACATGACAGAACTTTCCTCATAATCTGGAGTCCATGGCTCTACCCTGTTCTGGAATCTTGGCCAGAGGATGTTCAAGGTCTGCCGGACATCTTGGTACTAACTAGAAGCACTGAGATAATTCCATCCTGCTCAAGGGAGGATAGCGGAACATCCTGCCCAGCACTTGTACCCTGATAACTAAGGTTAGAGGACAAGGCTGTCACGTAGCCACACTGGGCCATACAGAACTACGTGAATCCTGGATCAGATGTTTTTGGTCACCTACACTTTGGGACAGTTGTAATTGTTATAGAGTGTTTCCTTATAGGGAACTGAAATATGCCTCTCTACCACTTCCATTATTGCTCTGACCGCTGAGATAATAATAAATCTAACATTTATGTTGTGGGCAGCTGGGTGGTACAGTGGATAGAGCCCCAGCCCTGGAGTCAGGAAGACCTGAGTTCAAATCTGGCCTCAGACATTTATTAGCTGTGTGACCCTGGTCATGTCATTTAGCTTTGTTTGCCTCAGTTTCCTCTTCTGTAAAATGAACTGAAGAAGGAAATAGCAAACCACTCCAGTATCTTTGCCAAGAAAACTCCAGTTGGGGTCACAAAGAGTCAAACATGACTGAAATGACTAAACAACAACAGTTACATACCACTTTAAAGTTCATAAATCACTTTACATGTAGTATCTCATTTGATGCTTAAAAGGTACATATTATTGTCTCTTTTTTTTTTGCTTTTTGGAGGGGGGAGGGCAGGGCATTTGGGGTTAAGTGACTTGCCCAAGGTCACGTGGCTAGTAAGTGTTAAGTGTCTTAGGCTGGATTTGAACTTGGGTCCTCCTGACTCCAGGGCCAGTGCTCTATTCACTGTGACACCTAGCCACCCCTTATTTTTGTCTCATAGATGAGGAAATTGAGGTGGAAAGATATTAAGTAACTTGCCCAGGGCCATTCGTAGTGAGGATCTTTGATAGGATTTGAATTCTGGTCTCCCCACTCACATCTAGCACTGTATCCATTACATCATCTAACTGCCACAAGAAATCTGCTTTCAGTCATTCTCCAGTCATCTTCTGTATTTCTAGTTCTTTACTCTCTACCAAAAGTGTTGCTATAAATGTTTTCTCATGTAAATGGGATCTTTCTATCTGTGACATCCTTGTTTATATAGGCAGTGGAATCTCTGGATCAGAGGGTGTAGATATTTTAGTCACTTTATAACACAGTTCCAAAATGCTTTCCAGAACGGTTGGACCAGTTCAGAGCTCCTCCAACATTTTTTTTTTTTTGCTTTTTGGAGGGGCATTTGGGGTTAAGTGACTTGCCCAAAGTCACAGAGCTAGTACGTGTTAAGTGCCTGAGGCCAGATTTGAACTCAGGTCCTCTTGACTCCAGGGCCTGTGCTCTATTCACTGTGCCACCTAGCCACCCCTACCTCCAATATTTTTTAAGTGTAACTCTTTTTCTGCAGCCCTTACAACAATAACTTCCCATCTTCTGTCATCTTTGCCAAATTTTCTGGATATGAAGTAAACCTTCAGAATTGTTCTGATTTGAATTTCTCTTGTGAGTGATCTGGAGCAGTCTTTCATATATTTTATCCTTTTGGGAAGGAACTCAGTCTTTCAGCCAGTTCTGAATTCACCTAAACATCATCACCTATCCCAGAGCACTCCAACTTGTACACAAGTCTATCATGAAACACTTTGAAAAATGCCTTACTGAAATTCTGACATATATCATTCACATTCTCCTGAGCTGTCAGTCTGGTTACCATGTTAGAAAAAAGTATGTGAAGTTAGTCTTACATGACCTCCTGCGCATTCTCAGTGATCACCTCTTTCCTTTCAAAATGTTCGTAATCCATGCCTTTAATGATATGTAACAAAGGGTTTTTCTAGGAATTGAGGTCATAATTACAGACTGATAGGGTTTATTCTTTTTGTTTTTGAAAACTGGAAAAACATTTGCTCTCTTACAGCCTTGTGTTATCTCTCTATTTTTCACAGTTTTTCAGAAATTAACAAGAGTAACTAAGTGGCTACATCAGATTTTTTTAGTTCCCTAGAATGTGGTTCATCCAAGACTAGGGAATTGAATTTACTGATGGTACCTAGATATTCCCTTAACAGTATTCTCAGTTATTTGGTGTTTCAATTCCATATCAATCATCTTTGTCCTAATCTTCTCATGATGATAATTTTCCCTAGTATAAAAAAAGAATCAAAATGAGATCTGAGTAATTAGCCCTCCCTTCTTTGTGTCATCATCATCCCTTCATCCTGGAAATCCATCCTGGGGAGGAGCCAAGATGGTAGAGTAGAAGAAGAAAAGAAATACAGTTAACCTTTCATCAACAGTCCCTCCACTAAGATCTAGACAGACTGAATCCTGACTGGAAAATCTAAGAAAAAATCACAATGACTCATTTTTTCCAGTCCAAGTTGGCATAGGGAGACTAACAGAGAGATCTATGGACACTAGGAATGAGATCTAGCCAGGAACAGTCATGCAGAGTATTTCAATTCAAGGACTGAAAGAGGACCGAGGTTGTTCACCAGAGAAAGAAGTCCCAGGACACAGAGGGGCTGTACCTTATACCACATCATATGGCAGCTGGCAGTTCTGCTTAGTTTCAAGTCACAGATACAGGAAAGACTGAGGAGGAGACCTTCTATGTGTGGTATTCTATGGCAAGAAGTGATTATAGGCCTTGGGCTGTCTACTGTGCAAGAAACAAGTTAAAAGCAAGCAGCAGCAATGGGTCTCTGACTCTGGGAGTGAAATGGAACAGGAGAAAACTCAGTTTGAACCTCTAATCTGAAGCCAGCAGCAAAACAATCTGGGAAGGAAATCCAAACAAAAGGGAAGCCTGCCATTCTGGACCTGCAGAGCTTTCTAGCAGGCTGATTGTGGCTAAATCTAGAAACAGTCTCCAGCCATGGATAATCTCACAACTGTGTCCATCAGAACCAAGCCCAGGTCAGGAGCTTGCAGAGCTGAGACCAAGAGGGCCATCAGACTTTGCCCTGAATACAGCAACTTTCGGAGCTTGCGGGTCTCCAGCCTGAGCTTGTCTTGGGATCCTGGAATAACATAATACTCAGTACCCCCAAAGAAAGCGGTAGTGGGAGCTAAGAGGACACAAGCTCAGCCCAGATATTCTTAGACAGAGACTTGCCCTAACATACAATCCAAAGTTAGAAAGTAGTTTGGAAGAACAAGTTAAAAAGAGAGAGAGAATCCTACCATAAATAGCTGTCATGGTGACAGGTGTGTTCAAGACACAAACCCAGAAGAATAGAATGACTTCAAGACATCTATAAACAAGTCCTCAAAGAATAATACAGCTAAGGGCACAAGTTCAACTAAAGTTTCTGGAAGAGATGAAACAAAAGTTTTTAAAAAAATTAAATATATATATTTTTTAATAAATGAAATAAGAGTGCTGTGGAGGGGGGATTATAAGAGAAATGAAAGTCATAGAAATTATCTAGCAGAAGAACTAGATCTAGCAGCGTGGCACAAGAAATATGAACCTTACCCATACAATCAACTTCCTAAAAATGAGAACCAACATAGAGGGCTAAAAAGACAGAAAACCTGAGCACAGTTTTATTATGTTTTGATTCTCTTAAAAGAAGAAACGAATATAGTATTGGCCGGGGGGGGGGGGGAGAGGAAAAGAAGAGTGGGAAAAGTTCCTTCACATAATCAGGGTTTTCAAGTGGAAGACTACAGCGAAATCCAGATTAGTACAGATAATGAGTCTCTGAAGTGACTGCATGTTTTAGAGCTTTCACTATTTAAAGTCATAATTATGTAAAATATGCTAATTGGTTGCAACCCAATAAAAAATATGCAGGGTGAATTCAGATAATTCAGCTACTTCAAGGGGACTCATTATTTACACTAACCGTGACCTAGTTGTAAAAAAGAGGAAGAGATAGGAGAAAAGTAGTATGGAGTGAACTCCATTCTCTTCAGAATTGGTCAAAGAAGGGAAGGAAGCACACACACACACACACACAGATGGGTACAAAGGTACATTTCATTCAGTAAAGGAGGGAAAAAGAAGAAATCAGGAGAGTAGGCTAAGGGAGAGAGTATTCCTCAGCAAAACAAACTAAAGAGTATAGATCTCAAAAGGAGGTTTAAAAGAAAATAGAAGAACCAGTCATTGAGCCTCTTAGTGAAGGAAAGAGAAGAGAGGCAAAGGAGTGGAAGCAAATGGCACCAAACCTAGAGCACTGGCATTTTATACTCTCCTCTTTTATCCCCCTCTTCTTTTTTATAAAGAGGAGGCAGGAAACAAAAATGGAAAAGTATAAGAGAACAAGGTGAAAGGAAAAGCCCAATTAATTATCATAATAGTGAATATGAATGAGACAAAATCACCCATAAAATGGAAGAGAATAGCAAAAAGGATTAGAAAGTAGAATTCAATAATATCTTGCTCATAAGCAAAAGGGAAAGGAAGAGAATAAGCACTTACATAACATCTTCTGTGTGCCAGGCACTGTGCTAAGTGCTTTTTACAAATATTATCTCTTTTGATCTTCACAATAAAACTTTAAGGTAGGTACTATTATTATGCCCATTTCACAGATACTGATTAAGGGACTTACCCAGTGTCATACAGCTAGTAAGTGTCTAAGGCTAGATTTAAACTCAGGTCTTCCTGTCCCCAGGCCCAGTACTCTGTCCACTGTGCCACCAGCTGCCTCTAAGAAACACACTTGGAACATTAAAGATTCACTCAGTTAAAGGGCTAAGAGCAAAAATCTGTTATGCTTTAGGTAAAGTAAAGATATAAAAACTATAATCAGCCCAATGACCAACCCTAGTTCTAAAGGTCTGATGATGCAGCATGATACCCAAACCCCAAGAGAGGTGATGGTCTCAGGATTCAGAATGAGCTGAATTTTTTGGACATGGTCAATTTCCATAAGAATTCCATACCTTTTTGGACATGGTCAGTTTATCATAAGAACGTGTTTTGCTTGACTCTGCATGTCTGTTACAAGAGTTTTCTTTTTCTTTCGAAGGAGGAAAGGATAGGAGGAAGAGAAAAATCAATGTTTAATAACTGATGAAAAGTAAAATAAATTACATTTTTTTAAAAAAAGAACCACAAAAAGTGGTTCTATCCTGACTTTGGTTTTATTTTTTTGTTTCCAACATAAAACAGCCTTTTTTGTTGTTATTGTCCTTAACAGTTATTGTCAAATTTATCCTGCTCTGAGCTTTGACATTTGGCAATATTCTTAAAGGGACATGTCACTCATTTAACTAATCTTCTGTTTGTGTATTTTAAAATTTAAGTTGGTGAGAGGCAATGCAGTAAAAGGGAAAAATCACTGTAAATGGAGTTAAGAAACTTGAGTATCACTTCTGTCCTTGAAACTAACTAGCTATATGAACACGAATCAGATAACTTAATGTATCTAAGCTTTACTTTGCTCATATGTAAAACAGAGAAAATAATGCTTGAAGTACATATATTACAGATTTGTTTTGAGATTCAAATGAGTCAATATGTGAAAAGTGCTTTGTAAACAATAAAGAATTATGTAGGGGGGCGGCCAGGTGGCGCAGTGAGTAAGAGCACCGGCCTCAGAGTCAGGATGACCTGGGATCAAATCCAGGCTTAGATACTTAGTACCACACCCAGAAATAACTGGCCATGTAACCTTGAGCAGGTTACTTAGCCCCAATTGCTTTAAAAAAAAAAAAGAATTATGTAGAGTCGGCTAGGTAGCTCAGTGAAGAGCACTGGCCCTGGAGTCAGGAGGACCTGAGTTTAAATCCGGCCTCAGACACTTGACACATTCACTGGCCGTGTGACCTTGGGCAAGTCACTTCACCCCAATTGCCCTTCGAAAAGCAAAAAACAAAAAAAAGAATTCTGTAAATGTCAGCTATTATTAATATTGTTCAATTATTTTTCAGTCAAGTCTTTGTGACTCCATTTGGGATTTTCTTGGCAAAGATACTAGAGTGGTTTACCACTTCCTTCTCTAGGTCATTTTATATTTGAGGAAATTGAGGCAAAGAGAGTAAAGTGACTTTCCCAGGGCCATATAGGTAGTAATTGTCTAAGGCCATATTTGAACTCAGGAAGATGATTTTTCCTGATCCAGGCCCAGTGCTCTATCCACTGTGCCACCTAGCAGCCCCTATTGTTGATAAGTTTCTTGTATGTCCACATTGACCTCTCTAGTGTAGCCCTACTTTTGTTCTGCATCACATTAATTTTTTGTGTTGTTGGAGTTTCATTTTAAAAAAACATTCTGTCTCTCCTGCATCAAATTCTCTTCTTTAATTTCAGGCCATGTAGAATTCCACTTATCTCAACCATCTGATGAACCAATTTAATTCTACACTAATTTCTACTCTGAAATCCTTTGTTCCTTTGTCCTGTCCCTACTAATGCCTTGTCTATCCCTAACCCTGTATTATTCCTGCCACCTTCCTCCTTTGTTCCTACTCACCTGCTTCTGAATGGAGTTAGAAGAAGTCATGAAACCATCCTACATCAACTACATATTTTTTGTTCTTTAATTTAAACTGGGCCCTTACTTCAACAAGACAATCCTAATCCTCCTTAATTGATTCAAAATTATTTTTCTAAAGTTCAGGCATAGCCATATCACACACAGTTCCCCACCACCACCACACCCCCAAATAAACTCTTATAGCTCCCTATTATCTCTGGAATCAAATATCTATTCAAAAGTTCAGCCATACTGGTCTTCTTGCTGTTCTTCATACAGAAGATGTTCCGTCTCGTTCTTCCTCCTCACCTTCAACTCTTAGAATTCTTGGCTGTCTTCAAGCATCAGATGCTCAAGTTTCACTTTTGGCCAGTGGGTTTTCTTGGACCTCCCAGATATTAGTGTCTCTTCCTGTCTATTTTGTATATATCTTATATATGTCTATTTATATATATGCCACCTTCCACATAAAAATATAAACCACTTGAGGGCAGGGATTGCTTTCATTTTTTTATTTGTAGCCTAGATTAATCATGGTACCTGGTACATAATACTCACTTAAATTCTCATCAATTGATTGATTGATTGATATACACTCTCTGAACACTTTTAAATCTACCCTCCCAATGTAATGGTGTGTATGTGTCAGACTATGTCCACCTTTTCCCTAATTGTTTAATATGAAGTTTATAAATAATGTGGTCATATCCTCCCAAGATTCCTATCACTTCAACTTCTTACTAGTTCTTTCTGGTAAAATGATGTTTTGAAAAGAATTCTTCTTATCACTTCCTACACCTTTTGAAGAATATACATACATACATATATACATACATACATACATGTGTGTATGTCAAGAATTTATCAGTTGTTCTGCTTTTAACAAAGAGCTCCAGAAGATGTCTCTCACCACTATTGTGCCATGCCTCCATGACAGGTTTTCAGTATTTCCTGAGTCTATCATCCATTTCCTCCCTCTAGACTGATGACCTGTAGTATTCTTCTATCACAATATCACTTCTTTTTCTCCTTAACATGTTCCCTTACCGTTCTTGATCTATACTACTACTTCATTGTTCCTTTTTTTCTGATTTGTTCCTTTTGAACAATGTACAGATTCTGTCTTTCTATTCCAGTCATAAGTAACAACTCACCAGGCCTCAGTGATACCTTGGTTGAATTTATCTACTTGCATCCATATTTTAGATCTATATTTTATTAATTATACACTGCACATTTATCTGTAGACATCTGAAACAAACATCATTTGCTTCCCTTCTTAGATATAATTTCCTGAGAAGTATTGTTTTTTTTCTTCTGAATCTTATTCCTCTTTATGTAGTAATAACCACTTAGTTGATGCCTCAGACTTCAGCACTCTTGGTCAGATTGTGCCGGTCAAATTTATTTCAACCGGTCCTTATGAGATGTGCCCCATCACTGGTCAAGAATCCATCGTTTCTTTATTGTAATTCATTCTCTCAAAATTCGTACCTCATTCTCAGATAATTTCTTCTTGACCAGCTATTTACTGTTGCAGAAACCTTCACTCAGACTTTAAATTACTTTCCTGCTTGCTTCTGCTAACCCTTCCTATGGTTGACATCAGAAATGCTTTCTAAACATCAGCTCCTTGTTTCTCTGCACTCTCTCTAGACACAGCACCTGACTGTTTTGTTTTGTTTTGTCAAGGTTAGATCTCTTACTCTCCAGGTGACTTCCCAAGGCAAAGGTTAGAAGACATACCCTTGAAAAGCAATCTTTATTCCTACATACACCATCCCAGGGAATTTGCCCATTGTGTAATGGGGTAAAAATGGAACAGCTGTTCTCTTAGAAAAGCTGGTCATAGAGAAAAGCTCAGGAAGTTTGACTTTAGACTCTCACACCTCCCTTAACTATTTATACCAAGTTACCATGTAGCAAAGTTATTCACATAGCAAATACATACTTATTAATGTAATCAATATGCATATCAGTAAATTTGTCAAGTTGAATTTGTCCATTTCATTTATACATTTTGACATTTTATTTATGATACTTCAAAGATCTGTAATTTCATCTATATGGGTTTTCTGCCTGTGTGGATCATGAACCCTTTATAACTTAATAAATGGTTCTCTAGAGTTACTGTTGCTGAAAAAGCTATCTGTTTTTCTGATTCTTTTGAACCTTATATCTTCTTCTATCTCCCATTTTCCCCTTCTCTCCTATTCCCTTTCCCTGGTGATGAGCCTCTCCAATTTTAGCTAAGCTGTTCCTTGAATAAATGGGCCCATACTTAGAGCTTTTCCAATTATTTCTCAAACTTTTAAAAGTTTGAGCTCTGTTGCCATAGCCTCAAAGAATACAGGGTCCCCTCCATATCTTTATGAAACATGATTGTAAGACATTAGTGGAGGATAATGACATTCAGTACTGTATCTAGGCACGTACTTTATTGCACATACATCATGATAATCTCTTCACAGTTTACAGTGATTTGGAGTTGTTTGCTTTTTAATAAAAGAAAGTACATAGGGAAAAGAAGGATTTTTTTGTGTCTGGCTTGATTGAGAAAATAAAAAGAACCTTAGGAGCATAATCAGTATAAAGTCTAAAGATTATTTCCTTTGGTAATTCAGTTCCCAGAAGGCAAATATTTTTTTTTGTCACAACCCAGGAAAAAGCTTTGAGTGATTGGTGACATGCGTAGTCAGCCTTTACTGATCAAAGGACTCAAAGGGGCTGTGAGTATGGGGGTACCTAGAAGACAGTTCATTGCTTATGCCTGCCAAGAAAGTTCCAAAGCCCACACTGCCCCCTGGAGAAAGATTTTAACAGGTATTTTTTAGTAGAAAAACTCACCCTTCATCTTTTGTAGCTACTGAAACCCAATAGTCTTTAGTCAAAATAATCCAAGGAGGAGTCCCTATCACTAAATCTATAGTGCTTTCTTCCCTGTATTTGCACTCATAGTATTTAATACTGATTTTTAATATTTTTCCTTTACCTATGATTTTTGATATGGGGATGGAAGACAGGAACCTAAATCAAAACTATGCAAAATTTTGTCAAAATTTCTCTTAGCATTATCCATTTGTGGGTAATTTTTACTTCCTTAAAGAACATCCAGAGAAAGAATTGATAAATAGAAGTATGTATAGAGTAATTTACATATATTTGTGTCCAATGGTAGCCATCTCTGGGGGTGGGGGGATTAGGGAGAAAAAAGAAATTTACTTGATAACTTTATTATATATTTAAAAAGAATAGAAAGTTGTACACAATAGTTTTGCAGTTTCATATGCAGTCATTTTTTATCTTACTATGTTGTGGAAATGAATATTTTATTCCACAAATTTTTTTAAAAGAACACGTTTCACATATGTACCTTGTTGCTAGCAAGTCCTTAGGGTATTCCTGGCCTATTATTACTTAGGGGGTCTGACCCAGATGGATGGGAGAAACTAACCAGTAAATCATTAGGTTCAATGGCACCACCTCAGAACAGCAAGATGAACACCTTACACTGAAAAAAAAGGCCCTTATAGTTTTCAGAGTGCTTTCCTCCAATAGCCCCATGAAGTAATTAATTTAAATAATACAGACCCTGTTTTGCAGATGGAGAAGTTGAGGCTAAGTTTTGAAGTGACTTGTGTCCAGTCAGGCACAGCTAGCAAGTGTCAGAACTGGGTGCTAAATCCAGGTCTCTGGGGTCTAAATCTACTTAGCTTTCCAGCAGGTAGCTCAATATGGGGTGTGATCTGAGGCCAGGAACACTCCTTTGACCAATAGTATCTCCTCTATCCTGTCTCAGTGCCCAGAATTCCATCATTTGAGTGGCAGTCCTTTGGTCATAGAGGCCCAACTCCTATTAAGATATCCCCATGGCAGAGAAAACACATTTGACCTTGCTGGGTTTTTAATGTTTTAGTGTACTTTAACTTATGGAGTCTTTTTTCAATATAACAACTCACAGAGAAGGTAAATCCTACTTAAAAATAGAGTATTGAACAGAGTAAAAAGTACAGAGCAAAAGATACCACTGCACAGGAAAGTCAGACCTGTTTCTGATGTTATTTTGAAGAACCTAGAATCTAAGGAGGGACATCCATAGGAGAGTATTAGTCACCAAGGGTTGAAGGTCCCCTGGACCCAGAAAGTTTTAGTAGAGTTAATTGGACAGATTATGAAAATGGTCTTGTTATATGCGTCCTTTTCTTAAAATAGTTTGTGTTGTTAAAAAATGTTGAGAAGGAATTTGAGTATTCATCTTTTCAATGATAAGTTTTTTTTTACTTTTATCTGATACACAAGAGTTCTATTTTCTTTATTGCCAGAGAAGGTAACGTGGGAGATATTTTTAATGAAAATGAGTGGAGGAGGCTGTGAATATGTCTTTGTGTCAGCTCATACTTTTAAAACGTCATCCATTATGAAATACCCAAGACATCATTTGCCTGACCAGTTTTTTTTATTGGAAATAATATTTTCTGTTTTGTATTTTTTTGGTGAAACTAGAAGATTAACTAACTTTAGAAAATAAATTGGAACTTCATTGTAAACACTCTGCATTTCCTATAGTTGGTTATTCTTCTCCTTAAGTTAAATTACACTAAGATGTTAAAAGATCAATAAGGCCTAATTCTTGGATCCCATCCAAGGTAGGTTGATTATTGAAGTACAAAAACGACCTTGTCATAAGGCAGTTTCACCAATAAGATGGACCTATGGGATTAATTTATAGGGGAACCTTTATAATAAGATTCTGATGTATAATTATTACTAGCTTTTGAGAATTATTAAATGATATCCTGGTGATATAACTGGTGATAGTAAAAATATGTGTATTTTTATAAAATCTATCCTTTTTTACTAATAAAAGTTTAATATAATTATACTTGTGAAAAACTGAAAGTGATCTTTCTCTGATTCAAATAGCAGAGTCTGGTGGACAAAGTTTCTCGAAGGCAAAGACCTGACATGAATATGCTATTTCTAAATATGAAAGTAAGAAGAACACACCTTGTTAGTGATTCACTCGATGAGGTACAGTGAAATGCTTCCTCACTAATATTTATCACTTGAATACTTAGTTTTTTCAGTTCAGTCTGGGACTTGATATACGCTAGAAATATTGCTAAGTATTACTTTTTCTAAATGGCGATGAATATTCCTCATTTTATTTTAATTTTTAAATTTATTTTATTTTTTATTATTATCAAAATTTAAATTTTTATTATTTTATTTATTTAAATATTTATTTTACTATTATGATGGCATTTAGGTTATATAGTTTATAATAAAACCCTGTATTTGATGCAATTACAAATTATCAGAACAGGAAAGATTTTAGAGATCATCTACTCTAGTGTTCCCATTTTATAGCTGAGGCAAAGGAGGTTGCCAGGGATCCACAACTGGTTAGTGGTAGTGCATAGCCCCAGTCTTGGATCCTAGTTCCTTTCTGATAGAGCAGTTACTGAATATTCATTATTTACAATAGGCAAAGATAAATTGAAGAAATAGGAAACCTGGGTCCTCATCCTAATTTTGTCACTCACCAGTTAGGCCACTTTATACAAATCACTTTCTGTTATCTGTAAATGAAGTTTTGAGGTTAGATGATTTCTTAGGGCTCTTCCTATTCTAATATTATTTGAGCTATTTCTAGATAATAATCAGTTTTCCTCTAATGTCCAAAGCTTTACCCATTTTTCAGTTGAACTAAAATAGTCATTATTATCTAAAGTGATTCAAGTGGTTTAAAAATTTTAATAACAAGTTCATGAATTGGAGAAATAATTAATGCGTAATTCCCTTAGTTAAAAGATAGCATCTTCATTTTTAATATCTTCACACTGGGGTAATATTTTTAAACAGTTGACAAGGAAAAGAGGAGACTTGAAGAAGAAGCTGAAAGTGACATTTGTGGGTGAGGCTGGCCTTGATATGGGTGGTTTGACAAAAGAATGGTTTCTTCTCCTGATTCGCCAAATTTTTCACCCAGACTATGGTGAGTATTTGTGATGAAAGTTTTATAACTAATATGTTCTCAAATTCACACAACTAGCAATTATAGTAATTTTACCCAGTCATATAGGTTATTGTGACTTGTTTTGCCCCTCCCCCAAAATTGTGCAATTGTAGACATAAATGCCAAAATGTTATTTTTAGATTGCAAGAAAATAAGTTTAAAAGTTTTACAGTTTCATGTTATGACTACCCAGTGCCCCTGTTTGGGAACATTAAGGAAAGAATATTAATGCAAAAATTATAAAAAATATTTTCAGGACCCATTATCATCATAGTCTTATATATTATCACCTGTTCCCTAAACTACTTCAATTTATCTTAATAAATTAATCTTATGAGTGTTTTCTATTTAACACTATTTTGATGATTCATTATAAGATATTCTGTTATTAATTTGTTAACTGATTTTGTCTTAATACTGATGATACTTTCCCATGAAGATTATTCTTTGGTCCTTAACTTTTCATTTGAAGAATTACAAATAAGTTAAATAAATAAACCAGAGTTAATTGTCTTTTTATTTTTGCACAAAAAAAATATGGTCTTGTAGCAATATTTTTTTTTTTACTTTTTGGAAGGCAATTGAGGTTAAGTGACTTGCCCAAAGTCACACGGCTAGTAAGTGTGTCAAGTGTCTGAGGCCGAATTTGAACTCAAGTCCTCCTGACTCCAGGGCCAGTGCTCTATTCACCGTGCCACCTAACCACCCCAGCAGCAATATTTTTAAACCACTACAATGTAATTTTCTAAAGGAATTAAATATATAGAAGTTAAATACATCATTCACTTAGAGGAAACAAAATATAATAATAATGAGCAGTACTGGATTGCTGTGCTTTGACATTTGAAAAATAATACAGAATTCTTCTTGGCTAATTTGGTGTTTGGTCCATGATTTCGTTGGTATGGGTAATCTTCCATAGATACAGTTGGCAACCCCTTACTACCATTTTGTTCCATGTAGTTTTTGTTCACATCTTTCCATAAATCACAAATAGAGGTCCGACACTGTGTCCTAGAAGGTCCTTCCTCAGGTTGTTTCAAAGGCCTAATATAATTTTTCACCATGGTATGAATGTGACCCAGGTTTCTCAGAGTTTCTTAGTGGAGTACCAGTTCTGGTAGGTTTTACCATTCATGAAGAGCTTCAGGTATAGTTCTGGCAACAGTGTCTGCTTTCTGAGTTCTAAACTACTTAAGGATGGACTGGTTTATCATAGGTAGCCTGGTCACTTGGTGACACATGCTTTGGTCATGACATTCATGAAACAAAGGAAAGTAGAAAATGCCCCTTAGTTCCATGGAGCTGCCTTCCATTGCTGCAACAATGATGGCAAAGTGATGGAAGTAAAGGCAAAGAGGTTTAAGAATCCATTTTCAGACCACCTAGAAATGTAAACTTAGCTGTTGATGTTATAATTATGAGGTCTTTGGCCAGTGACCAGTAAGTGGCTCTGTCACTGGAGGGACTGAATTATATCGATCTTCATATTCTTGGAATAAGTGAAAGACCTGTCAGACAGGGTGCTGCTAAACAGAAGGATGGTTCAAGTCTATCCTGAGGGAGGCAAATAAAGGAGGTGGCAGAGTCGATTTTATTGTTCATCCAAAAGCAAAAAGAAATGTCTTTTTATAGGACATTTGGTTATCTCATATTTCATGAGCAAGTCATTTAAATTCTCCTGAGCTTCAGAAGTTTCCTTATCTATAAAATGGGGCTAATAGTAATTGTACTATCTCATAGGATTGTTGCAAGACTGAGATGAACTAATTTATGCAAGATGCTTTACAAATTTTAAAGTGCTATATCAATATCAGTAATAATTAATAAAAAGTAATATTAAAATAATAATTTTTAATCATCATCTAAATTAATTGCAGCTTCTTTTTTTTCTTGATTTTTGGACCAGACTTGTGACTTCATTGGTATATGGAATTCCTAGTGAAGTATATTTCTTTACAGTTCAGATCAATACCTTAAAGACTTAGAGAATTGGTGCTGGCATTGAGAGGCCAGGGGTCATACACCCAGTATGTAACAAAGGCAAGACTTAAACCTAGGCCTGGCTGACTCTGAAGCAAACACTAGATCACACTGTTACTTCAGCCTCAACTTCTTTACGTCTTGTCATATCACCAGAAGGTTGGCCACCATGGGGTGATTTAAAAAAAAAACAACTATGGCGACCCATGAAATAGCCAGTGGACAGTTTTATGCAATCCCCTTCTGTTTCTGAAGTGATGGTGACAGAGTGAGGGGAAAGGGGGATGCTAAGAACTGTACGATTCTTTGTAAATACATAGAACTTTATTAGTGAATAAGTTGATTTACCTATTGGCATTCAAGATGTAATCTTTGTCAAATAGCCAGCAGTGTAACACAGTTCTGGAAAAAACAAGCTGCATACAAGATTTGTCACAGTCTTTTGAAGGAAACAAGGTTCAGAGGATAGTCCCCACCCCAGAAGTCAAGAAAACCTTGAAAACTAGATTTTGTTTCCTTTGGAGAGAACTTATAGAATAATAATTTTAAGTTAACATATATTTACTATATTTATGTTTATAAACAAATAAACTTATTAATGAGCGTATAAGTAAATTTATGAATATTTATTTATGTTAATATATTAAGCTACCTGGGCTAAGATGTTTGAACACCTTGTATAAAGTTTTAAAGATCTACAAAATACTTTACATATACATTATCTGACAATGATAATTGATTGAAAAAATATATTTTTTGCTAGATATTTCCTTTCTTCTTTAGAATAAGATTCTAAGAATTAACTTAAGAAGGATGTTTTTATAATTAATTTTTTTTCACTTCCTTTGTTAGTGGGAAGTAGAAGAGTCATGGATAAATAAAACTAGTGGATTTTTAACCTTGCCCAGATTTAATTTTGCACGTTAACATTTAAAGTTTATCTCTCTCATATGCTACAGCAGAACAACTAACATGGCAGTATTGACTACATAGAATCACCTACTTTGTTTCTGTATGTATCCTTTGTTTAGGGCTGATGGGCAATAGAATTTTCTCAGTTTAGGCAACAAAAAGAAGGAAGAAACTACACTATCCAGAAAATAAGTAACTAATTCCTAAGTAATCAAGAGTTGGTTTGATTTCAAAAAGTCAACTTTTTGTTGATTGATAAAATATGACTCTCTTCAATTAGTTATTTGTTCTGGTACCCACTGTATATAAGACTCTCTGACTGATGTGTTTTATATCTCTGTGTGTGTGCTGATATACACACATACGTGTATGTGTATATATGTACATATATGTGTGTATTGTGTATGTATCATATCTATATACACAAGTGGTGATTCAGTCATGGAGTTATTATGAAATTGTTTTAATGGAGGATAAATGAGGAGAAATCCCTTTGCTATAAAGAAACTGCTGAACATGTGAACTTCATGTGTTTTTGTATTGCATACTGTTCACTTTTGCTAAATATATTATTTTAATGAAATTGTCTTCCTTCCTTAGGCATGTTTGCATATCACAAGGATTCACATTGTCATTGGTTTAGCAGCTTTAAATGTGATAATTATTCTGAATTTCGGTTGGTTGGAATTGTATCCTTTAAACTGTCCACTAGGAGGTGCTAACAGACTAGAGAAAAAGGTATTCATGTATTTTTTTTTTAAGAGATTACAACTATATATGTAAAATTAAATGATCTTACTAAATATAGAGTTTACTAATTTCCACTAACTAGTAGTAGTAGTAATATTTCTGTTTATCATAAACAGGATAAATCAACATAGATATTGGTATAGAAGCTAAAAATCAGAAGATTAATTTTCATTTTTTTCTAGTTAATCTTTCTGCAACTAAAATAATTTATATTCCAGATATAACCTGAATAAGAAACTTAAGTGCTCCAAAAAGTAAAAAAATGCAGATTATTTATTCAACCAAGATTCAATATTTCTATATTCTTTAATTTGGTGCTTACTATATAAGGTACCAAAATATGATTATCTAAGACTAACTTCTTCTCAGGAAATTTCCAAAGTATTCTGTTCTCAGACATGAAATACATATTTACAGGAAATAATTTATTAAATAAGTTAGAGTTGTTAGAATTTAAAAATTGAATATGGGCCCTATACTGTTGTTTAGTGCCATGGAGTTTTTACTGGTATAAATTCTTAGTTCTAAATATTATTAAGAAACTTATGATCAATACCAGCAGCAAACTGTACTACTATACGCTTACTCTATGTGAGCCACAAAGAGACAGAAGACACAGGTTCTGCTCTGTAGGAGCTGCGGTCTGGTTGGGGTTACAGAACACACACACGAAAAATGAAATTATCATGGAAGGTAGCATAGTTAACTGTCAATGAGTGATAGAGATAGCAAGTGCTGCCCGGGTTCAGAGGAAGGAGGATCACTGTGGACTTCAGTAGTTGAGGAAAACTTCACAGAGAAGGCAAACTTGAGTTGATTCTGGAAGAATAGCCTAGAGGAGATAGAAAAGCAATCCAAGTACAACTAAGACAAGGAGTTTGAAAGGGTTGGAGTAAATTTTCAACTCAGCAGATATTTTCACATATAGAACTTTGTAATCAACATATAGCTTTCTTCATAGTTATCATACAGAATAGAATTATAAGCAAAACTATGGACAGAGAGTTTGCTGGTTATTTCTGTTACTGTAGACACCAATTTCTATGCAGATTTATACACACATATAATATATATTTATGTGTTGTATGTTTCCACAATTGGTAAGTTTTCCTGAATGTAAATTGAATTATCCTCATTGCCACTAAGCCCTAAATATTTGTTACAAAAAGCATTAAAACAAAGAAATCAAGATTACTGGCCTTTGGGGGTGGCCAGGTGGCTCAGCAAGTAAGAGCACCAGCCCCAGTGTCAGGATGACCTGGGGATCGAATCTGGGCTCAGATACTTAGCACCACACCCAGAAATAACTGGCCGTGTAACCTTGAGCAAGTTACTTCACTCCAATTGCTTTAAAAAAAAAAAAAAGATTACTGGCCTTTGAAACCTATGGTAGAAGAAAATCACGTTAGGCAGAAATTAAGAGAGAAAATACTCAACTTAGTGAGAAAGCAAAATTGTTCCAGAATGTGAAGTTTTCAGTTTTGAAGCTCTGAAAGTAAAATTCTGCTTTTGCTCTTTCTGGAAAAACAGTGAATCGAAAGTATTTTCAACAACAATTTTAGAACATCTGTAATATTTTAGGGTTTTTAAAATATGCTATCCTTCATATCTGTGGTATCTACATGAGGTGCTTTAAAGATTTCATGGAGAAACTTAATACAATAGTTTTTACAAGCAAAATTGATTCTAGAAATGGGGACTCTCTCTGTGTATATATATTACATACACACATATATATATATATATAGGGCACTTTATGGAACTGTTTTAAAGCTATTGAGTTTCTGTTGTATACTATTGACTTCACTATACGTTTCCTGAAGCAGGCATATAGTTGCTTGCATTGTACGGTATTACAATTTAATATCCAATTATCTGAAGATCATTGTTAGTTTTCATTCTAACTTGAGCAAGCTGGAATGTTTAATCATCTCCAACAAATTGTTTTTATTTCCAAGTTATATAAAAGAACACACACACACACACAAAACCCAAAGTCATATGTTGTAGTTTCCCCTCCTTCATTGGTGACCTGATATGATCTTTATTTAGTTAGAGTTTAAATATTCTGGAATATGATCTAAAACTCTTCTCTTTGCAAATGGGTCAATTACATTCCTCCCACACATCTGTCATAATATAAATATATACATTAAAAAACCACCAACCTGGAAAAGTTTATAAATATATCTACATTATTTTATTTAACTTCACTACTCCACAGTAATCTGTTCATATGAAAACCATTGGATTAACTTTTCACTGTAGGAGTATAACTATCCTGTAATTTGTAAATAGCATATTTATGTACAAATCTTAATTCTAATTTTAAAATTCCCAAAATGACTATAGCCAGAATCAACATTGAGGGCTACTCATTTTAGTAAACTGCTTCTTCTATTCAAATCACCTACATGAATGTTGATCTAATTTTAGAATATATTAAACATTCTCTAGAAATGTCTGAAATAGATACCTTTTGTGGTCTTGGATCAAGGTTTCTAAGTCTGTCATGAATTCTGTCCATTTAACCTTTTCCTTTTTTTGTTGTTGTTAATAAAAGGATTTTGTTAACCAAAACTGAGGGAGAAATCTTTGAAAGTGAGAAAAGGGAAATAATATAATACATAGAAGCGAATGGACATTTGACAATATATCTGAAAGAAGCTGGAATGAATGAATTAAAAAGCATTTATTGAATGCTTATTATGTGCTCTGTACTAGGGATACAAGTAGGAATTCAAGACAGTTCCTGTTTGTCAGTAATCAACACATAAAATTTTTATCAGAGAGTTAGATGGAAAGGCCCAGTGATCCTCAGGGTTCAGCGGCAAAACAGATAATTTTAATGTCATTTCCACTGATAAAACTATGTCTCTTACTGATATTGAACCATTTAACAATGCCAGGGGCTATGATAAGAACTTTCATTTCTAGGTTTTCAATAAATGTGGCAGCTGATGAGGAGGTGGCTTCAGAACCTGCAGAAGTACTTAACTGGTTATATCTCCACAAGAATTATTACCCTACAGTGTCAATGGGGGATGAGGCTTAGAGCAGGATTGGTGGTCACTGGAGCACTCCTATTCCCAGGTTTCTTGGACTTACTTGCCTATCAGTGGCACTTGGTCAATTGTCATTGGAGTGGTAAGGATGAGGGGTCTCCCTTCTCCACTAGGATTGCTTCCCTGGATGATGGTCTATTTAAAATGTGGTCGTTATCATGGATTTGATTTTAATTCTTAACATTTAACATATGTAGCTTATGGGACTAGCTGTATATAACAGCATTACCTTGGATATTCGTTTCCCACCCTGCTGTTACAAGAAGCTCTTAAGTCCTCCCATTGTTCCTGGTGACCAGAACACACCAGTAGGCATCTGCAATGTTGCAATAGAGGATCTATATCAAATTATGCCTGTAAGTATAAGTTTATTAACATCTTGTAGTTCTACAACAAATCATTTCTCTTCTGCAATATTCTCTTTTGTAACACTCTTTTTTATCCAGTTTCTTTACCGTTCATCCACTCATTTTATTTTGCACTCAATTTCCCCCTTCCTCATAGACACATTTTAGCCCACCTTGAGTACATGTTAGCTTGTAATAGAAATGGGCAAACTAGTCATGTTACTAGATGCTATGGAAGTTTCAGCAGGGGCAAGAGGAAAGATGGCAACAAATTAGAAGAATTTGTCTCCTGACTGGCGTGTCATTGAGAAGGGAGGAATCATAGGCCCAAGGAATGGATCATTTTGCAGGGTTAGATGGATAGACAGAAAAAAGTATGCATTTGCAGCATACAACCAAATTTCAAATTATCTATGCACAGATTATCCAGATTTGGAGAATCTTCATACTCTAGGTTTGACTCTTTCCTTTCAATATCCCTGGGAACTTCTCTCCCATATCTTTGGAGGACTTTGTGCTGCTTCTCAGCTAGTCTGATTAGGGTAATGGTAAAGCCCTGGGGATTTGCCCCTTTAATATCTGTTGGAACAGAACCCTGCTCGTCCTACAGGGACTGTAGTTGCAAAAGGATGATCCTACTGCTGCTGTTAGTTCATCAAGGAATGATTAGAGAAGATTGAAAAAATCACAATCCTACAATGGCAGCTATGACTAGGTTTGAAAGGCTTTGCTTACCAGAAAAGGGAAGGGAGATTTCCCTTCAGCTATATGGCATATCTCTAAAGTATTCATTACGTGTATGTACTCACTTAAACTCTAAATTGGGGAAGCCCAATAATACATACAAGGCATGCAATGTTTTCTCATGATACTGCCAGAAATTTCCAGGAGTTGTAGCCCATGGTTCTGCTAATTTTACAGAGAACAATTATAGGAAGTTATTTGATCCCGTGATACATACAATACTTAGAATTTCATTTTTAGAGGCCCTCTAAAATAGTGGTGTCAAACTCAAATAGAAATGAAGCCCACTAACAACTACATAAGGATCCCTGCAGGCCATGTTTTGACTTAGAAAATAGCGTGTTAGTATTACCTATATTTATGGTATTTTGATTTATTTTGTTAAATATTTCCTAATTACATTTTATTCTGATTTGATCACATGCAGGAATACTGTGGGCTAAATGCAGCCTGACAATTCTGCTCTGAAACAATTCCCTAATTTTATATATGCTAAAACTGCTAGCCTTATATAAGTCAGTCTCTTCAGACATAAAATTTAGTGTTTAAGACTTCATCAGGGCTTGAAAATTTTGCTTTGGATCTAGAAACCAAACACTAAATCAGAGAGTAACAAGGACCTAATAAGATGAGTTATAATCACCTGCAAGCATTTTCTTTTCTTTTTTTGCTTTTTTTTGGAGGGTAACTGGGGTTAAGTGATTTCCCCAAGATCATATGGGTAGGGTCTTTTTGTGTTAAGTGTCTGAGGCTGGATTTGAACTCAGGTCCTTCTGACTTCAGGGCTGGTGCTCTATTCACTGCACCACCCAGCCGCCCCTACAAGCATTTTCAAAGACAAAGCCATGGTGATCTCACTTCCAGTTGTTATAGAGAAGAGGGAGAATTGTGTAGTGACTTGCAATGACTATGAGATTTTTATATTTTCTCTACTGCCAAGTAACTGCTTTCTAAGTTCAAAATACAGGCTGGTCTTTCTAGAAGAAAATTTGAAGGCACTTGAGAAGCACCTCTTTTAGGGCATCAGAAATGGTGAGGATTGCCTTTTAAAAAGAGGTGGGGGTGGTTTCCAGAGTGAAAAAAAAAAAAGACAAAATGGCTGAAGAGGAAAAAGAGAATCCTGAATTGTGTCAGGAGGTTGGAAAATAGTAAAACGTCACACAAAGGAGGGAAGAAAAAAGAAACCTGTAAAAATTGCAATAAATAAATATGTAGAAACATGTATCCATATATACACATATGTTTGTGTGTCCTTTTGAAAAGGAAAAGCTGACTAACCTGATGAAGAAACAGTTATTTGTCATCCAAAGAATAATAAAGTAGATCCAGAGGGGAGAGATCACCCATTAATGGTCAGAGAAGAAAGAAAAAGTAAGCTCCCTGTTCTTTCCATGTGGAAAAGTGCTCTCCTAATGTGCCAAACCCATCTGACATTAATAAGATACCCTTGTGAGAAAATCCAATAACCAGATGGTAGAGAAATATGACATAGAGAGAACGTTTTGGTGAAAAGCAATGTTCCAAAAATATTAAGCACTATATACAGTCACTGGATGCCATGGTGAGCTGGCAGCCTGTCTTTGAAAAGCCTGACAATGTCTAATGTCTTCTAGCTCTGAAATTCTGCCATTCATGTTTTCAGTTTCTTCATTTGCAAAATGGAGGTTGAACTATATGTCTAAGATCTCTTTGAGTCCTACTATTCAGTGATTTCTGTCTCGGTGGGATCTATATTTTAAAATTTTTGATAGAATATCACCAACAAATTAACTTTTAAAGAAGTTAGATTTCAGTGGGGTTTTTTTGTTTTGTTTTAAGCAATCGGGGTTAAGTAACTTGCTCAAGGTTACACGGCCAGTTATTTCTGGGTGTGGTGCTAAGTATCAGAGCCAGATTCAATCCCAGGTCATCCTGACTCTGGGGCCAGTGCTCTTACTCACTGAGCCACCTGGCCGCCCCTGGATTTTTTTTTTAATGAAAGACTAGGATCATGAACAGTCTTAAATTATAGCACTAATGTATTTCTTAAATGTAAGTAACACATCATCTGTCAGATTAAAATATGTGATCAGCATATTTTAATTTATTTAATTAATCAGCACAATAAAGAGAATCATAAGGTTCATGTATTTAGAGCTAGGGGTAGAGCACTACAGTGGGTAGAGCACTGGGCTTGGAATCAGGAAATCTCCTCTTCATGAGTTCAGATCCAGCCTCAGATACCTACTGTGTGACCCTGGACAAGTCACTTAATCCTGCTTGCCTCAGTTTCCTTATCTGTGAAATGAGCTGGAGAAGTAAATGGCAAACCACTCCAGTATCCTTGCCAAGAAAACCCCAGAAGGGGTCATGAAGAGTCAGATGCTACTGAAACAACTGAACCACAAATTTAGAGCTAAAAGGAACGTCTGACAAGGTCTGGTCTAACTCCCTCACTTTTGTAGATGAATCCTCAAGCCTTTATTAAGTGCCTCCCTTGTGCAGGCCCTTGGCTAGGTGCTGTAGATACAAACCTAAAGTGAGATAGTTCCTGCCCCCGATGGCTTCCATTCCACTGCCTTGTACTACTTAGCTGATGAGGAAGCTGAAACCCTGAGAGCCTCGCCTGATGTCCTACAGGCATCGAGTGTCAGAGCCCAGATCCTGACTCCAAATCCAGTCCTCTTTCCTTTGTTTTTCTCTGCATTATTAGTTGCTTCTCTATAATATAAAGTTAATTAAAAATAGACCATTGAAAAAAAAAAGATGAAAAAATTTAATGAAAATAGACCTGTGGAAACTCAACATTTAGATGTTTCGGAGGAGTAAAATGAGGTGGAAAGATGCATTGATGTGTAAGAACTGAGTCACATTCCAGGCTAACAAAATGAGGGAATAATAGTAATGTGTTAAAAAGAACACGAAGCCAGCCCACTTTTGGATGTTGGCGAGTTAAAAAACAAGTTAACAACCCAATATGACAGGTAAATGAATGTATGTAGGTTTATCTAGTAAACTATTGTTTGTCATGGAGGACACCATTCAGCACATGGTGAAATAGGATTGTCCAGTAACAAAAAACTCTTCCCAGGGCAGGACCAGTGTTAGAAATATGGCAATTTCCTTTGTGATTTGAAACTGATAGGGGAGGATCATAACTTGGATTTGTCACCTAAATAGGCCTTTCCCCCACCTCCTAAAATATGCCCAGTAAAAGAAGGTTGGACCCACAGGGGGAGCATGGCCTGGTGACTAACGTTTGAACTTGGGGTCTGAAGGACCTGAGGTCAGAACCTACCTATACCTTTGTGACCATGGACAAGCCATTTAACTTGTTTCAGCCTGCATCTTCTCTTTTCTAAAACGAGATGAGTTAATAGCTGTGATGTTTACATCACAGGTTTGTTGTGGAACACAAATAGAATAATGTATGTCAGGCTTTGCAAACCTCAGACAAGCACTATTATATAAGACACTTACATTCCAGGAGAATGCAAGCTTTTAGAAGGCAATGGGGTCAATTTCATCATGATATATCCTGTGCCTAGTGCACCACTTATACATAGTAGGTGCTAATAAATGCTGGTTGCATTCATTATACCCCAATCTTGGAAAGAAAAATCAAATAGGCCATTGATGAGCTACCTGAAAAAAAAATTCCACACTGGGACCAATTGCACTCATGAATGTGTTCTTACATAGCTTCAAAGAGTGAGTAATCTTTGTATTAGACAAGGGCTTAATGGAGATATGATGAACCTGAAGAGAGACCTGAGTCTCTGAACCATCACACTGAGTAGTTATATAGTTATTTTACTGGCAAGTACTTCAATATCATCATAACTTCATTTATCTTTAGAATGGAAGGAAGGAAGGAAAGAAGGAAGTACTATGATGTTATGTCAAGTAATTTCCTACATTGTCCATGAGTAAGGACTTAATATGATTAAATATTGGATATTGAATATTAATATTAAATAACATAATATTGAAGATAAAATTCAAAGTGATTCAAACAGCATTTTCATTAATATTTTTGCACAAAACTCAACTTCCCAGAAATGTATTTTTTAATTATTAGAGAAAAATGGAAGCAGAGTAAGGTTCAGGTGGACATTTTATAAACAAATACAAATTACGTTCCATTGAAACAAATACCTTTTCCAGAAATCACATTTTTATTCATTTGCTTCATCATATTGGGTATTCATGAAAGTTGTGGGTTTTGGAAGTTGTAGTTCAGAGATTTGGAATTGTTACTAAGAATTTCAGGAATCCAGAGGCTATTGGCCAGTGTGTAAATCTATCTAACCAAAGACTGAATGAATCTTGAATGACAAAACTAGTGAATAGAAGTGGGACCTCCATTATCATTTCTTAAGGTGATCTCCTTTTAATGAAACTAAAATATTAATCTGGGTCACCCATATAGACTAACTGTAGGGGTAGGGAACCTGCGCCCTCGAGGCCACATCTGTACTTCTTTGGGTACAGCTTTTTTACTGAGTCCAAGTTTTATGGAACAAATCCTTTTATTAAGGGGATTTGTTCTATGCTAGAGGGAGGGAATACCCAGACTTTGGATAACTCCCATTGTTTCCTAATAACCATGTCGTGTCCCTCTTCTGCTTTTCTGGTTTTGATTCTCTTTGGCTGATTACTATACCCATCCCAGCATCAATTCAATCTAGACTAATTTAATTCAGTAAGAATCATAGTAGGGCTCTAATCCTTTGTGGTTTTAGCATTGCCATTCCATATTTTCTTCATTTAAATAGTTTTGCCAAAAGTCCAGTGGGGTAAAAAATAAATTGTTAGCTTTGAAAATTTGGAAATAATTTATTTTAAATTATTAGAATATAAAGATGATGGAAAATGTTTTGTTTTTATGATTCATAATGGTTAATGACAAAATAAAACACAAAATGAATCTGCTTCAGATATGCAGTACACAATACATTTTCACATTAATGTACTTGAACTAACTTCTAATTTGCATTTAGTACCTGTTTAAAGGAATTGATGACAGGAAGGAATTAGGAAAGAAATTTTGTAATGAAGTCAAGGGATGAGAATGGTTCTGAACTTTCTAAGACATGAATCCCTCATCACTTCATGTAACATACAAAGCTTTGACAAATAGTGACTTATTTCCAATGTTCCTATAAGCATGAATTGCCTTCTGGTACTTATTAATTTTAACTAATTAAGCCAATTTTTTTGTAATCCCGATTTAAACCCAGTTTTGCTTCCCCCAAATTCCTAAATTTTTTTTGAGAAAGGAAATTGAAAATTTGAGTACTACTTATTCATTTTATAGGATTGTGACAAGCAGAGAAATCTGTTTTTTAGGGGAAAAAGAAGTTTTAAATAAAACTAGCAAAATTTTAGTGGGAAGTATATGGAGATGCTTTCAATTAGCTGCTCAAGAACACATCCCATTCTGCTATTTGCAGTGAACATTTTCTTTAGTTTTATGATGTCTTTCACATAACATTTATTTCCAAATTTACCCCTTCCATTATGACAGATTTGAGGGGGGAAAGTTCAGCAAATCAACTGTCTCTCAGTTTATGCACTATTGTACTCTTATCATCCCTAACCTCTTCAACAAAAGGAAGGTAGTGCATTTTCTCATCTCTTTGGAGTCAAGCTTGGTTTTTATAATTGTACAACACTCAGTTTCATTTTATTTTTCTTCCTATTTACATTGTTGCAGCAACTGTATATATTCTTCTCTGCATCAGTTCATAAAAATCATCCCATGTTTTTCTGAATTCCTTACATTTGTCATTTTTATAGCATGATAATATTCTGTTACTTTCATGCATCTCCATTTGTTTTTCAGTTCCACAACCAAAGAACATCAACTTTGTTTCCAGTTCTCTGCTAACATAAAAGTACTGTCATGAATAGTATGTGCCAAAAAATGGGATCTCTGACCCCAGTGGGTATAGATATTTTAGTCACTTCTTTTTAACACAATTCCAAATTGATTTCCAGAATGATTGGACCAGTTCACAGGTCCCCCAAAAGTGTTTTAGATACCTGACTTCCTATAACCCGTCCAAAATTGAGAGTTTCCATCTTTTGTTATTTTGACAATTTCTCGGCATAAGAAAAAAAAAAAACCTTAGTGTTATTTTAATTTACATTTCTCTTATTACTATTGATTTGGAGCTGTCTTTTATGGGATTGTTGTTAGTTTGCAATTTTTTTAGAACTGCTTATATACTTTAATATAGCATTCATTAGAGGAATGGTTCTTAGTCTTTTATACTTGCTTTATTTTGCTATGTATCTTGGATAGCAAATCTTTATCATTACTATTGGATATGATAGTTTTTCTCAAATCAAATTCCCCTTTTCTTAGTTGCATAGATTTTGTTCACAAAATTTCATGTACTTGAAATTTCTTTACCTTTTATGGTCTCTTATCCCTTGTTTGGCTAAGAATTTTTCCCCTATTCACAATTGTGAAAAGTATCTCCATCTATTTTCCTCATGTGTGTGTATGATGTGACTTTTAAATATTTAAATAATTTATCCATTTGGAATATATTGTGGCATGTGGTATAGGATGCTCATCTAAGCTTTTTTTTTTTCCTAAACTACTTTCCATTTTCCCAGCAGTTCTTGTCAAATAGGGAGTCTTTAGTAAGCTAGCTTATTTTCTTGGATAATGTAGACATTTTCCTGTTATCTAACATACCAGAAAACTTTGCAATGATCTAAGAATATTTTGATAAGCAAATTTTTTTTCTTGGGTACATGTTTCAAGTTATAACAGAAAAGTTTTCAGAATAACATCCCTTTTGTTAATAAAAATTCACCATACCAACTGATGTGTAGTTAGTTATGTATTACCTTCATGTTTTAGTATATAAATAGTTTACTGTATTTATTTAATTTGCAGTATTAATTTCCATTTTAAGTGAAATTGCATATATATCACTCAATGTAATCATATAAAATAGCACATAATATTCATTTTTACAGGAATTGGCCCATGGATTAAATGAACTTTTATCACATGATGGCAATGTTGAAGAAGATTTTTACTCAACCTTCCAGGTAATATAAATGTAAAACAAAATGACATGTAATATTCAAATCAATATCAAATAAAAATTTTATTGTTACCACATTATTGAATATGGTACCTGCCAGTTGCATGTCACTATACTAGGTATTTGGGATACCTAGTTTTGTTTGTTTAGTCACTTTCAGTCGTGTCCATTTTTTCATGACTTCTTTTGGAGTTTTCTTGGCAAAGATACTGGAGTGCTTTGCTATTTCCTTCTCTAGCTCATTTTACAGATAAGGAAATGAGGCAAACAGGGTTAAGTGACTTGCCCAGGGTCACATAGCTCATAAGTGTCTGAGTCCAGATTTGAATTCAGGTCTTCCGGACTCTAGGCTTTGTCCTCTATGCACTGAGCCACCTACCTTCTTATTTGGGAAAGGTAACAGAGCCTAATCTTAATATTGTTATCTACTCCCAGGTATCTTATAGCTTAAAGTAGAAACAAAAAGGTAGTCACAAATAGATTAGAATGACCTTAAATATAGTTCCCTGATCATCACAGATGAATAGAAAATTCTATGAAGATGAATGTTGTTCTAAGCCTTATTTAGCACCTTATAGAAAAGCAAAGGTATCAAAAACAATGTGAGTAATCTGGAGGGAGCAAATCAGCATGGTCTTGGCGCAACTGCTGTCTTTGATCTCCTTTTGAAACAAAGGCCAAACTGTGCCCTCACATCAAAAATCAGTTTGGTAGAGACCAATCTGTAAAACAGCCTGCATGTAAATTTTCTTATGTTCTACTCCCCTACCAATACCTAAGGATAATTAGAAATCCACAGGTTTGCAGGTAACTAGGAATTATCAGTATGATCCAAAAATATCTCAAAGGGATAGAGCCAAGATGGCAGGTAAAAGTTAGGGACTTGCCTGAGCTCTCTAAAATTCCTTTACAAACAATTGAAAATAATGCCTCAAAATGAATACTGGAGCATTAGGACCCATAAAAGCATGGAGTGAAACCATTTTCCAGCCCTATACAATTTAGAATGCCAGCAGGAAAGATCTGTCAAACCAGAGTGCGAACGGAGCACAGGCCAGCAGAGGCGATGCCCAGGCAGACCGTAGGAGCAACTGAATTGGTAGCTGGGACTCCTGGAGCTTTCGTCCCACAGATGGTAAGGGGGTTGGAAGACTGATCAGGAGACGATAAGGGCCCCTTTACCGGCACTGGGTGCAGGACTCTGCTGCATTGTCCCCCATGTGGATCTGGGTCATAGTCCTGGAGTGCAGTCCCAAGGTGGGGAGGAGCACCAGCACACCAGAGCTTGTAGGCCTGGGGAGGCAGTGGGGGACCTTTGTCACAGTCAGGGCAAAACCCCTGCTGCGGTCTCTCAGAGACGAGAGCACAGAGCAGGAGAGTAGGAAACATGCCTCTCTTTAGATCATGCCACCTTGGAAGAACTAAAAACTTATAGACATCACACACACACACACACACACACACACACACACACACACACACCTAACTCTGAAAACAGTAACACAAAAAATCTGAAGCTTGGGACAGTGCCCCTTCTACCCTGGTGGCAGAGCACAACTTCAGGATAAAGTTTAAAATCAAGAAATAGACTGGGGAAATGAGCAAATAACAAAAAAAAGAACCTGATTGAAGAAAGTTATTGTGGCAGGCCTGCACAACCTGCAACTCACCAAAGGATTTTGGGCAGCCCACACCCGAATGTAGAGGATCCCCTCCATTTTTCACAGCTTGCCTAAAGATCTTTGGTGGGCCACAGGTTGTGCAGGCCTGGATTATGGTGACAGATCAAAACACAAATTCAGAAAAAAGACAAAAAAGTCCAAAACTTCCAAAAAAAAAATGTGAATTAGTCTCAGGCCCCAAAAGAATTTCTGGAAGAGCTCAAAAAGGTGTTAAAAATCAAATAGGAAAGGGAAAATTAGGAAAAGAAATGAGAGTGATGCAAGAAAATCATGAAAGAAGAAAGATTTAATACCTTGGTAAAGGAGGCACCAAAAAATACTGAAGAAAATAACACCTTAAAAGACAGAATAAGTGAAAATGTAAAAGAGGCATAAAAATCCATTTAAGAAAACTCCTTAAAAAGTAGAATTGGCCAACTGGAAAAGAAGGTTCAAAAGCTCACTGAAGAAAATAATTCCTTAAAAAGTAGAATTGGGCAAGTGGAAGCTGATGACTCCATGAGACATCCAGAAGCAACAAAAAATCAAAAGAATAAAAAGATAGAAGAAAATGTGAAATTTCTCATTGGAAAAACAACTAACCTGGAAAATAGATTGAGAAGAGATGATTTAAGCATTATTGGACTATCTGAACACTGAACTATAAAAAAACTTAGACATCATCTTCTAAGAAATTATCAAGGAGTACTGTCCTGATGTCCTAGAACCCAAGAGTAAAATAGAAATTGAAAGAATGCTCCTAAAGAGATCTCAAAATGAAAACTCCCAGCCAAATTCCAGAGCTTCCAAAAAATATTACAAGCACCCTGAAGGAAATAATTCAGATATCATGAAGCCACAGTCAGGATTTGATAGCTTCTACATTTAAAGGATCAGAGGTCTTGGAATATGATATTCTGGAGGGCAAAGGAGCTAGGATTACAACCAAGAATCACCTACTCAACAAAACTGAATATAATCCTTCTGGTGGAAAAAAAAATGGACATTCAGTGAACTAGAGGACTTTCAAGTATTCTTGATGAAAAAAACAGACCTGAATAGAACATTTCATTTTCAAGTACAAGTCTCAAGTGAAGCATAAAAGGGTAAACAGGAAAGAGAAAGCATAAGGGATTCAATAAGGTTAAATTATTTGCATTCCTACATGGGAAGATATTTATAACTCCTGAGAGCTTTATCATTATTAGGGAAGTTAGAAGGAGTATACATAGAGAGCACACATGTGAGTTAAATATGATGGTATGACATCTAAAAAAAATAAAATTAAGTAAGAAGGAGGAATGCAGTGGGAGAAGGGGGAAGGGAAAAGTAGAATGGGGTAAATTATCTCACATAAAAGAGGCATGAAAGAACATTCACAGTGGAGGGATAAGAGAGGTGGGGAGAGGGGCAGGGTTGTGCTTGAATCTCACTCTCATCAGAATTGGCTCAAAGAGGGAATAACATAACACAGTCATTTGGGTATAGAAATCTACCTTACCCTACAGGAAAGTAGGAGAGGAAGGCAATTGGGGCAGGGGAAGGTGATAGAAGGGAAGTCAAATGGGGGGAGGCAGTAGTCAAAAGGAAGACACTTTTCAGGATGGACAAGGTGAAAGCAAAGTGAGAGTGAGATAAACGGGGAAATAGGATGGAGGGAAATATGCAGTAATCATATCCATGGGGGAAAAAAACCTATCAGATTGGCTATTATGACAGAAAGAAAAATGACAAATGTTGGAGAAGATACGGGAAAATCAGGACACTAATGCACAGTTGGGAAAGTTGTGAACTGATTCAACCATTCTGTAGAGCAATTTTAAACTGTGCCCTAAGGGCTATAAAGCTGTGCATACCCTTTGACCCAACAATATTACTACGAGGTCTGTATCCCAAAGAGATTTTATAAACAAATAAAAGGAAAAGGACTTATATGTAAAAATAATAATAATAATTATAGCAGCTTTTTTTTTGTGGTGGCAAAGAGTTGGAAATTGAGGGAATGCCAATCAGTTGGGGAATGGTTGATTGTGATGAAATACTATTGTACTATAAGAAATAACAGGTAAGATGCTCTCAGAATAACCTGGAAAAAATTACATGAACTAGTGCAAAGTGCAGTGCACAGAACCAGGAGAACATTGTACATAGTAACACCAATGTTGTATAATGATCAACTGTGAATGACTTCTCAGCAAGACAATTCTGAAGGGCAAAAAAAAAATGCTAGACACCTCCAGAGAAAGAACTAATGGAGTCTGAATGCACATCGAAACATACTTTTTTAACTTTCTTTTTGTTGTCGGTTTGTTTTCTTTCACAACATGACTAATATGGAAATGTGTTTTTACATGACTCCACCTATATAACCTATATCAAATTCCTTACCTTCTCAAGAGAGGCAAGATTTTGGAACAAACAACTTTGTAAAAATATGCTAAAAACTTTTTACATGTAATTAGAAAAAATAAAATATTAAAATATCTCAAAACAATAATGCCAGACCTCTTATTGTAATAGGAAAGCATGTTAGATATAAAAACAAAATTGAGTCAGCCAGTAAACTTTCTGGGCAGCCAATTTGGGTATTGTTTTTGTAAGACCGTGGATAAGCATGAAATTGAGGGGAGAGGGACGAGTTGACCAGTATGCAGCATCTTGAGGGTTTAAAATGTAATGCAAACGTATTTTTTCCCTAAATTTTATCTCTTGGTTGAATATTACATAATGATGTTATCAAAATAGAAACATTAAAAAATGTACTGTAATGGCATCTCCCATCAGGTTTTCCAAGAAGAATTTGGAGTAATCAAATCATATAATTTAAAATCTGGTGGTGATAAAATTCCAGTTACCAATCAGAATAGGAAAGGTATGTTCAATATGTGTTTTTTTGTCTGAAATGCACCTGAATTAGCCATTTGCTTATATTCATTAATCAAATGTATAATCTCTTTCTAGAGTATGTGCAACTATATGTTGACTTCCTTCTCAACAAATCCATCTACAAACAGTTTGCTGCATTTTATTATGGATTTCATAGTGTATGTGCTTCAAATGCACTAATGGTAAGAGATTTGGGGTTTTTTTAAGTTACCAAGTAGGCCTTTCGGTATGCAAGAAAAAAATGATTTAGAGTGACAGTCCTGATTATGAATAACAATTTTTGATAGATAAGGTTTTTAGTAGAAAATATTTTCAGTAAATTTATGTTAATTATTACTATATTATCGTTATTTTTTATTTGGAGAGCTTGGGTGGATTACAGGTGGGGAATGTTGCATAAAATTTCAGATGAGGTCACCATATTGTTAATCTTGCTTATTTCATTTTGTTATAAGAACCGTTTTATGGGGTGGGAGTAACATACCGTATTTCCCCGATAATAATACCTATCCCGAAAATAAGCCCTCCCCTTACTGTGTAAGATTCCTCTAAAATAAGCCCTCCCCCTAAAATAAGCCCTATTGAGATTGCTGCTGTAGTGAAGGTGATCCCCTGCGCTACACGCCCCACCCTGTGAAACACACACCGCGCTCCGAGCTGCATCCAATCAGAGCTGCAGTAGTGAGTGCGTCATCCTGTTCTTCCCCAGTGATTTGCTTATTGAATAAAGATAATTTTTTTGTTCACATTTACCTGTTTATTAAAATTGCTGTCAATGTTCATTAAAATAAGCCCTCCCCTGAAAATAAGCCCTCTGGTGTTTTTCTGTCCAAAAAAATAATAAGACAGTGTCTTATTATCGGGGAAACACGGTAGAAATGTCTACAATGTATGAACAAAGCATATTAATAAAATTTACAGAAATAATTTTTAACTAGTTAAAACAGGGCTGGAGATAACCAATAGTTAGCTCCTTCAAAAAGAGGCAGCATTTGATGTGTAGTTGGAATATTTTAGTACAAATCCTAACCCTGCCGCATAAACCGTGTGACTTTAGACAGGTCATTAAAAGTCTTGGGACCTCAGTTTCCTCTTCTAGACAATGGAGATAATAATCATCATCATGTTATTTTGCCTATATTGTATACTTTATAAATATCCATATAAATTTGAGCTATTAATTTCAATTAGGCAAGTGGACTGGATTAAATTCAGGTCCAATTAGCCAAACAATCTCAGGATTGGAATGGAACTGAAACCCTAAATCTATTATTGCTCACAGTTTGGAGATAACAGCTTAGCCTGTCTGTGTTACAGCCTTAGAGTCAAGCTACCTGCTATAGATTTAGGGTATAAATTCTTTTTTCTGTAGAACTGGGGACTCAGAATATCAGCTGCATTAGAAAGAGTTTATGTATCTGCCCTCTTGTATCTTGATGTAATTTTAAGGATTGTTTACTTTATTACATATGGGACTATCAACAAATTCCAATACATAGACAAAAATTTTTAAATACTCCTGTGAAATATTTAAAAGTTTTAAAAAATATTTAAATGAATTAATAAATGTTTGTATGTGAATTAACTTTAGCAATATCATAACAAAAAAGCCCTGTTTGTTTCTATATGTCCTTTTGGATTTATTTTTCTCTACAATTTTTGGTAAAAGTTTTTTGTTGTTGTTCATCAATCATGTCTGACTTTTCATGACCCCATCATGTGTTCATTCTTGACCCCAAGGAGTTTTCTTGGCAAAAATCCTGGAGGGTTTGCCATTTCTTTTTCAGCTTATTTTACAAATGAGGAAATTGGGGCAAACAGGGTTAAGTGCTTTGCCTAAGGCCACCCAACTAGTAAGTATCTGAGGCCAGATTTGAACTCAGGAAGAGATGAGAGTTCCTGACTTCAGACCCAGCACTCTATCCACAAGCTGCCCTTTTGGTAAAAGACCTCAGGATAAAAGCCTTTAGGTCACCAGACTACACTTACCCTGATGTCCCCTAGGTACCCTCTGAGTTCTCTCTCCCCATTCTCTGCTAAACTGGAGAAAGCTAAATGCCCCTTCTGCCTCTTCTCTCACCTCATAATTACCTCCCTGCAGTCTGGCTTCCTACTTTATCATTTAACTGAAGCCTCACTCTCCAGACTTACAAGTAATCTCCAAAGGGCCAGATCTAATCACTCTTTCTCAATCCTCATCCTTCTTGATTCTGTAGCTTTTAACACTTGTCTACTCTCTCCCACCTCTGGATTTTCCTGCCACTGCTACCACATAGCTGTGTACCTTCCCTTTTCAGTCTCCTTCATTCCATCATCTATGTCATGCATTTGACTATGAACGAGTCCAAAACCCTATCCTAGGTCCTTTTCACTTCTTTCTCAATTTTCTCTCACTGAATTTAAGTCCCGTCTCTGATCCATCTTGACCATGTGACCCTGAGTAAGTCACTTAAACTCTTAGTACTCTGAATAACCCTCTAAAGCCATAAGTTGAAGAAAAAGAGCCAACTTGTACTGATAGAGGGAATTTCCTCATCTGGGAGTTCCCTAGACCAATGAAATTACATGGTCATTGTTCATCCAATCTAACCTATTTAATCTGACAATGAAAAATGGGAAATGCATGGAGTGACAGACATTAATCCACTTAAAACAATTTCTTGTAGAAGTTTCTCAGTTGTAAATTAGTTGCCCTAATGAAGAGACCAAAAGAGTGTATCAGCTACCTTCATCAGCAACACCTAACCTGTTTGCTGTGTAAAGAGACATGAAAGTCAAGGGCAACACCAATCTAATGGACAAGAATGGTAAATGACTATAAAAGTATCACCTCAAAACAGTGACAAGCAAGAGACGGTAAATAAATCTTGCTCAGAGACACAACTAAGCAAAGTCTTCCCAAGTACATTTAAAGATGAAATTGGAAGGAGGAAAATAAACAGCTGAAATATGAAAAAGATCTTTAGGGATTTTTATAACATAATGTCTTCCCCTATCAGGGCACTTTGGGAAGTGATTCTACCCTATCTTATACCATTCTCTAGTTTTTTCACATGTGTGGGTCATACCTACATAAAAAGATTGGATGGTCCTTGAGGAAAAAGGCTGCAGGGGGTATTCAGGAAGGACTAGCATCTGTGGTGTAAAGGCTTGCCAACCCCTTTCCAGGGCTGCTCATATACCTTTGGTGGCCTTGTGATTCACCCAACTCTGACCAGTGGCTTCAAGAGGTTCTAGCATGCACAGCAGCCACACCCAATAAACTGTCTCAGCATACAGGCTAAACCAAGCCTCAAATCTGTCAGTGACTTAGGGGAATGTCCATGTCAAGCATGCAAAGAATTTCCTTGGCAGAATGGGCAGATAAGAACAGTTTGTTTCAGTGGCCACGAAGGCAGCTGAAACAGGTGTTATAGAGCACTTAGAGCTTGGTCAAGCATCTGAGATGCCAAGGCCTTCCGCTGCATTCTGGGACATTGCCAGTTGTCCCGATTTTTGTCTTGCCAGTGGACTTCAAGCACTTGGGAAGAGAGAAGGAGGCTGATGACTCTGTGCCACTTTGCCTCTCTTAGATCTAATGCACAGGCAAGTCAAGATGTAACCTGTGATGGCATTGGTCCTCTTCAAAAACAAAGGACAAACGATAACACATTTTACAAGCTTAGTAAATACTTGCTGAATTGAAATGTATTTGGGATTCATTCCTGACTCCCGAACGAGAAGCCATTATTGTGATATCATATCATCATAGACCTGGATTTATGTACTGAATTATTTTGAATTGCTTATAGAGGAAGTGGAAATACCAGTGAAAAGGGCAGAGAAGGGAAAAGCAGCTGGACTAGATCAAGTACACAAAGAGGAAGACCATGCTGAAGGTGACACAGTTGTCAAAGAATTGAGAGATCCTCCATAGCTGAAAAAAGAGAGTATACCAATTAAATGGGAAAAAAGCTTAGACCTCATTGCTACCAAAAAGGTTACTGAGAGAATCAATAGCTAATAAACCCGTATATCTACTTTTCCGTCTACATATACGATTACTAGAATTGTTCACTGCTGTCATTGAAGAGATGCAGAAACTGAAGAAACGCAGAAATTACTGTTAGGTGGTGAGATTCGCCTGATACGCCTCTTTATGGGTAACATTGCGTTGATTGCATCAATCCTCTCAACGTTGCAGAGCCTCCTAAATGAAATCCAAAATAACCCAAGAGAAGCTTTTCCTGACTTCATTTGGGAAAAATCTTTAAAACAAGTGGATGGAAATTACCTGTTCAAACTAAGAAGCACAATAATATGAACTATTTACAGAAATTATTCATCAAGGTGTGGGTATATGATAAATAATAAAAATATGATAGACAGATAGATCTGCACAGACATTTCAGATAGACAGTGAGTAGAGAGGGTCTAGAGTTGAACAGGAGGAAGAGAATCGGCTGAATTGCCTTTGAGGAATTTTAACAACTCCAGCATTTTCCCCTAAAACAAAGTCCACTTTTTAATGCCAGGATTCTCCTGGTGATGGATCTTTGTTTCATGAGTCTCTATAGTCTCTGAAGAATTGAAGTTGAGGATAACCCAGAATAGAGTAGAGAGAGTGGCATGGTGCAGTGAGCTATCTGCAACATACTACAAACAAGGAATTAGAAATACAAGGCAGAAGATGGCGAAGTAGAAGCACGACCTTCCCGCGGCTCCAGCTTCTACCCTCCCCAATCCATGTAAAAAGGGGATTCTAAACAAACTTTGGAGCTGCAGAACCCACAAAATGACACAGAGAAGCTAACCTCCCGCTGAGGACAGCCCGGCAGGCCGGCAGGAATCCAGTGCAGCGCTCTGGGAGCCGAGCCCAGCCCCAAGCCGAGGCTTTAGCCCCAGGGCGGGCCTGACCAGCCACTGCCAGAGGGTCTCCAGATCAGCAGCAGCAGTGACAGTTTCCAGATTTATCAACACATAGATGCGAAGGATAAGGTGAGAGGCCAGTGCAATCTGGACTTTGGGACCCAGTAAGTGGGAGTGCATGGCTTTTACCCCAGGGGCGAGAAGCCGCTGAGACACCGGCACAGCCAGCCAGCGCCATGTGGTGGCTTCAGCTCCTGGCCTGCACAGTGTAGGGGGACCAAGCACCAGTCTGAGGGGTAATCGCTCTTGCTTTGACCTGCTTGGATCTGGATTGCAGTCTAGGGTGGAGGTTCTGGAGTGTATGTCCAGCTTGCCAGAGTGTGTGGAGACCTCAGAGAGGGCACCCATCTAATACCTGTGGCAGCTGAGAAAACCCCAGCATTTGGGACGAAAGCTCCCCCGTCTGGTGGCAGAGTCCTACTGTGGCAAAAAGCCCAAAAGTCAAGTAATTGAGTGGCAAAATGAGCAGGCAAAGGAAATAAAGCAGACAGAAGATCCCAACAATACACTCCTATTTGGGGGACAAAAAGGAGCAAAGCATGGAACAGGAAGAAAGCAGTGAGTGAAGTCAGAACTCCTGCACCAAAAGCTTCAAAGGAAAATACAAGCTGGTTACAGGCCATAGAGGACCTTAAGAAAGATTTTGAAAACCAAATAAGAGAAGTGGAGGAAAAATTGGGAAGAGAAATGAGAACAATGCAAGAAAATTATGAAATGAGAGTCAACAGCCTGACTGAGGAAAATAATCCCTTAAAAAACAGACTGACTCAAATGGCAAAGGAGGCCCAAAAAGGCAATGAGGAGAAAAATGCCTTAAAAAGCCAAATTTGCCAGATGGAAAAAGAATCTCAAAAACTCAATGAGGAGAATCATTGCTTCAGAATTAGATTGGAGCAAATGGAAGCTAATGACTTTATGAGAAATCAAGATGCTGTTAAACAGATCCAAACAAATGAAAGAATAGAAGGCAATGTGAAATATCTCATTGGGAAAAACCACTGACCTGGAAAATAGATCCAAGAGAGATCATTTAAAAATTATTGGACTGCCTGAAAGCCATGACCAAAGTAGGAACCTAGAAATCATTCTCCAGGAAGTTCTCAAAGAAAACTGCCCTGATGTTTTAGAACCAGAGGGCAGGATAGAGGTTGGAAGAATCCACCGATCACCTCCTGAAACAGATCCCAAAAAGAAAGCTCCTAGGAATATTATAGCCAGGTTCTGGAATTCCCAGATTAAGAAGAGAATATTATAAGCAGCCAGGAAAAAACAATTTGAATATTGTGGAAACACAATCAGGATAACCCAGGATCTGGCAGCTTCCACACTGAGGGATTGAAGGGTTTGGGATATCATATTCTGGAGGGCAAAGGAGCTGGGATTAAAACCAAGAGTCACCTACCCAGAAAAACTGAGTATCATGTTTCAGGGGAAAATATGGTCATTCAGTGGAATAGAGGACTTTCAAGCATTCTTGATGAAAAAACCAGAGTTGAATAGAAAATTTGACATTCAGATACAAGAAGCAAGAGAAGCATGAGAAGGTAAACAGGGAAAAGGAATCATAAGGAACTTATCAAAGTTGAACTATTAACATTCCTACATGGAAAAACAATAATCATAACTTATGAAACTTTTCTCAGTAGTTGAAGGGATTAGAAATATATATATATTTGTCTATATATGAGGGCATATGGGCATATGAATACATATGTGAATGTGTGTATATATGTTTACAGGTATACATAGATAGAGGACATAGGTCCAATTTAACAGGAAGGAATGATACTTAAAAGGTGAAATTAAGAGGTGCAAGGAATATAATGAGAGGAGATGGGGAGAGACAGAATGGGGTAAGCTATCTCATACAGAAGAGGCAAGGGAAAATGGTTACAATGGAGGGGAAGAATAGGAAGGCAAAAGGGAATGGGTCGACCTTATTCCCATTTAATTTGGCTTGAGGAGGGAGTGAAATACACACTAAATAGTGTATCTCACCCTCCAGGAGAATAGGGGGGGAAAGGGATAAGAGGGGAGATGATAGAGGGGAGGGTGGGGGACAAATGGGGAGAAAATTTGTAGCTCAAAATCTGGCAGAAACAGATGATGTAAATCAGAAGTTAATAAAGCGTTAAAAAAATTAAAAAAAAAAAAAGAAATACAAGGCAATATAACGATTGTCATTAAAGAAAATTGTGATCCAAAAAGAAGATGGGATAGCCCCAACAAGACAGTAATAGATGACCAATAGGCAATCTAAATGCTTCATTAGCATGGTCAGGATATGAAGAGAACTAAAGGGAGGCTCACAGCACGTTGGATGAAATCCCTGTGGCAAACTTTTGGGAGGATGTAGACAAGAGTCACCCTGGACAGGCAGGGTGGATGATGGTCTGCATTGTTGAGAAGAGTACTCACATCAGCAAGACACCAAACTTATCAGTGTATTGTTTTAAAGTAACATACACTCTCTTGACACTCCAGAGTCAGAGCCAGAAATTAACCCCTAATTCTTTTCAATTCAGCAAGTATTTACTGAGCTTAAGTAATGTGCTAGATGCTGTAGGAAATGCAAGAAAGTCTTTGTCCTTTAGAAGCATCCAATCTTTTTATGCAGACTTGACTTACATACATGAAAAAGCTAGAGAACAATACAAGGTAGGATATAGTCACTTCCTAAAATATAAGATACCAGCAACAAATATCAGACCAATAAGTACTATGAGAGATCAAGAAGTAGAGAGATTACCCTGGACTCTAGAAGTCAGGGGAGCTTCATGGAGGAGGTGGGACTTAATTGGGATCTTAAAGAATGAATATAAGTCAGATTCTTGTTTAACTGTTTTCTGGGAGGCTTGGATTTGAATCTCCCCTTGGGCACCATACTTACTGTCTGTGTGGCTTTGGGCCGACAACTGCAATGAGGCAAAGGATGATAATAAGAAATGCTGTATTGCGTAGTGGATGGAGAATTGGCCTTGGAGTCAGAAGTACCTGGGTTCAAGGCCTGTCTCAGACATATAGAATCATAGATCTATAATGGTCCTTAGAGGTTATTTAGAACAACCTCCTCACTTTACAAATGAACATTCAAGATCACACAGGAAGTAAGAAATAGAAAGAGGATCTGAACCCAGGTTTTCTTGACTCCAAGCCTAGTCCTTTTTTCTAATTTACCACACAAGCTTCACCCACATATTGTCTATGTGATCACGACCACCCTGATGGGTAACTGAGGACATCCTGACCTAATTCATTACATATAACCAGTTCCAGACCAGAGTATGCCTCACATCCTGTGCAGTCATGGACCAGTGCCATTTTGCCATCTGCCCTGAAGCTTTGTGTATAGCATTGCTTCACACATATAAATTTTCTACTTCTTAGCTCTTGGCACAGTAATCAAATCAGTTATTACCATTGCTTCTGGAAAGGGCCTGTCAGTTGACTGCCCTTTGCATCAACTCTCATTGCCCCTAAAATTCCCCGGACCAGGCATCGTTCCCTGACCCCTGCTACTTTATATGTGTTATCTCCTCCTATTAGAATATAAGCTTTTAGAGGGCTTAATCTTTAAATTTCTGTTCCTGGTGTGATATATCCAAATCTGTACCAAAAAAAACCCAAACCCAAAACTACTTGACGTTATGGAGTTACTCTGGGGGATGTTCCTTGTGAATCTTAAAGCCCTACATAAATTTGAGTTATTACTTATGATAATAAATACCATATAAATGTCATAGTTATTAATGATCTGAAAGAGTTAATTTACTCCTCAAATTTTTTTTAAATGTTATTCTTTAGAATTGGATCTATTATTACTGAGATTAAGAAAATGCTTCCTTAGTGTAAAATATTTGATTCATCCTAAGAAAACAGGAAGTGACCACAGGAAGTGACAGAGTACCTGTAGGAGGGTTGGCAGATTTGAATTTCAAGATTTCAAAGTATGACACTTTTACTAAATCACTCTTGTGATTTCCAAACACTTCCAGTTTAAGTTTTTTATACCATTGTCAGAAGACTTTTTATTATGACGAATAATCATTTTAATTTTTAATTATTGGCAGCTGCTTCGTCCAGAAGAGGTAGAAATTCTGGTCTGCGGGAGTCCTGACCTGGATATGCGTGCTCTGCAGAGAAATACTCAGTATGATGGCTATGTGAAAACTGACCTTACTATAAGGTAAGTGATTTCCCCTTCCCTAATATGATAAAGAAGATTATATCTCTGGGCAACATTTTTGGTGATGTTACGCTCATTGAGACACCAAAGGCTAGTCTGAGCCTTGTTAGCACAGATATTCTGGTGTGAGCATTTTAAAAGAGGAAGCACTTGGCACTCCTCAGAAGGATGGTGACAGCAGAGAAATTCATCACATAAATGAGCTGATAAAAATGGAAGTACAATTTTGGTCACAAAATATGCAAACGTGTATATATAATTTATATATGTAAAAAGATGAATAATTTTTAGTAACAATACTATAACTAGAAAACTTACATTTCATGAGAGAAAATTACTTTGGTACCACCCACGGCTGGACTATTTAGAAGTCATTTAAAGATCTACCAGAGAAATTTCCTTCATTTTTGACAGAACTATTTAATTAACTTAACCTTACATCAAGGGAATTACTCTGTTTGAAGGGATTTGTTTACCTCTTAAAACTGATTTTATTCTAGATTGCAGAATAACTGTTTTGGTGTTTTTAAAAACCTTTTTAAAAATGTTTTTTGTTATGATAGATACTTTTGGGATGTTGTGCTTGGGTTTCCTCTTGATCTTCAAAAGAAGTTACTACATTTTACCACAGGAAGTGACAGAGTACCTGTCGGAGGGATGGCAGATTTGAATTTCAAGATTTCAAAGCATGACACTTCTACTAACTGGTAAATTTTCAGTTTTATTTGTATTTTTATTCTACAAGATTGGAGTATTATCTTTTTTAAAAGTATATATTTCTTGGTGAAATACATCTTTTCGGCAGATTTTCTTTTTCTCCCTGTTCCTTCCATTTCTTCTTTAAATAAAAACTAGATATAAAAAAATTAATGATGAACATTTCTGACAAGTCACTAATGACAAATTGTCACTTTCTGAATATCCAAAAATCTCTGAGCAACAACAAAAAAAATTATTAAACCTGGCCCCCAGTTATTGGAAAAATCATTAGGAGACCTGCCAAATAGAAATTCCATTAAACCACTCAGTCAGAAGGTTATGGTAAGTCCAGAAGCCCAGCCCATGAAGCAGTGCTATAACCTTTCTGGGAGATGTAAGGTTGATCCAGTCAATCACAAAGGTTTCTGAAGAGTTGGAGGTACATGTGTGAGGTCACCTTTCAGCCCTGCTGCATTTTATACTGGTTCTCTCTTACACTACATTGAATGTTAGCTACTGACAGAACTCTAAATCCCATGATATTCCTAGTGTTGTTGCAGCATGGAACTTGGTCTCCTGCTGTTTGGATGAAATGTCCCTGTCAGGAGATAGAACACAATTAATAATATCATCCAGCTCTCGTTCCCTGCTTCAGAAATATTGTGTAAAATTTTTAGTTCATTCACTAGTATTGTTCATTAGTGCCTTAGCACAAGATTAATAATCAATGTGAAGGTCACCAATGTGGTAATAAAATCGGGAAGGCTGTGGAACAGTTGTCACCATCATCTTCATCATCATATTACTTGGAAGCTAGGAAACTTTAAAGTGATGTCTACATGTTCACCTTACAGTCACTTGTATGTATGTTGTTTTCAGTTTGAGAAAAATATGGAGATGGTATATTGTTATGATAGAAAGTAGAAATCTTTTTGACTTTTTTTTTAAGCTATTATGTTGTCCTTAGCTTATGAAGGTAAGCAGCATGGCATAAGAGAGTACCAGACTTGGAATAAGAAAGAACTTGGCCTCAAACTATACCTTGGTATTTTCTAACTTTGTAACTATGGTCAAGTCACTAAAACTTTCTGAGCCTCTGTTGCCTCATTTGCAAAACTGAACGAAACCATTGTTTGTGCTGCTGTCTTCACAGAGTTATTGTGAGGCTCAGATGAGATGATGTATGTAAAATGTTTTGAGAACTTTAACCAAGAGGCACATTTGGGTCTGCGTGATTTTATGAGCTACACCATTAGCATGTATTCATAAGGAACTAAATAATAATTATTTTATAAAGGACAAATTTTAAAGCCTTATAACAGAGGGTTTTTTTAAAATAATGTTGGGGATTAGCATGAGTTGAGGTTTGATTTACACAGGATCTCTACATTAAAATTACTTTGCTTTTCTCTTGTTAATTCTGTTCCCTAGTGGTTGTTTCAAGATCAGGGTTTAGACAAAGAGAGAAACAGAGAGAGAAAGACAGAGTTAGAGAGAGACTGCCCTTCAGAACTCTGAGCATTATACATTACATATTTGAACTGAGTTGAAAACAGAGTATTACTCATGACTCTGGGTTCCAAGTTCTAGAATCATATAAACTGGATCTAATTTAGTGGGGGAAGGAGGCATGAGGCAGTGGGCAGCAACAGCCAAGGAGGAAAAATACTCTGTTATTATCCATGTGCAGCATTGCCTGTAGGAAATCTCAGACTGTAAGTTAGATATAGCTCCAGGTCTCCATAGATATGGGTGAAAAGGTTCCCAGATCCCATATCAGAACACAAAGTCATGTATATTAGATAGCCTTTATTCCACCCCCAGTGAAAGTGTAAAACTACATAGAAGACATTCAGTATCTAGCAAACAAATTCTCCTCTCTCTCCAGTAAATCTTATCTCCCTCCAGGATCCTGATACACTCCACATTCATAAGAGAACCTTGTGGTTTGGATTCCTCTCAAAAGGAACATGAGCTTGGGGTTGTAAGGAAAGAAGCATTCCAGTGAGTCCCTCTTTCACTCTAAAGAACCCTACAAGCATATCCAGCCTTCTGGGACTACCCTAGGTTTAGTCTGCCCCAAAAGAGGAACACCCTTTGTGTTGCTAAAGAGACAACTCCTATTCCTTCAGATCTAAAATGTCCAAATAAGTCTCAGTAATGGTAGAGGACAAAGCCCAAGGCCCTTCTACCCACCATACCCTGCTGTTAATGCCTTGCTATTTCTCCAGCTTTAGGTACTAGGTATATGATTGTCTTCTTCCCAGAAAGCCAGAGATGTCTAGAAAATCATCCTCCTCATTGCTAAAAAGCTATATTCTGGATTGTGCTGCCTGTAAACTGCCCTCCAGAAGGCTGTAGTTCAAGAATTCTCAATATTATTCACATGGTTCCCCTCTCCCCATCTGCCAACTAAGTCTGAGAGATTGCAATATAGCCTTTCAGGACTGGACCAGGAACTAGAAGTCCAGAGACTCTCCTTGGGCCATGTGAGTGAGAATTCAAGCAATTTTCCTATGTACTTCTGCCCCAGAACAGCCATTTCACTGCTTCTAAGAAGAGAGAAAGGGGCAAGTCTATAATTTTAAAATTCCCATTTAGGTCAACAATAGTTGTCAAAAGAAGAATTGCAAAGTATTCACAACCATATGAAAAAAAATGCTCTAAATCACTGATTAGTAAAAGAAATGCAAATGAAAACAATCCTGAGATTTCACCTCATACCTGACAAAAAATGGCAACCATATTGGAGGGGTTGTAAAAAGATAAGCCCACAAATATATTGGTGGTAATGCTGTGAAATGGTGCAATCATTTTGGAAAGCAACTTGGAATTACTCAGAGTGACTAAAAATGTCCATAGCCTTTGGACCAGACACTCCATTACTGAGCTTACACCCAAAAAAAAGCTATCAGTCAGTAAAAAGAAAGTTTATATACTCCAAAATATTTGTAGCAGTACTTTTTGTTATAACTAAAAATTGCAAACAAACAAATCAAATGCCAGTCATTTGGGGAAAGGTTAAACAAATTGTGGCATATGAATGTAATGGAGTATTAATGAAATATAAAAAAACAATGTGTGTGATAAACACAAAGAAGCCTGGAAAAGATCTACCTGAAGTGATGGAGAATGAAGTAAGCAGAACCAAGAACACAATATACACAATGACTACAACAATGTAAATGGAAAGAACAACTACACACCAAAAAAAAAAATCAAAAGTAACTATAACAAAATTATGACGATCAAGTGGAACTCAAATGAAGAGATATGAGAATACACCCCCAGCCTACAGGGAGCTTTCAGACTTTTTTATGGATCAATCAGTTGTGCTGACTTTCTCTTCTTCTCTAAAAAAAATATTTGTCATACGGTATGGCTCTCCAGGAGGGGACAGGGGAGGGATACATGGGATACTATGATGATATAAGAAACAGAAAATATCAATGAAGACTCTTTTTAAAAAAAAAATAAAAGAAAACTTCCTCTTTATAGTCCATCACAAAGGACTAGTTTCTCTCAAAAACAGCTCATCCCTGAGGAGGCCGTCATTCATTCAAACTCTCTGAGATCCATCTTTCAGGGGGTGCATCTATACTCTCCATAGAACAGTATGAAGAGAAACCCCAGATAAATGCTCACCACCTGAATGCTTACCAAATTGATCAGGGAGCTCCCATCAAAACTTGATCCTTGACAAGAGAAAGAAGGAGTATCCTAGATTAACTACAGAAATACTAAATGAAGAAATGAGTCTTCAGGAAAAAAAAAAGAACCACAGAAGGAAGACAAAGTCTATGGTCTTTGAGAGCAAGATTATTTAAAAGTTGAGTGTATCAGATGCCTCTAAAATGTGTTCAGTACACCTATCTAAAATTCATGATTACCTCAGGAAACCCAGAAGGCATGGTATGATCACCTAACTTTATAAGAATGTGTTTGTGTGTGTGTGTGTACTAGCATTCATGGCAATCAGCAGTTTTGCTTTTTATTTTTAAAAAAATGGGTTACTCTAATTAAAACTTACCTTTTTTTTTAGGTTACCAGTGGCCCATACCTGCTTCAACCAACTTTGCCTGCCTCCTTATAAGAACAAAAAAGAGTTAAAGCAGAAACTGATCATTGGGATTTCAAATTCAGAAGGTTTTGGGCTGGAGTGACTTTGGACTTGAAATAAAGTATTTTTATATGTAGCATCCACTCTCTTCTCATTGTGCCTTTAACCTTTTCATGCTTCTGTCTTCAGCACTACAATAAGCTAAACGATTTTCAGATACTGACTTTTTTGATTATTAAAATGCGAAGGACATTTAATCTGCGTACAATTTTCAAAAAACAGAGACTTTGGCACAGGGAGGGGGTGGGGGGGAGTCAATAGGTAGCAACAGGATTTTTTTTTTAGGATCTCTTTTTATAGCACTTTACCAGTCTCCATAATTATGACACACATGTACCACTAGGGTATTGAAGTGCAATATTTACTGCATTTCTAGAATAGAACCCAGTGGCAGATTGTGTGTTATTAACACACAGTAGCAAAGCATATAGCTACAACACCATTAATATAAGGCCTGTAGCCATATTTTCATACAGAAGTGAACAATTTTAATTGCAACGGGAATTTACAGTGTTTTTAATATTCTGACTTTAGTTCTGTAAAGATTAAGCTGATTATTGAAAGTGTAAATAATTGCTTTGGGGGGAAATGGAATTTTTAATAGTGCTATTTGTTGCTAAAGATTTATTTTTACAAAATAAATTCAGGGTTTTAGATGTGTATACAGCTTTTACAAATCAACAGGGATGATTGTACAGGAATGTAACTTTTCAGACTAACTGGGCTTAAGATTATATGCATTCAAGTATTTAGGTATGTAACTATTAAAATTGGCAGGAAACCAGTTATTTTGAAGACCCCCTTATTTGTGTAATTATCATGTTTTGAAAAGCACCTGGATGTCAGAAAGTGAAGTCCAATCAAATTAGTTTTGAATGAAATAAATCCTAGAAAAGCACAAAATGAAAGAACTTTTCCTTTGAAAATTTGATTGATGGCCTGGGCTTACATCCAATCTTGTTTTTAATGGCCAGTAGTACTGGAACCAACTTCTGGAAAAATAGGTTTGGAATGCAGGACAAAATTGGGTGAACATATCATAGTTTCAATATTTGGGCCAAAGTAATTCATTTTCCCCTCAACAAATTCTAAATACAAAAGTTCAAAGTAGTATGTGAAAGAGCTGCATTTCATTTTATATAATAAGTGAAGCCGTTCTTTTAGCCAGTGATAGATTTTTCTTAAATTGACATTTATTTCTTGGAGACATTCCTAGCTTTTCTTCTGAAAACTCAGAAGCTATTATTGTTGCAATAACAATAAACGATGCCAGCATTTATTACCAGCAAATACTCTTTTTTAGATAAACTTTCCCCCTCTTTTTCTGAGTTTTGCTATCTCCTTGTTACATTCCCAGCAGCAGAATTTCAGCAAGAGTTGTAGAAATGAATAAGCTCATTCTTCTGAGATTTTGAAGCAACCAGTGTTTGGAGGAAAGGAAGGACCTGTTGTATGTACTTATCTCTCCTTCTGAAAGTGGCTCTGAAATACTTTGGGGATTTTAAGTGATCTCTAATGAATAGTGTCTTTACTAAGAAAATGTAGAGGCTAGAAAAGGTAGCAGACTAACTGATTTCGTTTAATTCATGTGCAAATAAAATTGCTTCTCCGTTGTGCTGCCTGAGCTAGACAGTGAGGTGTTTAAAGTAGGTTGATAATAACTAATAAGCACAAAAGAATTCTATGTAAGTAATCTGGTTTAAATGTTTAAGATGTAAACAAAGCTCTTATTTGATAAAGGTGATTTTTTGGTTTTTTTGTGCACGTTTAATGATGCGTCTATATACATCAATAGCTATGTCACTTTAGAAATATACAAACCTGTTGTTTTTAATGACTCATACCCACAATTAACTAGAAAATTTGTGTCTGTTATGAAAATGAAAACTACAACTGTTTTAATTACTAAATTGCACCTTGCCTTTATTTATTTATGCTCTCTCTGGTTTTAGTTTACAGTGTAATAATACCTCATTTTTTAAAAAAAACCACTGGTGTTCTACTTTGTTAATTTTCAATTGCCTAGTAAGTTCATGTAGTTACATTTTTATATATCTGTTGTTAATAAACACTTCAATTTTTGTATTTTCCATTGTAAATTAAAGTATTTCACAATATTTCTTAGTAATTATGAAATGTCTCTAGTTATTCTTTTTTTTTTTTTGTCTTGGCTTCATTATCCCGGTGATCACGATTTTCTAAAACTCCCTTTTTCATGCTAACCTGTATTGTGACAAGTTGTTCATGACTGGGCTTATTTTTTCACATATTAAAGATGTGTTGTCTTTCAGGCCTCATTCCTTTTTTCTAATGTACCATATCAGATCATTTAAAGGAGCAAACTTCAAATGTCTAGGATATCCCACATACTCTTCTCTGCCCTGACAATTCATCATCTCAGATCTGTATGTTTGCTAAAAAAAAAAAAAAAAACAAGCAAACTAGCTCAATATACATCATCATCAATATAAAAGAATATCTAAACATCAGCTAGTTTTCCACATCACCAACTATAAAAGAGTCAGTCACTCGAGAAAGGAAAGACAGTATTTGGTATAGATATTTACAAAGACATTAAACAATATAAAGACAACATCTGATCCTGCATACCATGCACAGAATCTGGGAATCTGACTTCCACTCCCTTGCCCACCATCCAATATTTGTTATGCTTAAAGGAAGGAGACATAGAATGTAAGAATGATTCTGGGTCATTCTTAAGTATTTTTAAATATATTACTTGGTGTGATTCTCATAACCATGCTCCAAGTTAGGCAGGATGATCTAATTTAACCATTAAGCACCTACTATGTTCAAGTCATTGTTTTATTCTCTAGGGAAACAAAGGTAAAAAACAGTTCTTGTCTTCAAGGAGCTTACATTCTATTGGAGATCCAACCGTGAACACAGTGAAATAAATGCAAATTAAATTGAAAGGACAAGAGCACAACTGGGAGATAAGGAATGGGTTCCCAAGAGCTAAGCTTTGAAGGGTACTGGAGATTCAAAGAAGCAGGACATGCATTCCAGGCATGGGGGACAGTAGACAGAATTCTGCATGTGGGGACTAGCAAAGAGGTCAGTTTGTTGTGAAAGAGGAGTGATGGTAAGAAATTGGAACAAGATTGTGGAGGTCTTCAAATGCCAAACTAAGTTTTTGTTCTAACCTAGAGGCAATAGAGAACCCCAGAAGACTTTTGCAAGTGAGAATGACATTGCCAGGCCTGTGCTTTACTAAGATCTTTGGCATGGAGGATGTACTGGAGGGTGAAAAAATTGGAAACCATGAGAACAATTATAAAGCTATTATAATACTTCAGGAGAGATGTGATGAATACATGAATTAGTGGGATGGCCATCTGAGTGGCAAGAAGGAAACTGGGGAGATATTGTCAGAGTAAAAGTGACAAGGTTGGCAACCAGAAAAAGGAAGCATCAACAATGACAGTTGAGTAACTGGGGAAATAGTGGTTTCCTCATAAAAAATCAGAAACTTTGGAAGAATTCGAAAGTATAGGGGACAAGATGAGTTCTATTTTGTATGTTGAGGCTGAGATGCCTATAAAATAGCAAGAAGAAATTGTCTAGTAAACAGTTGACAATGTGAGACAAGTAGGTTTGGGATAGAGTCATCTGAGTAGGAATGCCGATTGAAGCAATGGAAACTGATATGATCACCAAGAATAAATGCAGAAAGATATAAGAAGTGGTGCCAGGAAAAAGCGTTGAGAGACAGCCATGCTTAGTGGGTTGAAATTGGATGACCCAACAAAAGAGACAGAAGGAATAGTCCTATACGTAGGAAAGGGACAAGATGACAGATTGCTCTCCAGACTGGATGAATCAGTTCACAACTCCACCAACAATGCATTAGTGTTCCAATTTTTCCACATCCTCTCCAGCATTTGTCATTTTCCTGTTTTGTCATCATAGCCAGGCTGACTGGTAAGATGTGGCACCTCAGAGTTGTTTTGATTTGTATTTTTCTAATCACTAGTGATTTAGAGCATTTTTTCATATGCTTATAGATATCTTTAATTTCCTCCTCTGAAAACTGCCTGTTCATATCCTTTGACCATTTGTCAGTTGGGGAATGACTTGTATTCTTATAGATTTGACTCAATTCTCTGTATATTTTAGAAATGAGGCCTTTATCAGAGACATAGGTTGTAGAAATTCTTTCCCAATTTCCCACTTCCCTCTTAATCTTGGTTACATTGGCTTTGTTTGCACAGAAACTTTTCAATTTAATATAATCAAAATTATCCATTTTGGTCTCAGGCAAATCTTACCTTCTGCAAGAGGCCTTTCCAAGATCCCCTCTATGCTCGTGTCTTCCCTCTGAATTGACCTCAAATTTATCCTGCATATATCTCATATGTCTATGATTGTTTGCATGTTGTTATTGGCCCAGTAGAATATGAGCTCCTTTAGAACATTTCTGCCTATTTATATTTTCTATTTCTATTTTCACCCTTCTTTGCCCTCCTTTGCTTAAAACAACATAGCAACATGTATAGCAAAATATTAAGTGCTCATTGACTCCTTGGCTTAAAGTTCTTCTTTAAAATCCATAACCCAGGTCAAGTTCTCAAAGGGAGATAGCTTCCAGGATCCCGATAACTTTGGAGTAGTGGGATTATGAATGATCTACATTTTCCCTAAGGTAGCAGCTAAGAGGGGCCAGCTTGGCAGATCCCCCTTCTCTTGCACGGCTCTAATTCCTTATCTTTCTAGCCCATCACCTGCTTTATCTCCTAGTTATCTCAATTTGTTCTCTTCTTCATTCTTCTTCCACTAGAGCATTAGATTATAATGGAAGAAGTCTTTTATTGCTGGACTTCATAACACCAGCATCCCAGTCCTATTTTCTCCCCTCCCCCAGTCCAATGACCTTCATCAAATCACATCATTTTTATATCAACTTTGCCTTGTAAAAGTTATCAAGTCAGCTTTTGATAAATGGGATCAAAAATCTTCATCCTTATTTACTAAAATCAAGGCCATTTAAGGAAAAGATCAAAGATTTAGACCTGAAAGGGACCTTGGGGGTCTTCTTGTCCAACTCTTTTATTTTACAAATGAGGAAACAGAGATCAAGAGAGCTAAGAGGATTTTTCTCCCATCACCTAGGTGGGTTATGGTGGAGAAGAAATTTGGGCACAGATTCTCAGATTCTACACCCAGGACACTCTCCATTAAATCCCACTGATTCGTGCTGCATTGTCTCCCTTGTTCTCTCTTACAAAACTCTTCCAATCATCTCCCATTCTCTTCTTTCCTTCTTTCATTTAGTCTCAGACAAAGGGCTGGTCTTTTTGTGCCTTTGATACTATCTCTGCCTGTCTTCTCTTCCATCCTGTCCCCTTTCTCTTTCTCTCATTTTCAAATTCTTTTTTTTCTACTGACTCCTTCCTTATTGCCTATAAATATGTTCAATTCTCAGTCAATCAACAAGCATTTATTAAGTGCCTAACAAGAACTATGTTCCATGCTAGGTGCTGGGGATACAAAAAAAGGCAAATGACAGTCCCTGCCCTCAAGGAGTTTACAATCTAATGGGTAAAAGTCTCCACTCAACTGCAGTGCTCGCTCTGAAATTACCAATGATCTTTTAACTGCAGGATCTAATAGCTTTTTCTCAACCTTTAGCCTTCTTAACTTCTTCCAGAACAAGGCTCTGTCCTGGTTTTCTTCCTATTTGTCTGACCACGCCTTCTCAGTCTTATTTACTAGATCAACATCCCTCTCCTCTCTACAAATTAAGGGTATTATCCAAGTCTTTGCCCTGAACTTTCTTCTTTTTCTGCATCATCTTTCTTATTGATCTCATCAACTCCTATCCATTCAGTAATTATCTCTGTATAGATGACTCCCCAATCCATATGTCCAGTTCTAATCTCTCCATTGACTTCCAGTACTGACTTCTACCTTCTGAACATCTCTACCTTGGTGTCTTATAAACATCTCAATCTCAATTTGTCCAAAACTGAACTCAATTACCTCCCCTTACAGAATATTCAGAATCTACATAACCTTGAAGACCATCTTGTTCAACCCATTCCTAAACAAGAATCCTGGCTACAACACAACCAAAAAGTGGACAGTTAGCCTTTACTTAAAGACCTCCATTAGGGAGGCTCCTACTAGCTCCCCAAAGAAGCCCCTTCTGCTTCTGGTCAGCTCTAGTTGCTAGGAGTTTTCTCCTTATATCAATCCTAGATTTGACTTTTATAACTTCTATCCATTGCTCATGCAGCTAAATTAAGATGTTAGAATAAGTCTAAACTCTTTTCCAATTAACAGTCATCCAAATAACTTAAAGATAGCTATTATGTCTCCCAAATCTTCACTTCTCATGAAAGATGAGATATTATCATCAAAACTTACTTCATATTGGTTTTTAAAAAGTAGAAAAGTCTATCAATGGAATGGAATTGGACTAAGCAATCAAACCTAGAAATAACAAACTGAGACACAAACTACTGGGGTAAATTTTTGTTGTTTTTACAAAAGCTTCTAAGAAAATTAGAAAATAGTTTGACAAAAAATAGGATCATGCCATCATATTGCACCACATGCTACAATGATCTATTCTTGGATAGGTAGCTTAAATACAAAAAGTCATAGAATAAAAAATTTAAAAATGGTAGGATGTACTATGCACTATGTACTATGCACAGGATTAGACAAAGCTTTTTTAGATAAACAAGAGATGGGGGTGATTATAAAAAATAAAGTGTAAAATTTAGATTACACAAAATTGGAAAGCTTTTGGAGAAACAAAATCAATATAGTTCAAATGAGTAAATATTGAGTTGTGGAAAGACAGGCACACTAATTCACTACTGGTGGAGCTGTGAATTTGTACAATCATTCTAGCAAGCATTTAGGAATTATATTTTTAAAGTTACTAACCTATTAGTGATAGAATTACTAGACATATATGGCAAAGAGGTCAAAGACAGAGGGAAATACACAAAAATATTTGCAATAGCATAGAACTTTAAAGAGAAGGTGGCTATGTAGAAGAGTCAGTGAACACAGAAATCAGACACAGTGTACACTATCCCAAACCCATCTTCCTCTTCCTTTGAAACATGGACTTTCTTCTTTTTCTTCCCAGAGTCCTCAACTCCAAATTCAAAGATCACTATTTCTGTGATATCAGGGTAAAAGTCTGATTGATTGCCATAGGTACTTCCACATCCAGTGTCCTTAGTCCTTCTGGCAATATTCACTGATTGGCAATCAGTCAATCAATAAATATTTATTAAGCACCTATTATGTGCCAGGCACCATGCTAAGCCCAGAGGCAAAGGGCTACATGTATGTAAATTTGTGGTAGATTTGCTCAACATGATTGTGTGACTCACTCCTGCTGCCTTTAGCAATACATGAACGGGAGCAGAGGTGCTGGATGGTGGGAATAATCCAGTGTTGGGCAAGGTTTAAATGGATTAAGACAAAGGAGCAGAAGTTTTGAAAGTACAGGATAGTGTAGTATTAAGCTGTCTAACTAAAGGATGGGGAATGGGGAGGGAGGAGGGTGTAACCAGAGCAGGGTGGAAGGCCTGGGAAAGTGTTGAGGGATGGAAAAAAAAAAAAGGAGGTCAGAGTGAGGACAAAGAATAGCTTTAGGAGTAAGGCATAGGGAGAACTGGGCTAAGAGATTACAATCAGATGAGGGGATTTCAGAGTTCTTGATCAATGATGTGGAGTAATTGTGTAGATGGCATGATCAAAGGTGTGACCATCTCTGCATGGAAATAAGGTAGAGTTGATAAGCAGGTCATGGGAGTTGAGTAGACTGAGGAAATGACAAATCAGGGTGTTTGAGAGAACATAGGAATGTATATTGAAGTTTCCTAGGATAGACATGGGAGTTGCAGTGGAAAGGAAGTCTGATATGCAACTAAACTCACTGAAAAAGGAGGTTTTTGCCTCAAAATGTCTCTGTTCAATCTATTAATTGTTAAGGGTCACAAAGTGGCTTCCATAGATTCTTTCATCTATCCTTGTAACAAGCCTGTGAGAATTGTACCAGAGATAACATTATTCTTCCCATTTTACAGATGAGGTAACTGAGTCTCCAAGGGAATGATGACTTACCCCAAGTGAATCATTTAGCCAATATGCATGAGATATGATTTTAACCCAGGGCTCCCTGGCTCCAAATCCCAGGCACTTTCTTCACTCTATAATGCTACCTCTTAATTTGAGGACAAGTCAAGGAGCTATAAAGAATAGTGAAGATTGAGCTGGTTTAACCATCCCTTGGCCCCTCCTTTTTACAGGTAAGGAAATCAAGGCCCAGAGAGATAAAGGGTCTCACCTGAGGTCAAGCAGATAGTAAATGACAGAACCAAGATTCCGACTGAGACATTCTGACTCTAGTAAATGTGTATGTGATTCTGTGAAAGGCTGCAGAGAACTTGACCTCCCACGTGTGTGGAATAGATGTGCATGTGTGGATATTACATATATATATATATATACATATATGGCATAGGTTACACAATATGTGTGTGGATCAGATTTGTGATTCCAACGGTATAGGAAACTCCCTGTCCTCGTGCATATCTACACCATTTGTAAACTCCAGGGCACTAAGAAGTTACATGACTTGCCCAGGGTCACAGACATACCCAATGTCTCAAAGTCAGAACTTGAACTCAGCTCTTTCTGACTCCAAGGCTAGCTTTCTGCCTTTCCACTATTGGGTAGGTATGTGCTTTAATCAATTAGCAAATACATTTTGGAAAATCTGTTTGATACCGATGACTAATTATCTATTAGCACAAGCATTTAAAGTGACAGTGGCCTCATGGCTGTTCCACAAACAAGATGCTCCATCTCTTGGTTCCTGGTGTTTTCTCTGACTGTTGTCTGTGCCTGAAACTCACTCCTCTGATCCAACTTCCCCGGCTTCTTTCAGGTCCCAGCTAAAATGCCACCTTCTACAGGAAGCCTTCCCTAATTTGTCTAAATTCCCATGTTTTCCCCCTTTAATTATTTCCTATTTACCCTGTATATAGCTTGCTTTGTATATATTTGTTTGCTTGTTGTCTCCTTCATTAGATTGTAAGCTCTTTGGGGGCAGGAACTGTCTTTTCCCTCTTTTTGTATCTTTAGCTCTTAACACAATGCCTGGCACATGGTTAATAAATGTTTATTGAATTGAATTTAAATCCAGTTATACTGGGATGCTCCTAATCTCTTTCCTTCAAATAAAATAAAAATATATAAAATGTACATAAATACACAAAAATACATACAAAAAATACATAAATATGATATGTTCTACAAGGATGCATTACTCTCTATGCTGATGCTTTGCCTCTCAAGGTTGACTGGCTTCAGAATCAGATACATAATTCATTTCCTTATTTCTTACCTAAATCACCTGAGATTTCATGGTTGTGGGCACTCCCTTTACCTATGCAGGTCATGACCCCTTTTATAACTCAGTAGTATATGGTCTTAGAGAGTCATTGTGGCCAAAACATTGATCATTTTTCAGCCACTGGTCATGAGCCTCTCCCAGCTCAGTGAGTCTGATATTAGCAAGCCTTCCCGTCTTTGGTCTGCCAACACTCGTCCTCTGCCTGTGTGGCTTTTCTGAACTTCAGAGTTACTTCAACTCCATCATGAGGCATCAAAAGATGACATCAGAAGTGAAGATGGTATCAGAAGATCACTTGCTTATTCTTTAAACCAGGTATAAGCTTCCTTATTCCTTGCTAATGCAAAGGGCAGGACTGATTTTTGAATTCTTGAACCATTACACACTTAAAAGGCACCTTGTCAGAAGGAAGGATCTCAAGGGTTAGCGTGACTCTTAATGTTGAAATGCATGACTTTCAAGCAAGTCACTGAGATATATGACTATTGCTCTCCGGCTATTCAAGGAAAGCTTCAGTAAGCATTCTAGTAAATTCCTAATTTTCAAAGTTATCAGCATAACTCTGCACTCAGAGAAGAGGCTGGTATAGTAGACAGGTCATGGAACTTGGAGCCAGGTAGATCTGGATTCAAATTCTACTTTTAATACTAGTTATCTGACCTCAATTTCACTGCCTATAAAAATGAGCATAATAGGATCTATTGTCTTTAACTCAGACGGTTGTTGAGATTCAAATGAATTATATATGTAGGTACATAATTATATATTTAGATATACGTACTTGGGTACATAAAACTTAATATTTAGGTTCTTTGCAAGCTTTAAAGTGCTATGAAAATATTGGCTTTTGTTATTGTAATCTGTATGTGCTCTGAAAGTCAGGTGCCCAGAGCTTGGGCTGATTTCCTCTTTTTTTTTTTTTTTAAAGCAATTGGGGTTAAGTAACTTGCCCAAGGTTACACAGCCAGTTTTGTTTTTGTTTTTTTTTTTTTTGGTGTGTGTGTGGGTGTTAAGTGTCTGAGGCCAGAACCGTCCCGGGTTCTCCCAACTCTGGGCCCGGCACTCTACTCACTACACCACCTAGCTGCCCCAGGTTGATTTCCTCTTCAAAGTCCTAGGGTTACCCCAATGAGTGAGGAGTGGTTTTCTAAAACCATTGGCTCAAGCCCCAATTCATGTGCATCCCCTTGAGATTATGAGTTGAGAATCAATTAGCCAACCTAAGTAGATTTTAGAAAGGGATACAGTCAGTGTACAATATTCCTCCGAAGTTTGTGATTCACTGCCCCAACAATAGGTACAAAAATGCAGGGAAAGTGGCGTCAAGCTTAGGGAGCACATGTGACAACGGGGAATTCATAGCTCGTGGCTGCTGCAAGTCTGTTTCTCCTATAAGTTAAACAGTTGGTCAGGAAGTAGTACTTACTTAATTCCAGGCCCTGTACCTTAGTACCTTATTAGGGATATAAAGAAAGGCAGAAGACGATCCCTTCCCTCAAGAAGCTCACAATTTTAATGGCTTCTCCTTAAGCCTGGCAAATAATCATGGAGGCAACAGAGTACAGAGAGCCAGGTTTAGGAGAGAGGGGACCCACACTGAAGTTAGGAAGATTTGTGCTTCAGTCTAGCTATGTGACCATGGACAAGTCGCCTAACTTTTTACCACCTCAGACAAGTTTCTAAGTTATGGATGAGCGGCCAATCTGCACCACTGGCAGGAGTATCCACACTGGGAGTTCTCTACACTGGTGAAATCACAGGTAAGATTTTAAGAAAGACAGAGACAGAGACAGAGAGAGAGAGAGAAAGAAAAATGGTCTGGCTACCAGTCGCAAACAGAACAACTTCCATTGAGCGATGAGGAATGTCCTGCTTTCACAAACAAGGAGCAAAGGAATTGTGTAGACTCTTCTCATGGGTATATTTTATTTCACATGGTGTCTTTGAGGAAACAGAAGAAAATTCTAGAAGAGCTGAAATACTGAGGCTGGTTTGAGAAGGGCTGACCCTGGACAAGAATGGAGAAGGGGGGAATGGGTTAGGCTGGAAAGAGAAGAAGAAGGAAGGGAAGAATAAAACCTCCTTCACTAAAAAGTCTGCACATAAAGCCAGGATTAACTGATAAAATCTCTAAACTGTCACTTCTTCCTTCCCTGTTAGAGATTGCCTCACTCAGGAGAGGCTCTCAGAGTCAGGCAGGCCTTGGCTCAAGTCTACTCGCTAACAGATCCTGTCTACGTGATTCTGGACAAGTCACTCCATTTCTCAAGACTCACCTCAGGGGTCTAATGCTATGAATTGAAGAGTGATGGCTGCTCTGCTTTGGAAGAAATTTCTTCACTAGGAGTTTCCTGTATGAAAGAAATCACAGATCTACACACACACACACACACACACACACACACACTCCCTTTTAGAGCTACAGTGAGACCGAAAAACAAGTCAAAGAAGGGCTTTCAGTCCAGCTCACTGGGAGAAAGAAGAGAGGTGAGAGAGTGACTAGGCTATGGCATCGTATCTAGGACGACACACCTACGTATGTTGTCTGAGATTTACCAGTTTTTCCCCTTGTTTCACAAGGCTTTGGGGCCACACCTGATGTAGAGGTGTCTGAGGGGTATAGATTTTGCAGATGACTGATATTTCACCTTTTCTTGCACCAGAGAGAAATGAGAAATTTGCCTTTGTCCAGCTTCCTAATTGAGAGCAACTGTGCAACTGAAGTTTCAGATCATTCCCAAGACAAGAAAGAGAAAGACAAATTTCAGCCCAGAAGGAATGTCTGTCTTTGAAAAAGACCTGGGTCTGGGAACTGAATGGAAAACTCATTCTATGTTTAAGCTTCACCTAAGACTGGCATTTTCAGTTTTTCTAGCCTTTATCTAATTTGATTAAACATTTATACCAGGGGTGGGGAACCTGCAGCCTTAAGACCACCTGTGATCTTCTAGGTCCTTAAGTTTTTTACAGAACTTCTGAATTTGGATTCAGTCAAAAAGCTTCACTGTAATATTAATGGGATTTAAGATCTTCCCTGCCCATTAACTAATAGGCCTTACATAGAGCCCATTAAGGGAAGCTTGTAGGAAGGCTTGTGAAAGCCTTTTGCTAATTTCTAATTCGGCACTGAATGAAGAGGGTTGTGAAGCCTTCTGCCTCTAAGAAGTGTATATATACTCTGAGTTGGTATTTTGCTTTGTGGGCTCGCTTATGAGAAGGATCTTGTGATTCCTTGGATTTTGAGTGGCTGCATGTCCAGAGCTCCCCAACTACTCAAATATAAAGGTTCTCTCAATCCAGGGATGTATGTAAAGTGTAAAATTGATTCAGGCAGTCAGAGCCCTGTCTGTTGGTCTTTATTTTTCTGCTTGCATTTTCTCTTTATTTTCTGTTTGTATTTTCTCTGAAGTTTGGGTGCTAACTTTTCCCCTGAACTAGTGAATGTAATTTTAAAAAAGATTATTGACCCCTTAAACAGCTAGCTTTCCTAGTAAACAGATCTAATAACCTGTGCTAGAAGCCATCCTGGGTATGCCAGTGTGACTACCATTACATGAACTTAAAGATCTAGAAGGTCACATATGATCTTAAGGCTACAGGTTCCCCACCCCTGGCTTATACTTTAATGACACTGGAAAAGGTAAATTAATATAATGGATAGCCAGGGACCTAACAAATGGGAGAAACCAGTGGGATGACTTTAGCATAGTAGTCCACATATAGTTGGTGCTTAGGAAATGTTTGTTGAATTTAAGACCCAAAGAAGTTAATTTCTAATGGTGGAATTCTAAACACTATGGCACCTGGACAGAAAAGGGAGAATACAGTCAGGAAATAGAACTTCCCTGACACTCCTAAAATCATGCCACCTGGAATGCTACTAACTTCTCCTTCTCTTAAGGCCAGCCCAGGTTAGTCAATCAATCCACAAGCATTTATTAAGTGCCTACCGTGTACCAGGCATTGTTTTAAGCGCCATAAGATACAACTACAAACAATCTCTACTCACGATGAGTTTATATGGAGAGATGGAGAAGATAAATACATGTAAAAATATATACAACACAAATATACATTCAGTATATACATCCACACACACAGTAGTTAAATACAAGGTTGTCTGGAAAGGTTTGCAGTAGAGTTGGGAGGATGAAGAAGGGCTTCATGCAGAATATGGTGCCTGAGCAGCACATTAAAGGAAGCTGGAAGTACTTTCCAAGCATTGTGACTGGCCAGTGCAAAGGGACAGAGATGGAGGATGGAGAATTGTGGGTAAGGAACAGAAAGTCAATTTGGCCCGTTTGAAAGTTTGTAGAGTTTCTTTCCATGGAAGAAGAGGGGGTTTGGAGTTGTATGACTCAACTCTTGAACTGCTTGTTGCTTCTCTAAACTTGAGAGTTGCCAGATTCAGAGCCTGGTTTGTCAACAACCTGATTTATTAAGTGAAACAAGGATTTTTCTGCTGGCCACCGATATTACACAATTTCCCCCTTGTTTATGAGTAATTAGGCAAGACCTTGACCTCGGGGTGTCGATCCTGCAATATCCCGACCAGAGTGGGAAACCTGGGACTTGAAAGCTCACTTACCCCTTTGTACAGAATGACCTAATTATCCATTTGGACTCCCCTATCCAGGGCTTCAATGGAGTCAGCAATTGACAGAGAAGTAGTGGGCTGTTGCAGGCAGAGCACTAGATTAAGGATCAAAAAACCTGGATTAGAGTCACTTGCTAGTGATATGACTTTAGACAAATGCCTCCACCTCTCAGAGTCTCTGCTTTATCATCTGTAAAGTGAGAATAATGATACTTGAACTACCTAGATCCAAGGGTTCCTGTGAAGAAAGCACTTTAACCTTAAAACACAATGAAATATCTAACTTGCTGAATTATTGCAAGGAAAATGGTAAAGTGGGAAAGATAAATAAATAGATAGATAGACAGATAGATAGATAGACAGACAGACAGATATAGGAACCATTCTCAAAGAAGGAAATAACACTAGCAGGTAAGGGAGAGGGCTGGTAGCCAAACCCCTGTCCCTCTCCTCTGAGGTGTTAATACCCAGTGTTATAGGGTACATGGGCTTCAGGAAGAGGAGCACCTCTGGTGTGAGGGCTTGTTAAGCCCTTCCCAGTATGCCTTCGGTGTCCGCCTGATTCGCCTAACTCTCATCTGTGGCTCCAAAGAGCTATAGCATGCATAGTGGTCACACCTCAGTACATCATCTCAGCTAAACCAGGTTGAGGGTAACCAACAAGCCTCAAGCCCATTGGTAAGCTTAGGGGACGTCTATCTCAAGCATGTGAAGGCTTTCCCTGTCAGAATCAATGGGTGAGAACAATTTATCACAATGGCCGTGAAGGAGGCCAAAGCAGGCTCTGTAGAGTTCTCAGAGCTTAGTCAAGCATCAAAGATGCCAAAGTCATCTACTGCAGGCTGGGCCATCATCAGTCATCTTGCCTTTTGTCTTACCACTGGACTTTGATGACTTGGGAAGAGAGAGTGAGGCTAGTGATTTTGTGCAACTTTGCTTCACTTAAAACCAACACATGAGCAAGTCAAGATGTCACCTGTGATGTCATTAGTCCTCTTTGAAAACAAAGGACAGACAACAACACCCACCTTCTTATTTAGGCCAACAGAAGAACAGGGAAAGTAGAAGGGATGGTAATGGAGCAGAAGAAGGATGAAAAGGTTATGACACTGAGACTGTGACCCCTGCCCCCCATGCCATAACTGTTGAAGATCAGTTCTCTAGATAGGTGGTATCAAACTCAAATAGAAATGGGGGCCTTTAAGCTATACAAAAAGATCCCTATGTGCCACATCTTGACTTTAACAACCACACATGTTTATATATATATATATATATACATATACATATATATATATATATACAGATCAACACATTAAAATCATATAGGAACTATATTTAAATATGGCTCAAATCACATTCTGGAGTGTGGTAGGCCACATTTTTGACACCTCTCTTCTACATCTTCTCCAAGGCTGACCAAGCAAGCAGGCTCCTTGGAAGGATTCTGGGTTCAGATGCTCCTAATGGAGCTCCTCATGTCTTTTCACCTCCATAGACTTGCCACCTATCCTATAGCAACATATACTATACCAGTGGGAGCTCAAGCCTTGATAACACCATCATAGATTTAGAGCTGGAGGACATCTGAAAGGACATCTAGCTCAATCTCTTCATTTTATAGAGAAGGAAACTGAGTCTTATGGAGGTTAGATGACTTCCCCAAGGTCACCCCTATATGTAAATGGCCTCCGAGGTCCTTCTCACCTCCAGATCCATGATCCTAAGTAACATGCTCAAGGTTGCAGAGGTAATAATACATGGAAGAGCTGAGATTTTAACTCAGATCCTCTGACTCCAAATTCATCATTCTTCTTAGTATAACCCACTGCCTCCCAAGCATTTATTCTTTCAAGGAGAACTTATTAAGTGCCTACTATATACCAAGGATGGTAGTGGGCACTGGACATGTGTAATAGCAAGCAAAGAAATAGTTAACACCTTCCTAAAAAACTTCTTTCAGTTTTTTTTATTAACACAGAAGTAGTTAACACCTTGTTTCAGTTCTTTAACACAGAAGTGCTTACCTTGTTTCAGTATTAAGATCCAGAACTTGTGAATCCCACAACTTGTGAACCCTAGAACTTGTGAAGGGGAGGAGCTAATGACCATATATAAGGAGAGGCCCAGGCCGGAGAGAGCAGAGCTGAGAAGGAAGCCCTTATGGTGGAAAAGGAAAAAACTTGTGGCATCCCAGTACTCTGTCTGCTCTGTCTGTGTTGGTGTTTGTTTATGATACTCTATACAGAAGCCCTGGGACCTTACTGGAAGCCCTGAAAGAGGATTTTCTGGTTGTCTGTTTACAGAAGTCCTGGAGGAGGGATTTGGAGGTCCTGGGACTTTACTGATGATTTGTGACCTTGTTTGTGAGTCTGTGCTGATTTCTATGCTGATGATTTGTGTTGAGTTCTCAGACCTTGTTGGTGGGTCTATGTTGATTTCACAGGCAGAGAGTGAATTGATGATGGTGCTGGCAATGTGTATGCATGTTGTTTTGGCTCTGTTAAGCTTTGTCTTCCCAGAAACAGGAACTGTGAAGGACTTGAGGTGGGCTGGACCCTGGATGAGTTTCAATATGGAACAGAAACTGGACAAAGAACTGGACAAGGAGCTAGACAAGGAACTGGCAGCTGTCTGCTTTTGAACCCAGGTGACAGTTGTGTAGATTCGGGCAGGAGCTGGGACCATGGAAGAGGAACCATGGAAGCTGAGAGCCAGACTTAAGTCAATATGAAAAGATCTCTTCTTGGATACCTGATGCTGAATGAGAAGATTATGATTTACTGTGACCTAGGGGTGGAGAACTTTGACCTTTGTACTTTGTGTCCATTAAGGAGACAAGCCTCCTTAAGGATGATTGAATTAAGGACTTAGTAAATGATCAAGTTACTAAATGAGTATACTTTTTTCAAAACTATGTGGCCATTTTAGTGATAAGTTGTTATGTCATAACATTGTGAATGCTGTACTTTGATTTCTGTGAATGCTTTGCCTTAATTTTGCCTAAATAAATCAAGAGTTCACTATACTATGTAATCAGAAACTTGAAGCTGTTCACAGCAACAGTCCTCTAGAAAGCTGCTTGTGCTTGGCTTTACAACATACAAAGACAAAAATGAAACAGTCCTTGTCCCCAAGGAGCTCACATTCTACTAGGTAATATGTTCACAGATAAGTAAGTACCAGATATAGGCCTCCAAAATATATAATTATCATTACAAAATACTCAAATGAAAGGGAACAAAAGATTCCAAAAGACAGAAGCATAGATGGTCAGCTTTCCAGGAATGGGGGATATCTTATGCCAATACCTGGAGGCAGGAGATTAGAATTTAATGCACAAGAAACAGCAAGGAGGCCAGTTGAGATGAAAAGTAGAATTTATGAAGGGGCATAATGTACATGTAGTGGGACTCCACTCTCATTCACCTTTAAATCCAATCAGTTTTCAAGTCTCATTGATTTCTCTGCCTGTGGAATCTATCCCCTTTCCTCCACTTGTACAACTATCAAGTTAGAGAAAAAGAGTTAACATGTAATAAGGTGGCCTTAAGGAATCCTGAGGACAGTTTTGAACTAAAATGTGTGAGGAGTAGGTAACTGGTCATACTTGTAGGGTGGTTTGGACCATCTAGGAAGGATCTGTTTTCAATGGGTATCTCTCCCATCTAGATGAGCAATTACCTCACATTCTACCACCGGAGATGACCTCAGCATTGTTCTCTTTGGGGGAATGGCCTTGTGTCACTGACTCCTTTTGTTCCTATAAGGTACAGAATGTCAGAGCTAGAAGGGATATTGAAGGTTGGACAGTATAGCTCCTGCATTTTGCAGGTAAATAAACTGAATCCCAGAGAGGGGAAATTACTTGCCCCAGGTCCCAAAGCTAGTTTGAACTAGAAACAGGCATCTCCTGACTCCCTTCCCACCTTGCCCCTCAAAGATGGTCAGCTTATTTTCCTCAATTACAGAACAGGATGAGAGAGCAAAGAAGAGAAAAGCAGAAGGAGAGGGAAAGAGAGACAGGCAGACAGAGGCAGAGACAGAGAGCTAAGCACCTAAGAGAAGGGAAAAGGAGGAAATAAGACACATCATGTTAGCATATCAAATCATCACATCAAAGGGCATAGAAAACAAACTTTGCCAACTTCACAGTGTTGCCCGAGGCTGTTATAGTTAGGCTATAATTATGTTGCATATGTTATGTTATAGGCAATGTTCTATCATGCCACCATTAAAGGATTTATTTACCTTTTGTGATGAGCTGCTCTCATGTGGACAGTTTACTGAGAAACAGTCTACTGATGCTATGTGCCAGGCATTGTGCTAGGTGCTAAGACACCATCAAAATTATCCCTTACATTTATATGGACCTTTAGAGTTCACAGAGTATTTTCACATACAATAACCCTGTAGATAGATAGGACCAGTGTATTTACTCCCCATTTGACAGAAAAGGAAACTGAGGCAAAGTAATTTGCCTAAGGTCATAAGGCCAACAAAACAAACTGCTTCTTAATTCCATTAATTCAGCAAGAAGTTGGGGCCTCTTATCGGAGTTTTCTCTTTTCCCCACTTTTTTTAGTTCCTAGATAGTGATCTGCTGACGTACAAAGGGAGGAGGTCAGTCAGAAGTTCTGAGGCGGAAGAAAAGTAGGTCAGTTACTCAGTAACAAGGGAAGACTTGCCTTGGAAAACATTCAAAACCTTCACCCAGGAAAGTTGTGTTGCCCTTCTTTAGGAAGAGATGGTGGAGACTTACTCAAGCCTTTCATCAAACACAAGTAGAGGTTTGGTAGCCACATGGAATTATCACATGATGTCAGAGCTGAAAGGGACTTTAGAAACCACCTCTTCCATCCCCTTCACTTTCTAGATGAGGAAACTGAAGACCATTTAGGTTGAGGTCACATAGGGAATAAGTAACAGGACTTGAACCTACGTCTTCCTCCTCCAAAGCTAATGTTCTTTTCACTGTACCTGCTTGCCTCTCATAGGGTAGCCTCAGACATACCTGGGACAGATGTTTATGGATTAATGGAGCATACACCATCATCTCCCAATCTTCTTTCATGCTAGTGAGGCAGGCCCCAGAAGGTGCTGCCTAGTGAGTATGATCTAGACCCTGGATGGGAGCTCTATTCATTCTTGAAGGAAGAGTGGGATGTTATGAGGTGGAAGGAGGAGAAAGTGTATTCCAGGCTTGGGGGATGGCCAATGCAAGGGCATGGAGATGGGAGATGGAGTGTCATGTTTGAGAAATAGAGAAATGGTTAGTTTGGCTGGAACACAGAATAAGGGAAGCAGAGAAATGTATGTGTCAAGTAATGAGGCTGTGATGTAGTGCTGATTTTTTTACAAACCACCCAACTCTTCTGAACTCCAACTTCCTTATCTCAGAGCCAAAGGGCAGGACCCTGATTCACCATGGCACCATGTAGTAGAAAGGGCAATGGTTTAATAGAGGATTTACTCAGCTACTTTCTATCTACTTGTATGGTGTGAGGCAATTCATTAACCCTCTCTGCGCTCAGTTTCCCCATTTGTAAAATGGAGAGGTTGGGCTAGAAGATAATCTCTAAGGTCTTTAACCTTTTAAAGCCCCTCACAACCTGGCTCCTCCCTACCTTTCCAGCCTCCTTACTTTGCTCCCTCCACATCCTACAACCTAACAACACCTGCCTTCTTGTAGTTCCTCTTCCACAACAGTCCATCTCCCAGCTCTCAAGCTTTTCTTTCTCATTGGCTTGCTATCCACCCACCATGCTGGGAAGGCTCTTCCTCCTCACCTCTGCCTACTGACTTCTCTGGCTTCCATACAGTTCAGCTCAAATCCCACCTTCTGCAGGGAGTCTTTCCCACTCTCTCTGTTTCTGTCTGTCTCTGTCTGTCTTTCTCTCCAGCTGGGACTTAAAGGAAGCTGGGGGGGAGGGTAGCTAAGTGGCTCAGTGGATAGAGCAATGGGCTTGGATTCAGACAGACCCAAGTTCAAATTTGGCCTCAGACACTTGCTAACTCTGTGACTCTGAGTAAGTTATTTAACCTCTGTTTGCCTTAATCTACTGGAAAAGAAAATGGCAAACCACTTCAATATCTCTGCCAAGATTTTTTTTGCTAATCCCAAATGGATCAAGAAGAGACGTGACTGAGACAATTGAACAACAACAAATAGCTTTAATAAATGTTTATTGACTGATAACCTCACTGTACATTACTCTCCTTTCCATTTTCCCTTTCTCAATTTCTTAAACCTGTCGCTCCATCTCTCATCTCCATGCCCTTCCATTGGCCATCCCCCATACCTGGAATGCACTCTCTCCCCACTTCTATCTTGTAGTATCCCCCTCTTCCTTCAAGATACAGCTCAAGTACCACCATTTCCTTTCTTCTACATTTCCCGCAAGTGGTTAGCGTCCTCCTTCCCTATCTTCCTTGAATTTATTTTGTGTTTCTTTGTATTTCTTCTTCATAAACATATGTAGTTGTTGTCTCCCCAGTTGAACATAAGGTCTTTGAGAATAAGGATTGTTTCTTTTATCTATTTATTGGTTTGTTTGTTTATTTCTCACCCCACCTGCATTCTCCAGAATAGAATAGTGCCAGAAACATAATTAGTGTTCAACAAATACTTGGTTAATTGATTGATTTGATTGACTCCCAACTCTGAATGCTAAAACCTGCACCATCTTCAATTTTAGCATCGGCCTGGCCACTGAGAACGTAAAAGTCTTGGCTGTTGGGTCCTTGTTAAGCACTGTGTCCCAAAAGTCTTCCAGAAGGATTTGTAAGTGATCTTATTAAGCCTGGTGTTTTTTTCATAAGGTGTCTCTGTCCAAAAGACTGAGGCAGAGTCTGCAAAGCCTGTAGGGTCTGTACCTACCGTCTATACAACACAATTTTTTCTAGGCCACCCAGTTTTGAAGCCCATAGCATCAGGATAGAGGACAGCAAGGGTGGAAAGACAAGACAACTGCTTTCATTAACTGATTCTTTTTATCTGGAAACCCTCCCCTCCCTATAGCCAAATAGCTAAAGTCAGACAGCATGTTTTGCTCAAATATCTGTTTCCTCAGCTGGTTTCAATCAGGGCTATTCACCCAGAGTAGGCCCCTTCTCATTTGAAACGTTCTTTCCTCTTAAAAGTTTCCTCTAGATAGTCTGCAAATTGAAATGCAAATCATCTGAATGAATAATGGACCTCAGTTTACTCAACTATTAAAGGGAGATGATCCCATTTCTTACTAGGCTGTTCAGAAGAAAGCACTTGGCAAAACTTGGAGAATTATAAAAAGACGAGCTGTTGTGGTCATCATCAACAATCCATCCAATTTAGCAGCTTTAAGGTTCATAATAATTGAACAAGATGTTGCCCCTTGTTGTTAAGAGTGTTATTAGGCCCAACTTTACTTCAGTAAAGTCTGGTCCATGGCGCCATGGAACACAGCCTTGACATCATCCTCTCCTGCCTTTTGTCATATCTGTATGTGTGGCTGGAGAACAATCAGTTTGTCTGTCAACAAATGGAAGTCTTCAGGCTTTGAAGAAATGACCAAGCCTCATTTCCTTCCAGAGAAGCTTACTCCAAGTCCCATAATAGCCTATGATTTACACAGTCAGTCGCTTTGAGGCCATAACTAGCATGTGTTAAGGGCTGTTGAGGGGTCCTGTGAACTTGTCTTTTTTGAGGTGCCATATTTTCCAGAAACACTGGACCCAGAACATGCCAGAGCCCCTGATCTGACAAGGACAAAGATCCCTCCAACTGATATAATTTGTCATTTGTACCCCGAATTCAATTCCCTGTGTATCTTTGGGAGACAAGATAGGGGCCAGCCAGTCTGTGCCAAGCCGGGATAATGCTTGTGTAGCTGGGCGCTTTGCAGAGAAGCAGACCCTCCTACCTTCAGAGTCTAGCAGTTCCCAAGGGCAAAGAATGCAGCTTTTGCCATGGTCCAGCTCTTCCCCATCAGTAATGGTTTTTTCCCTTCCCAACTTTCCTGCACCTTTCCCTTCCCATGCCACACTCCTTCCTGTTTTCTCTTCCTCCTTTTGTTTTACTGTTATAAATATGCAAACTTCTGTAAGGGACTGGTTAGCTGTTTGGAATGTTCTTTTCTCTTGTAATAAACCTGGTTATCATATAAGTCTCTTGATGTTGTGATTGCCTGTTGAAACACCTACTATTGAGAGCTACCTTTACAAATGAGTCATTTTCTCCTGAATTTTCCTCTCTTCTCTCTCACAGATGGTGGCTATTTCAACATCAGTGACAGGTCAGTGACAGGGTCAGGGTGACCACAAGTGACAGAGGTGTGGGAAAGACTGATGACTTTGCAACTAAAAGACTTGTATTCCAGTCTCCGCCACTTATTAACCTCATGACCTCAGACAAGTCTCTTCAACTCCCTAAGCCTATTTCCTTATCTGCAAAAGGGGATTGTTGTTGTGTTGAGGTTCAGGAACAACAAAATGTTGAGATTTAGGGGTGCTTGAGACCCCAAAATACCAACACGCCGAGTCCTGCCGAATGAATTCGACTCAAGTCTTCTCTCAGTCAAATTAAAGCAAAGTTTATTAAAGATTTGCCATAAAGGGTAGACTCTTTAGGAGTCTAAGTATCTGTGATGCTTATATTGGACAAGCGGGCCACAACAATCTGACACAGAGGGAGTCTGCACTGGATTGAATTCTCAGCCCTAGCATGGAGACAAGATGGATCTTACATACAGAAAAATTATGGGAGGGTTTAGGGGTGGTCTAGAGGAGGGATTTGCAGAGGGTCTTGAGGAGGAGTCTAAGGAGAATCTTGAGGGGACTGAAGTCAGGCTCCAGTAATGAGATTAAGGGTGGGAAATAGCTGAAGGCTACCAGGAGATGACTGGCAATGGAGGGCTAGGCTAGTTTAAGGTTAACAAATTTGAGCATAGATATTTTGATAGGATCAAGAGTAGGAAGTAGTTGGACAATGGAGGACTAGGCTAGGTTAAGAGTAACAAGAGATTTGGGCCTATCTGTAATGAAAGGCTTATGACCTCGGACAAAAACCTAATCCAATGGGAAGATTCAATCAGAGTTCAAGGGGTTTCCCAGATCAGGTCCTTTGTCCTTTGTCTCTAAAAGGACCAACCTACCTCAGAGAGGTGACACCAAGACTTGCCAGTGAATTGGATTTAAGTGAGGGAGGGTTGTACAAAGTCACCTGCCTCACTTTCTCCTCCAAGCCATCTGGGTCCAGTGGCAAAATGTAGATCAGGATGACTGAAGATGGCCCCCTATAAAAGGGGAAGAATGATGATGACCCTGCCAACTTCACATAGATCTTGTAACAATTGAACACAATAACTTTTGTAAAAGGCTTTATGACCACACATCCTATAAGTGTCAGTTTTTTATTAAATTGGGCACTAAGATGCTGCAGATTTTTAAATGTGTAAAGGAAGAATTCCCAAGACTGTAGAATCTCAGAGTTGGAAGGAACCTTAAAAACTATCTGGTACAACCTGTACCTGGGTAGTAATTATAGTAATTATTGTTATTACTATTATTATAGCTAGCATTTATATAGTGCCTTAAAGTTTTCAAAGTGCTTTACAAATATTATTTCATTTTGTTCTCACAACAACCATGAAAGATGCTATTATTAGCCGCATTTTACAGATAAAAAAACTGAATCAGTCAGCCAATCAAAATTTATTATAACAAACCTTATTTGTCTACCATAAAATGGTTTCTAATTTTCCTTCTGCTTATGTGCTACAGCTTATGTCCTAAGCTATGGGGATACAAATAAAAGCAAAAGAAAGTCCCTGCCCTCAAGGAGCTTGTAATCTAATGGGAGAAGACATAAAAAGAAACTGAAAAGAGGGTGAAGAAAGAGTCCTGGTGCACAAGGGGATGATGAAGTCTTGCAGTTGGCTAGGAAATGATAAAATGTCTGCCCTGAGCCCCTTATTTAAATGAAGGGTCTAGGAGGAGCCCCACCCTCTCTAGTCAGAAGAAGGGAGGAGTTCCAGGGGCAAGGAATACTGAGCAAGTGGGAGTTTCGGAGTTGATGTGATCTTTCAGAAAATCGAATTTCTGATGACATTGATAAAGTCCAGGAGATTAGAAACTGAGATAGAGGTTAAGTGACTAACCCAGAGTCACCTAGCCAGTGCATGAGGCAGGATTTGAACTCAAGTTGTCCAATGTACCATTTAGAATCCCCTCTACAACACACCCAAGAAGTGATTACCTCGGCTTTGCATGGTGTGATAGTAATGGCAATTAAAGATTCCCCTGTATTGGCTTGGTTTTCAAATTGATTGTGTTAAAACCCAGAGCTTGTTAATCCCACCTGTGGGATGGACTAGTTGATGTGAAAAGAAAGTCCTGAACTGGGAGGAGCTGGTGACGTAGATTTGCAGAGACAAGAGAGAGGCAGAAGAAACTTTTTTTTTGGAAGCAGCACCTCCTGGAGAGAGAGAGAGACTAAGAGAATTGCTGGTGGCCGCTTTGAATTGCCCTGGACTTTTGAGACCTGCCCCCTGAGCTGCCAAGGACTGAGGAGACATGGCTGTTTTGCTGGTACTTTGTCTGTCTGTTTTGATGTTATTTTGCCAGATTTGTCCACTGGTGAAAGACAGTCCTTTTGTTGAAGAAGTCCTGGAACCTGGCTGTTCGCTAAGAAGCCCTGAGACTGTCCTGCAGACAGAGAGTGAATACTGTCCACTGGTGAGGGACAGTGCTGTTGTTGCAGGGGTCTGGAGACTGTCCTGCAGACAGAATGAATACTGTCCACTGGTGAAGGACAGTGCTGTTGTTGCAGGGGTCTGGAGACTGTCCTGCAGACAGAGTGAATAC